>NW_004443968.1:11122564-11167525 GCF_000243295.1 Trichechus manatus latirostris | reverse complement strand
AAGACAATGTTCTACATTCTACCTTGGTGAGTAGCATCTGGGGTCTTAAAAGCCTATGAGCATCCATCTAAGATACTCCACTGGTCTCATCCCTTCAGGAGCAAGGGAGAATGAAGAGAACAGGATAGAAGGAAAAGATTAGTCTGAGGACTGATGGACCATAGCTATCAAGGCCTCCACCAGACTGAGTCCAGTACAGCTAGATGGTGCCTGGCTACCACCACTGCTCTGACCAGGATCACAACAGAGGGTTCTGGACAGAGCTGGAGAAAGATGTAGAACAGAATTCTAACTCCCCCAAAATGACCAGATTTACTGGCCTAAAGGAGACTGGAGAAACCCCGAGAGTATGGCCCCCGGATACCCTTTTAGCTTAGTGGTGAAGTCACTTCCGAGGTTCACCATTCAGGCGGGGAGTGCACAGCCCCATAAAACAAAAGGGGACTAATGAGGCACAGCAGTCCAGGGACAAGGACTAGAAGGCAGAAAAGGACAGGAAAGCTGGTGATAGGGAACCCAAGGTTGAGTAAGGGTAGTGTTGATGTGTTGTGAGGTTGTTAACCATTGTCATAGGGCAACATGTGTACTACCTGTTTAATGAGAAACTATTTTGTTCTGTAAACCTTCATCTAAAGTGACAATAGCAGCACAATTGGAAGAGCGTAGTCAATGTCACCGAACTGTACATGTAGAAATTTTTGAAGTGGTGTATCTTTGGCTATGTATATTTTCACCAAAAAAAAAAATGTCGAGAAGGGGGAGGGTTGACATGTCGTAGGGTTGTTAACCAATGTCATAAAACAGTATGTGTACTACTGTTTCATGAGAAACTATTTGTTCTGTAACCTTCACCTGAACTACAATTAAAAAAAACAAAACAAAACAGGGCATACGTCTTTGAACTAGGATTGTCTGTTCCTATCAGCATTTTTCAAAGGACTGAACTTCAAAGACAACTGGTTGTTTGGTCTTTAATATGCTTGCTCTGTTATTTAGTCCTTGAAAATCTGTTATTCAGTCCTTGAAAGACTATTTTGAATTATATAAAATAATTTATATATATATAAATACAAGAATCATTATCAAGCACCATTGATTGTCATTTATTTATGAATAATATTTTTGTGAAATTTTCCATTTCTACTGTTGCCCTCAAGTCAATTCCAACTCATGGCAACCCCATGTGTTACAGAGTAGGACTGCTCTGTTGGGTTTTCAATGGCTTTAATGTTTATGGAAACCGATCTCCAGGCCTTTCTTTCATGGTGCCACTGGGTTGGTTCAAACCATCAGTCTTAAGGTTAGTAGTAAAGCATAAACCATTTGGACCACCAGGGACTTTTTCCATTTCTAGCCATAATAAATAGCCACATAAATATAGGATATTAGATTTAAATAGTGTAATACTTTGCTGATATATCTTCTTTTCCAAGAACTCTAATGTATTTAAAAAATAGATTCTTAAAATATTACTGTAATCTGGCTCTTCTTTTGACTGTACTAAAAGTTGTGCCACTTGCAGTGGTAAAGTCCTCTTAAGTCCTCCCCATCTCTTGCCCTCTTTTTTCTGGTCACATTCAGGTCCATCTGCTATGGCCGTCCACTGTCCACTGGGTGTTATCTCAATTGGGGAATTTCACAGCATGCTTTGGAATGTTCTCCTTTTTCATTCATCACTATCATAAGCCATATCATCTGACTTCTTCCTTCTGCCCTCACGCAATGCTTCTAATCCTTATTTTTCTCAACTTGCCTATTGCTTTATACTTCTGAGCTTGCAGTTAAAAATTCTGTCTGCAGTTAAGAATTCTATTTTATAGTGAAATGTAATTGAAATGTTCTCCCTCTGCCCCCAGGAAAACCCAGCCGATGCCATTAAATATTAAAATGGTAGTTTGTATCCTTGGTGAATAGTCCTTTTAACATTCTAACAGATCAAATAACCAGGCATTTAAAAATTTTCACTTATCTTTAGGGTATTTTTTCACTTTGTTTTTTCCCTGCTTCTCACATTCTTCAGAGATCCATTTGGGTGCATGCTTACTGACACTGATCTTCATGTTCCTTTTTACAGCTCCATTTAATTTTTTAAATTTTGAGTTGGGACATCAGTATTATCTTCAATTAATGCTCCCTCTTCTCTTACCTTCAAATGAAAATATCTGGCCTTGTGTAATTATTATAGTATCTCCTGCTGTACTACGACCTCCTTACCCCACTGTAGCCAAATCCAAACCCTCTCCCCAACTAACTACCACAACTCCTACAGGACCAATACTGTCTGCTAGTGAAGAGGCTTGCTTAGTGTTCTTCCTCAAGATGTTCTGATGTTACAAGCTCTTCCCAGTTTTAAGATCAAAGTGGGACAAAAGTAATCTCAATCTACCTTAAAAGGCATTCAGACCTTCCTCAGTGAAGTGGTAAGTAAGGGCTTCAAAGCAAAGATGCTTCTAACACTAATCCCAATGGCAAGCAGAGCTTTTCAAACTTTTCCACTGAAATATCCCCCAAAACAGAATTACCTAAACAAACTCCCCAACTTTTCAATCCCTAAACTCCCATCCAAGTTGCTGCGTAAGTAGCTCACAGCAAGCTCAGGATTTCTGTGAAGTCTTCTCTAGTTTTGCCTTTAAGCCATTGTACAACATTGTTGATTTGATACAAAGATTAAATTACTTGCCACCAGGTGAAATGTACCAATTACTTGCCACCAAGATGTGCCACATTTATGAGGAGCCCTGGTGACACAGTGGTTAAGTGCTCGACTGCTAACTGAAAAGCCAGCGGTTTGAACCTACCAACTGCTCCGTGGGAGAAAGATGTGGCAGAAAGAATTACAGCTTTGAAAACCCTGTGAGGCAGTTCTACTCTGTCCTGTTGGGTCACTATGAGTCAGAATCGATTGGATAGCAATGAGTTTGGTTTTGTTTTGGGCCAGGTTTATATTGTGCCTCCCCCCGCTACCCCCACAAACCTTGCTTGGTTCACTACTATGGAAACTGGGAAATCATAAGGAGAATTTATCAAACTCTGAGGGGCCAGAGAACTCTTTCTTGTAGTGAAATTTGGCAAGGAATGATATTTTGTTAAACTGGTTAGTGAGCAACTATCTTTTTGTAAGTGAGCAGAAACAAAAGAATACTCAGTAATTGGTATTGGAATGTTTGCTATGTTGGGAAAATTTCCTGCTTTTACTGGTCATTGTGTTTAATTCTTCAGAATTGTGGGAAGAGTCTATGATTGTACCTATGGACAAAAAAGGATGAAACACTCAGAAATGTGCCACCAGAATGAAGTATAACGTAACAAAAATAAAACAGACAGAAAAAGCAGTCTGTTTTGCTTTTTGTTTTTTTTAGCAAGCATTTTAGTACTCACCAGCTAGAGACTTCAAATGGAACAGTCTGTTACATCCACGAGCAGCCGAAAATAGTACACTATTAGCAGCTCTCCATGCTGAACTCTAGAATTAGGAGGCATTTTCAACCAGTGCATTTTATTAACTCACTTCTCTGGTATTAATTATAGTTACAATAATTTTATGCAAACAGCCGTCATGGTCTCAAACATTTTTATTGCAGGAGATCCAATTGATCTAAATACAGTGGCAGTACTAAATAGCCAATATAGAAATATCTTACGGAGAGGCCAGCTGGGCTGTTCAGCCTGGTCTCACAGAATGGCAAGGCTTCAGTCAAGTCACAATTTCCAGGGCTTGTTCCTTGCTTTTGCAAGCCCAGAAACTTTTATTTTTGTCAGAGTGCCCAGATTTGAACACATTCAGGGGACTCTGAATGCATGAGAGACCACTGTGTAAACCAGAATACTAATTTGCTCAATTATAATGAGAAGGGTAACTATCAAAGGGAGTAGAAACCTATGATGCATGGCCAACACCTTCTGTCCCCTGTAGAAAACTCTGCATGGGAAGCCTGTGGTTATTCTTTTTAGCTCAATAAACATTTATTACCACCTAGGGTAGAGGCCATTTTTATCCCAAGGATGTTTTGCATATATGAACACTCTAATCAGAATTATGACCACAATGAATTGTCATAGGTACGTTTTTGCCAGAGCAAACTGCATTAAGCCAATTTATACCTTGATTGTTTTTCTAAATAGTTTTCTCTTCTGGTTGGCAGGTTCAGCCATTTAGGAGAGACTGATGATCTATGTGCATGATAACATTAGCCATGAAGCTCATCCAACAGCCACATTCACAAAGCCACCCTCTGAATATGGTACTTAACCTGGAGCTTCAAAGGAATCTGATAATGCCAGGAGCAGGTATATTATACAAGTGACTTGACGAGACTTGTTCCTGCTAGCAGGGAACTTATTATCTCTTTAACTGTAAAGCAGAAATATTAAACAAAAAAATGAATAATGATATGCTTTAGGTATAAAATTAAAAATACGTACATTAAAATGAGCAAGATAAATACGGTTGAGGGTTTGGATAATGTCTTCAGAGCTTCTGTGTAGATAAGGTTGGGAAAGCGAGGAATTACTCTTTTCCATTTACTGAAAGAAATATTAAAAATTAAGAATTTGTTTAAATGATGAAAGGAATGAGCAGAGAAAAAACCAACTTGATTTACATTTCTGGTGTAAAGCAGAGGATCTACCTGAGATTTATCTGTTGGGCATTTCCTCTAGAAAGTAACTGAATCCTCTCTTGATTCAAAGCCTAAGAGTCAAATGGGCCATTAAGGGGTCTGTTACTGATCAATCTTAAAGAAGGCCCGGGCCGCGGTTTTTTTTGGGGGAGGAGGAGGGTGCAGGGGAGGTCCATGGATTTGCTTCAGGAATCTGTGAACCTCTAAACATTATAAGAAACGTTTTGTCCTCCCTCCCTCTCTCCCTTTGAACTTTCCTTACAGAAACAGAAAAGTGAGGTGAGAGATGAATCCTTTCAGAATATCAAAAAAGAGAATCTGGGATGGTTTCTGAGGAAAAAAAACTCTAGACTATTTATGTTTGAATAGAGACCATGGACAAACAATGGAAATGTAGTACTCTTGAGAAAGGTTTTGACTGACTCCTTTGTTGAGATTTTGGTTAGTGTTTGTGTGTTTCTTGATAGTTATAGCTGTAAAAAAAAAAATCCTTTAAAATCTGAGAACTTACTACACTGAAATAAGAAATCAATTAGCTATTAGATTAGAGTAAAATTCAATCTAGTCTGTAGTCGCTCAAGTAAATGTACAGTGTTGGGTTTAAAGCAGGCCCTGCATAAATACTCAATTCATTTACTTTTTACAAAGTTATTTTAGGGAAATGTACTTTACATTATTACCAGCTGATCTTTATTAAACTTTTAAAGCAAAATTTTAATCATTTAGCTCTGTGTAGTTATAAATCTGAAAACTTGAGAATCAGAGAACTTTTCACTGTGATCATACTATATATATATATATATTTACATATTCATATACATTTATTTATATTTATATTATTTATTTATTTAATGGTAGGCATTCAGAAAATACCTGTAAAATAAAGAGAGGAATCCTTTGTAATTTTCTGTACATATCGTTTGCCAGTTTTTTCCTTTGGCATGCTTATACATTTATTTATGAATTCCATATATAGTGAGGATTTTAGGCCTTTGCTATATATGTTACAAATGCTGTTTTTCCCAATTTATACTTAATTTTAACTTTCCTTTACCATAAGAATAGACGATAATATTCAAGCATATAGTTTCATTTAATTGAATGCTTTATAGCCAATTTTTAGAGAAATAAATGAAGTAAATGCAATATATAGGAGCAAAGTGCTGAATGCTTCTCAGTATAGGTTCTTTATTTAAATAAAGATATAAAAATGATTTGTAGATAATAGCATATGTCTTGGAGTAGTAAGTTTTTGAGTCAGATAGATTTAGTTCTTATCTCATTTCTACCCCACGGCAGCTGTGCGTTCGGGAAGAATCACTTAACACCTCTGGGTATCTATAAATTGGGGATAATCAGGCCTCTCTTGCAGGGTTAGTGCCCAGCAGTGCCAATGAATGGTCTCTATATGGCATTCCATCCCAGAATAGGTTATTTTCAAAATTGATGCTTATTGTTAAATATGAAAACAAGTTAGTTCCAGAGCCAGATTGGCCTCAGTTTCTCTGCTAGAAATTTAAAAATAAAATGTGTATGTATGAGTATGTGTATACATATATGCATATATGTATATTTACTATTTTGCTTTTTGCCATAATGATTTTCAAATACTACTTGGCTTTATTGTATTATGTTTTAGATCTCTTGGATTTTTTATTTTTCTTCTTCCAACTTTGTTAACTAAAAGGAAGTACTATGTGTTCTTAAGTTTTCCCTTGAGAGAATCTTTATATCTTGAAATGGTACTACTAGTACAGTTTTAAACAGAACAAGCTACTGAACAATCCCTTAGGGATTTGAATAAAACCAAAGAACCAAACCCACTGCTGTCGAGTAGATTCCGACTCATAGCCTGTTTTTAGTTCAATGTAAGTAGCTTAGCATCATGAGGTGCTTTACTCCACTGTTTTGTTTTGTTTCTTTCCCTAGAATATTACTGAATTAGAAATTTAACTCCTATTGCTTTGTGTTGTCATCAGCATGTAAAATGTGAAGTCAGTCAAGCTTTCTAATATGATATTCATTTTAACCTGCAAATATTCGACATTTATCTTATTTACACAGAACTTCTAATTTTTTCTAAGGATCTCAGACTGGTTCCCTCCACAGGTGCCCACATCAAGTCCACAAGAATACACACTTTTGCCCTCCTATCACTGGAAGTAGTTTGCTCCCAACTTAGCCTTCCTTCTCTTCATTCTTGAACATAACCTACACATTTCATTTTAGCCTCACTGGTTTGCTTATTTTCTTTTCTCCTACCTTTCCTCCTACCTTTCCTCCTCTCTGCCAATCTAAATGTAAATCCTAGCGCATCTCAATACATACTTTTTTCCATGAAGCTTTCACTGATTTACCCCTACCACATGAATTATTACCCTCAAAACACTCCAAATCACATACTTTTGAAAGTTATGCAACACTACCTCTCAGAATTACCCCCAGATCTGTTACTACACATTATATTTCAACTCATGAAATAAAATGTCATTTAGCAAGATTGTGCAGTTAATGGAACTTTTAATTCTGGGAATGAAAAGCACTAATTATGGCCATTTATATGTCTTTGGTAGGGATATATAAATTTATATGAGAAGACGGAATATACTTGGGGACTTGGAAAGATTTATACCTATGTATTTTCCACAGAGAAGCATTAGATAAATGCATCTATGGCAACGATGATTATGAGAATTTTCTAATAAATGTATAATTTAATTTATCTATCAAAATTGCAGAGAGACGGCCTAAGATGGCAGCTTAGTCAGACACATCATGCCGTCCCCTACAGCAAAGACCTGAGAAACAAAGTGAAACAGATAGAGATGATAAACCTGGAACACTAAGCATCAACCAGAAGGATAAAGAATTAGATCAAACACTGATCAGAAAGAGAAACTGAATGAAAACAGAGCAGAAGTGCCCTGCCAGCCAGCCTGACATAGTACAGCTATCTTGAGACAAAGCCAGCAGTGATCCCGGGTGAAGAGCACAAGAGGGTAACAGAATTCCTGACTGGAGACAGAGAAATTATGTAGACATACCCAGTGTGAAGCAAGGTGAGCAGGACATGAACTGGCTCTAAGGAGGGAAAGTACAGGAAGGAGGGCAAGAGCTCCAAAGATCCTGGCATCCACGGAGCAGAGAAGGGGGCCAGGACCCAGAGACAGGACAAATCACTAGCGGCGGTCCCTGACCATTAGGTTAAGTGGTGCACATGGAATAATAGATCTATAGGGTATCAACAAGAAATCCCTTCTCCTACCTGACCAGACTCCAGGCAGCAACCCCCTCCTCCCACTTGGTTGAGCCAGGTCCCAATTGCTGGCTGCAGCCAACAAGGAGTGCCCAGGCACCCATGCCCCATGACCAGTGGAGCAAGCTCCCTTACCCTCTGCCCTCCTGGTGATTAGCAGCACAGACCCCCCCGCCAACATCATAGATTGAGTTGTATCCCCCCAAAATGTCTGTCAACTTAGCTGGATCATGATTCCCAGTATTGTATGATTGTGTACCATTCTGTAATCTGATGTGATTTCCTTATGTGTTGTAAATTCAATCACTATGATCTAATGAGATGGATTAGTGGCAGTTATACTGATGAGGTTTACAAGATTAGATAGTGTCTTAAGCCAATCTCTTTTGAGACATAAAAGAGAGAAACGAGCAGAGACACCTGGGAACCTCGTACCACCAAGAAAGCAGTGCTGAGAGCAGAGTGCGTCCTTTGTACCTGAGGTTCCTGCGCTGAGATGCTCCCAGATCTAGGGAAGACTGATGCATCACAAAGAATTTCCTTCAGAGCAAACAGAGAGAGAAAGCCTTCTCCTGGAGCTGATGCCCTGAATTTGGACTTGTAGCCTACTGAACTATGAGAGAATAAATTTATCTTTGTTAAAACCATCCACTCATGGCATTTCTGTTACAGCAGCACTAGATGACTAAGACACCCCCGACCCTGCTGCCCAACTTCCTGGGGCTGTGGTAAAAGCCCCCCAAAGAGCCCCGCCCCACCTGCCACACCGCCCACCACCTTGCCAACCCAGCAAGCTGCAGTGAGCAAGCCCACCCTACTGGTTGCTGCCACACACCCACTAGCTGCTGCCCAGCACACACAGTGAGCGGCAGTGAGCACTCCTGCCCCCACCCCTGGTAGCCCAACACAACCCACTGCCACGCCCACCCAGCAAGTGGCAGAGAGCACTCCCATGCCCCTGGTCACCCACCACACCCCATCCACCACCCCAGCAACCCAGAGAGAGGCAGTGAGCACACCCACACCTCTGGTCACCTGCCACACCTATACTGCCTGATGCCCTGCCCACCTGGTGAGCACCAATCACCCACAATGCTGGACTGATGACATGTGGTGGCCCATGCCCACCCAGCCTGCTCCCAGCCACCTAGCACTCCTGGTGAACAGAGACACACTCTCATCCTGCACGTCACTGGCCTACCCACTCAATGACAGGTGGTGAGCACTCCTGTGCTGCCAGACCAGCAATCAGCAGAGCACGCACACCCCACTCGCCCTGACACATCAAAATAAAACTAAAAATCAGGACATAACACGCAAACATACAACCAATAAATAAGTACATATGTAAGTAAATTAACACCTTAATGCCTCGGAGACAACAGACAATAACATATCATCTGAAAAAACAGGATAAGAGGACCCAAACCATTGAGCAAAATAAAGGGAAAGAAAACCTTCCTGAAGAAGAAACAATAATAGAACTACATGACAAGGAAATCTAAAGACTTATATTTAGTATCCTCAAAGAGATCAAGGAAAACACAGAAAAGAACCCTAGAACAATTGAAGAAAACAATACAAGAACAAAATGACAAATTCAATAGATAAATAGAAACCTTACCAAAAAAATCTAGAAATTCAGAAGTTTAACACTAAAATATCAGAAATAGATAATGGAAGAACACAGGAGTAGAACTGAATCATTGGAAGAAAGAGTCAGTGAAATAGAGGACAAATCCTGTGATACTAATTTGAGGAACAACCAGGAAAAAAAATTGAGGAAAAGTGAAAAAAGACTAAGAGTTATGTGGAACACCATCAAAAGGAATAATTCGAGCATAATAAGAATTCCAGAAGAGGAGGAAAAAAGGAAGTACACAGAATTTTCGATGATATATTGGCTGAAAACTTTCCAAATATTATGAGAGATGAGAAGATTTCCATCCAAAAAGCTCAGCAAACCGCATGCAGGAGAAACACCAAAAAAACTCACCAAGAGGGAGGCAGAACCAACATGGCACTATAGAGAGAAGCACCATGCCATCCCCCTGTAACGAAGACCTGAAAAACTAAGTAAAACAGATACAGATGTCAATCCTAGAACCCTAAGTACCAAATGAAGGAATAAAGAACTTGATCAAGCACCTAATGGAATAAGAAACTGACAGAGAACAGAGAATGAGGAGAGCTATGGAGTGGAGGCCCCGTACCAGCTAACATGGCCAGATTTGACATCTTGGACTTTAGCTGCCAAATAACTCTGGACAGGGAGTAGGGGAAGGCAACTTCGTGGAGCTCCCAGCAGGAGACAGAGCACCCAGTAACCAGGTATTCATTCTTTCCCACCTCCTATCCTTCTTACCTCTATGAGGCCTCTGCTACTTGCGAACGGGCCACGATTGCTCTGTCTGTTGCTCAGTCAGAGTGACACTAGCTCGCTGCTGCCAGGGCCCACCCCACCCCCACTGGCTGGTATGTTCAGTCCCATTTTTTGTTCATTTGCTTGTTTGTTTGTTTGTTTTTTGGTTTGTATCTTTGCTTTTTTTTTTTTTTTTTTTTTTTGGCCTTTTTTGGCTTTTTTTGTTGCTTATCTAGCCCCGTGTGCCATCTCCTCCCCTTCCTGACAGGTTTTTTAAGATTTTTTTGTTGCTTTTCTCTCTCTCTCTCTTCCTTCCTTTTCTTTTTCCTGCCCAGAGATCCCCATTTGCCATCCCCTCCCCTTCTTGATGGGCTGTGATTTTTTGGCATGTTTGCTTTGATCTTTTTTTTCTGTTTGTTTGTTTATTTTTGGGGGGGTTTTGTGTTGCTTCTCTCTCTCTCCTTTCCTTCCTTTCATTTCTCCCACCCAGCTAGCCCCATGTGCCATCTCCTCCCCTTTGAAGGGCCGTGATTTTTTTATTTGTTTGCTTTGTTCTTTTCTTCCAAGTGGATAAATGAACAACTAGAAATCATACAAAAACAGCAATTAGAAATCCAAAAGATAACCAACAAGATTTCAGAAATGGACAGTGTAATAAAAAGTTTTAGGAGCAAATGTGAAACAATGGAAGACAGGATCAGTGAAATTGAAGACAAATCCTTGGATACCACTTTGTTTGAGGAAAAAGAGAAAAAAACGAAAAAAAATGAAGAAACCCTGAGAATAATGTGGGATACAATCAAAAGCAAAAATTTTTACGTGATTGGAGTTCCAGAACAGGGGAAGAAAATGGAAAACAGAGTGGGATCATTAAAGATTTACTGACAGAAAACTTCTCTAATATCATGAAAGATGAAAAGCTGACTATCCAAGAAGCTCAATGAACCCCATATAGGATAGACCTCAAAAGAAAAACACCAACACATATTATAATTCAACTTGCTAAAACTAAAGACGAAGAAAGAATCCTGAGAGCAGCTCAAGAAAAACAAAAAGTCACATGCAGAGGGGAAACAATAAAACTAAGCTGTGATTACTCAGCAGAAACCATGCAGGCAAAAAGACAATGGGATGACATATATAAAATCTTGAAAGAAAAAAATTGCCAATGAAGAATGATATGTCCTGCAAATCTCTCACTCAAATATGATGGCAAAATTAGGATATTTCCAGATAAACAGAAATTAAAAGAATACATAAAAACCAAACCAAAATTACAAGAATTATTAAAAAGAGTCTTTTGGTTAGAGAATCAACAACATCAGACAACAACCTGAATCTACCATATAAGACAGCATCAACCAGATACCATCCTAGATAATGAACCCTCAAGGATAAAACAAAACTAAAAATTTTACAACAGGAAACCAGAGACATCAATATATAAATGACAGCAACACCAGAACAATAAAAAAGGGAATAAATGGTGTAGGTATAGAACTTTCAAATGGAGAGAAAGTCAAGGTGTTATCAAGTAATAAAAACTGGTTTAAACTTAGGAAGGTAGGGATAAATTTAAAGGTAACCACAAAGAAAGTTCACAAACATACTCATCAAAATGAAGAAGAAAAACATAAAATCTCAGTAAACACAAAATCTACAAAAACAAAAGAATAGAAAAAAAAATTACACAAACAAAAGGAGTTCAGCACAGAAGAGTAAGAGGAACAAAGAAATGTCAGCACAACAAAAAAAAAGCACTACAAAATGACAGGAATAAACTGACACCTATTAATAATAACACTGAATGTAAATGGCTTAAAAGCACCCATAAAGAGAGAGAGTGACAGAATGGATAAAAAACACGATCCATCAATATGCTGTCTACAAAAGACACACCTTAGAAACACAGACAAAAATTTATTAGAAATCAAAGGATGGAAAAAAAAATATATCAAGCAACTAAAAAGAGCAGGAGTGGCAATACTCAGATAAAATAGACTTTAAAACAAAATCCGCCATAAAAGACAAAGGAGGGCATCATATACTGATTAAAGGTACAATCCACCATGAAGACATAACCATAATAAATAGCTACACACCCAATGACAGGCCTGTAAAATACATACAACAAACTGTAACAGCACTTAAAAAAGAGATTGATGGTTCCACAATAATAGTAGGAGCCTTCAACACACCACTCTTGGTAACGTACAGAATATCTAGAAAGAAATCAGCAAAGATACAGAACATCTAAAGTCCACAATCAACCAACTTGACCTCATAGAGATGTATAGAACACTCCACCCAACAGCAGCAACGTACGTATTTTTTTTCCAATGCACATGGAACATTCTCCAGAATAGACTACGTCTTAGACCACAAAGCAACCCTCAACAAAATACAAAACACTGAGAAAATACAAAGTATCTTCTCTGAACATGATACCATAAAAGCAGAAATTAACAACAGGAAGAGCAAGGAAAAAAAAATCAAATACATGGAAACCAAATAACACTCTGCTTAAAAATCAGTGGGTAACAGAAGAAATCAAAGACGGAATAAAAAAATTCCTAGAATCAAATGAGAATGAAAATACATCATACCAAAACCTTTGGGACAGTAAAGGCCATGCTCAGAAATCAATTTATAGCAATAGATGCACACATCAAAAAAGAAGAAAGGGACAAAATCAAAACATGAGCTACACAACTTGAACAAATACAAAAACAATAGCAAAAGAAGGCCACAGCTACCAGAAGAAAGGAAATAATAAAGGTCAGAGCAGAAATAAATGAAATAGAGAATAGAAAAACAGTAGAATCAATAAGACCAAAAGTTGGTTCTTTGAAAGGATCAACAAAATCGACAAACCTATAGCCAAATTACAAAAGAAAAACAGGCGAGGATGCAAATAACCCAAATAAGAAATGAAATAGATGACATTGCAAAAGACCCAAATGAAATAAAAAGGATCATAACAGAATACTATGAAAAACTATACTCCAACAAATTTGAAAACCTGAAGAAAAAGGACAAATTTCTAGAAACACACTACCTATGCAAAATAACACACACTGAAGTTGAAAATCTGAGCAAACACATAGCAAGAGAGGAGATTAAAAAGGTAAAAAAAAAAAAAAAAAAAAAACTCCCCCCCAACAAAAAGCCCTGGGCCAGATGGCCTCACTGGAGAATTCTACCAAATGTTCAGAGAAGTGCTTACACCAGTACTACTCAAACTATTTCAGGACATGGAAGAGGAAGGCATACTTCTGAATTCATTCTATGAAGCCAGCATAACTCTGATACCAAAACCAGGTAAAGACACCACAAAAAAGAAAATTACAGACCAATATCCATAATGAACATAGATGCAAAAGTCCTCAACAAAATTCTAGCCAATAGAATTCAGCATCATATCAAAAAAATAATACACCATGACCAAGTAGGATTCATACCAGGTATGCAAGGATGGTTCAGTGTTAGAAAATCAATCAGTGTAATCCACCACATAAATAAGAGAAAAGAAAAGAACCACATGATCATCTCAATTGACACAGAAAAGGCATTCGACAAAGTCCAACACCCATTCCTGAAAAAAATCTGTCAATAAAATAGGTATAGAAGGGAAATTCCTCAACATAATAAAGGGCATCTATGCAAAACCAACAGCCAACATCATTCTTAATGCAGAGAAGCTGAAATTATTCCCCTTGAGAACAGGAACAAGACAAGGATGCCCTTTATCACCACTCCTATTGTGCTGGAAGTCCTAGCTAGAGGAATAAGGCAAGAAAAATAAATAAAGAGCATCCAAATTGGTAAGGAAGAAGTAAAACTGTCCCTATTTGTAGATGATATGGTACTATACGTAGAAAACCCAAAAGACTTCATGAGAAAACCAGTGGAACTAACAGAAAGATTCAGCAGAGTCGCAGGATACAAGATAAACATACAAAAATCAGTTGTGTTCCTATACACCAATAAAGACAATGATGAAAAGGAAATCAGGAAAACAATACCATTTATAATAGCACCTAAAAAATAAATACTTAGGAATAAATCTAGCCAGTGATGTAAAAGACCTATACCAAAAAAATTACAAAACACTACTGCAGGAAACCAAAAGAGAACTACATAAAGGGGAAAACATACCATGCTTATGGATAGGTAGACTCAACATTGTGAAAATGTCAATTCTACCCAAAGCAATCTACAAACACAATGCAATCCCAATCCAAATACCAACAGCATTCTTCAAAGAGGGAAAAACTAATCATTAACCTTATATGGAGAGGAAAGCGGCCCCAGATAAGTAAAGCACTATTAAAGAAGAAGAACAAAGTAGGAGGACTTGCACTACCTGATCTCAGAACCTGCTATACAGCTATGGTAGTCAAAACATCCGGGTACTGGTACAACAACAGATTCATTGACCAGTGGAACAGAATTGAGAACACAGATTAAATCCATCCACCTACTGTCACCTGATCTTTGACAAAGGTCCAAAGTCCATCAAATGGGGAAAAGATAGTGTTTTTAACAAATGATGCTGGCAAAACTGGATATCCATCTGCAAAAAAATGAAACAGGACCCATACCTCACACCATACACAAAAACTAATTCAAAATGTATCAAAGACCTAAATATAAAAACAAAAGCAATAAAGGTCATAGAAGTAAAATTAGGGTCAAGAGGCCCTAAAACATGGCATTAACAGGATACAAACCATAAATAACAGTACACAAACACCAGAAGATAGGCTAGATAACTGGGATCTTCTAAAAATTAAAAACTTATGCTCATCAAAAAACTTCACCAAAGGAGTAAAAAGAGAACCTACAGTCTGGGGAAAAAATTTTGGCTATGACAAATCGGACAAAGGCCTAATCTCTAAAATCTACAGGAAGACCCAACACCTCTACGACAAAAAGACAAATAATCCAATTAAAAAATAGGCAAAGGATATGAGCAGACACTTTACCAAAGAAGACATTCAAGTGGATACCAGAAACTTGAGGAAATGCTTGCAATCACTAGCCATTAGAGAAATGCAAATCAAAACCACAAAGAGATATAATCTTACCCCGACAACACTGGCACGAATCAAAAAACAGAAAATAACAAATGTTGGAGAGGCTGCAGGCAGATAGGAACTCTTATGCACTGTAGGTGGGAATGCAAAATGGTGCAACCATTTTGGAAAATGATATGAAGCTTCCTTAAAAAGCTAGAAATAGAAATACCATAGAATCCAGCAGTCCCACTCCTAGGAATATATCCTAGAGAAATAAGACCCGTCACACAAATAGACATATGCATACCCATGTTCTTTACAGCAATTAGCAAAAAGATGGAAACAACCTAGGTCCCCATCAACAGATTAATGGATAAACACACTATGATACATACACACAATGGAATACTCCAAAACGATAAAGAACAATGATGAATCTGTGAAACATCTCACAACTTGGATGAATCTGGAGGGCATTATGCTGAGTGAAATAAGTCAATCACAAAAGGACAAATATTGTATGAGACCACTACTATAAAAACTCATGAAAACGTTTACATACAAAAAAAAAAAATCTTTGATGGTTATGAGAGACGGGAGAGGTGGGAGGGAAAAACACTAAACAGACAATTGATAGGTGGTAACTTTGGTGAAGTGTAAGATAGTACAGAATACCGGGGAAGTCAGCACAACGTCACCAAGGCAAGGTCATGGAAGCTCCATAGACACATCCAAACCTGGCAGACCAAATTATTGGGCCAAGGGCTCTGGGGACCATGGTCTCAGGGAACATCCAGCTCAACTGGCATAACATAGTTTATAAAGAAAATGTTCTACATTCTACTTTGGTGAGGAGCATCTTAAAAGCTTGTGAGCAGCCATCTAAAATATTCCACTGGTCTCACCCCATCTGGAGCAAGGGAGAAAGAAGAGAACAAAAGGCACAAGGGAAAGATTTGTCCGAAGGACTAATGGACCACAGCTACTACACCCTGCCCCAGAATGAGTCCAGCACAACTAGATGGTGCCTGGCTACCACCACCAACTGCCCTGACAGGGATCACAATAGATGGTCCTAGACAGAGCTGGAGAAAAATGTAAAACAAAATTTTGACTCACAAAATAGATGAGACTTCCTGGTCTGACAGACTGGAGAAAACCTGAGAGTACGGCCCCCAGACACTCTTCTAACTCAGTACTGAAGTCATTCTTGAGGTTCAACCTTCAGCCAAAGATTAGACAGGCCCATAAAACAAAACAAGACTAAGTGGGCACACCAGCCCAGGGGCAAGGACAAGTAGACAGGAGGAGACAGGAGAGCCAGTAACAAGGAACCCAAAGTCAAGAAGGGGAGAGTGTTGACATGTCATGGGGTTGGCAACCAATGTCAAAAAACAGTATGTGTATTAGTTGTTTAATGATAAACTTGTTTGCTCTGTAAACCTTCATCTAAAGTATAATTAAAAAAAAAATTCACCAAGACATCATAATCAAACTTTCCAAAACCAAAGACAAAGAATTCTGAAAACAGCTTGTGAAAAATGAAATATCACTTACAAAGGAGCACCAATAAGACTAAGCGCTGATTTCTCATCAGAAACCATTCAGGAAAGAAGTCAGTGGGATCACATGTATAAAATCCTGAATGAAATGAATGCCAACCAAGAATCATATACCTGGCAAAACTGTCTTTCGAAAATGATGACAAAACTAAGACATTCCTAAGCAGAAACTAAGGGTATTTAAAAAAAACAAAAACAAAACCAAAAACCGGACTGCCTAACAAAAAATATTAAAGGAGTCCTTGGGATAGAGAACCAATGACATCAGACAACAACCTAAGATAAAGACACACAGCAACATCACTCAGTTACCAACCCAGATAAAAAGACTTCACAAAAGCAAAATGAGACTAAAAAAACTAACTACAGGAAACCAAAGTAGTTGAGCTGTAAAGGACAACAACCTCAAAACAAAAAGGAGGAATAAAAGATGTAGTTATAGGACTACCATATGGGGAGGAAGCCAAGACAATTTCAATGTATAACAGACTGTTTTAACTTTAAAAGGATTAAGGTAAACTTTGGGGTAACCACAAAGAAAAGTAATAAATCTTCTTTCTAAAATAAAGATGAAGAAAACCAAAAATACTCAGTTAACACAAAAACAACAATGACTGATAGCAAAAGAAAATCCACATACAAAAAGAACTCAGCACAGAAAATGAAGAGGAACAAAGAAATCGTTAACACCACAAAAAAAGTATAACAAAATGACAACTGTCAGCAAAATATGAATAAAAGGGAAATTCTTCAACATAGTCAAGGGCATATATACAAAACCAACAACCAACATTATTCTCAACGGAGAGAGATTGAAAGCATTTTCTTTGTGAACAGGAATGAGACAAGAATGCCTATTATCTCTGCTCTTATTCAATATTGTACTGGACATCTAGCTAGAGCAACAATGCAAGAAAGGGAAATAAAGACCATCCAAATTGGTAAGGAAGAAGTAAAACTATTTGCAGCTGACATGATCCTATATACAGAAAATTACAGAGATTTCACAAGAAAGTTACTGGAACTAATAGAAGTGTTCAGCAAAGTGGCAAGGTACAAGAGCAAAATACAAATATCAGTTGGATTCCTCTACAGTAACAAGGAGAACTCTGAAAAGAAAACAATACCATTTATAATATTCCCCAAAAGGATAAAATACCTAGGAAGAAATCTAACCAGGGATGTAAAAGATTTATACAAGGAAAACTATGAAACACTACTGTCAGACACCAAAAGAGACCTACATAGTTGGAAAAACATACCATGCTCATGGATTGGAAGAATTAACATTGTGAAAATGTCAATACTACCCAAAGCGATCTATAGATAAAATGAATCCTGATCCAAATCATAATGACATTCTTTAACGAAATAGAAAAACCAGCCTCCAACTTTATTTCAAAAGAAAAGAGGCCATAAATAGCTAAAGCATTATTGAAGAAGAACAAAGTAGGATGCCTCACACTTCCCAATCTCAGAACTTACTGTACAGCCACGGTAATCAAAACAGCCTGGTACTGGCACAACAACACACACGTAGACCAACGAAACATAATTGAGAACCCAGAAGTAAATTCATCCAGCTATGGACAGCTGTCTACCACAAAGGGTCAAATTTCATTCAATGTGGAACAGACAATTTCTTTAACAAATGGTGCTGGCAAAACTGAATATCTATTTGCAGAAAAATCAGACAGGATCCATACCTCACACCATACACAAAAACTAACTCAAAATGGATCAAAGACCTAAATGTTAAACCTAAAACTATAAAGTTCCTGGGAGATAAAATAGGGACAAAACTAGGGGTCTGAATTTATGGTATAAATACACTATCAACCACAACTAAAAATGCACAAAGAACAGAAGATAAACTAGATAACTGGTACCTCCTAAAAAGTAAATACTTATACTCATCAAAAGACTTTATCAAAAGAGTAAAAAGAGAACCTACAGATAGGGAAAATTTTTTGATGACATATCTGACAAGGGTCTACTCTCTAAAATATATAGAAAACTTCAACACCTCAACAACACAAACAACCCAATCAAAAAATGGGCAAAGGATATGAACAGACACTTCACCAAAGAAGACATTCAGGTGGCTAGCAAACAAAGGAAGAGAAGCTTGCAATCATTAGCCATTAAAGAGATGCAAATCAAAACTACAATGAGATACCAACTCACCCCTGCAAAAAGGGCACTGATCAAAAAAAAAAAAAAAAAAAAAAAAACAGAAAACAACAAATGTTGACGAGGTTGTGGGGAGATTGGAACTCTCATACACTGTTGGTGGGAACGTAAAATGGTACAACCACTATAGAAAACGGTGTGATGCTTCTTCAAAATGCTAGAAATAGAAATACCATATGATCTAGCAATTCCTCTCCTAGGTGTGTATCCTAGAGAAATAAGAGCTGTCACACGAATAGACATGTGCATACGTATGTTCATTGCAGCATTATTCACAATGGCAAAAAAAATGGAAACAACCTAAGTGCTCATCAACAGATGAATGGATAAACAAAATGTGGTTCATATATACAATGGAATACTATGCAATGATAAAGAATAATGATGAGTCCACGAAACATCCTATAACATGGAAGAATCTGGAGAACATTATGTGGAGTAAAGTAAGTCAGTCACAAAAGGACAAATATTATATGACACCACTTTTATAAAAAGTGAAGAATAGGTTTATACACAGAAAGCGACATTCTTTGATGGTTACCAGGGATGGGAGGGGAAGAGAGGGAGAATCGCTCACTAGACAGTAGACTGGTGTTAATTCTGGTGAAGGGAAAGGCAATATACAATGTGACCAAGGTAAATGAAGACACTAAAAGGTACACAAGGATAAAGGACAACTATGGTAAATGTTATAACATACACATTTCTGTAATTACAGTAATAACAACCAAAAATTTGTCAGTGGTTACATAGATATGTATACTATATAACTGAAGGAGGACATATGGGAGTGCATGTGCATGCACACGTAAGTATAGTTGTGGGCATTTGTATATACATATTTGTATATGCTGCATATATATCATATACATAATAGAGCACATAGGGGGCAGTTACAGAAACTTCTCAGACATATACAAACTCTTTGAGGGACTGAGTTTCTGGGCTTGAAGGCTAAGGACTATAGTCTTGGGGGACATCTAGGTAAATTGACATAACATGGTTCATAAAGATAATGTTCTACATCCTAGTTTGGTGAGTAATCTCTGGGGTCTTAAACACTTGTGAGTGGCCATATATGTACGATACAACTATCGGTCTCCTCCCATCTGGAGCAAAGGAGAGAGATGGGAACCAAAGACTGAAGGAAACAATTAGTCCACAAGACTAATGGCCCCCACAAACCACAGCCTCCGCTATCCTGAGACCAAAAGAACTGCCTGGCTACCACTACTGACAGCTCTGACCAGGGATACAATGGAAGGTTCTAGTTAGAATGGGATAAAAATGTGGAACAAAACTTAAAATTTGTAAAAAAGAACAAACTTACTGGACTGATAGAGACCAAAGGAACCCCCGAGACTACAGCCCTAATACACCCTTTTAATCTGGAATTGAAGTCTCTCCCAGAGATCACCCTTCAGCCAAATAATAGATTGGCCTATAAAATAAACAGTAACACCCATGAGGAATGTGTTCCTTAGAATAATCAACTATAGGAGATCAAACGGGCAACATTTGTCCAAAAGCAAAGATAAGAAGTCAAGGAGGGGCAGGGAAACTGGAGGGATGGGAACAGAAGGGTGGAAATGAGAAGACTGCTGACACATTGTGGGGATAGCGACCAATGTCCCGGAACGATCTGTGTATGAATTGGTGAATGGGAAACTAATTTGCTGTGTGAACTCTCAGCTAAAACAGAATCAAATGTTCAAAAAAATGTTATTGCAGCATTGTCTTAAGAATGCTGTTAAAAAGCTAAGAGTTAAAAACTATTTCCTTTTAATAGGATTTTACTCCAGGGCATTTACAACAGATATCTAAACTTATTCTAAAAGAAAATTTAATAATTCTGACCCACATTCTTAACAGAGATTACAATTTCATTATTTCTGTATAGTAGAAACAACTTTTGAAATACTCCCAAGAGCATATCATAACAGTTCAAAACTTGTGTATTGTTGGAGTAGCAAGGTGTGTGATATCAGTTGAGATTAAACGGACCTGGTCTACATTTACTTTTGTGAACTGAAGGATTTAGCTCTCTCGTAGCAATTCTCAAAGTGTAGTTTGTAGATTCCTGGGGGTCACTGAGACACTTTCAGGTGGTCTATGAGGTCAAAACTATTGTCACAATAATACTATCAGGTTATATGCCTTTTTCACTGTGCTGACATTTGCACTAATGGTACAAAAACAATGACAGGTAAAATCGCTGCTGGTACGTTGGCAGGAATCAAGGCAGTAGTAGCACCAAGCTGTATTAGTAGTCATTGTATTTCTTACGACCAAGAACTTAGTTAAAAAAAAAAAAAGTCAGTTTTAAGAATGTCCTGGATGAAGCAGTAAAAATTATCAATTTTATTAAATATTAACCCTTGAGTACACATTATTTTAGTATTTTGTGTAATTAAATAGGAAGTACACATAACGTGCTCCTGTTGCATACTGAAATGCATGATTGCCTCAAGGAAAAGCCCTTTGTGTAATTATTTGAGCTGTGAGGTAACCTAGCAGGTTTTTTTCAAAAAAGATTATGTTCACTGGAAAGACCAACTGACAGACAAACTATGGTTATACAGACTTGGGTTTTTGATCTTTTCTCAAAAGGAACAAAGTGAGCGTGTCTTTTCAAGGAAAACAGCTGATGGTATTTGTTGCCAATGATCAATTTGAACTTTAAAGCAAAAATTGTTGCTGTTAGCTGCAGTCAAGCCAGCCCCACGCTTATGGCGAACCCATGCACAATGGAACAAAATGTTGCCTGGTCCGGTGCTATCAGTTGCGGGCCAAACCATTGTGATCCATAGGGTTTTCACTGGCTGATTTTCAGAAGTAGATCGCCAGGGCTTTCTTCCTAGTCCATATTTAGCCTGGAAGCTTCGCTGAAACCTCTTCTGCATCAGAGCAACGTGCAAACCACCACTGACAGATGGTGGCTGTGCATGAGGTCCATTGGCTGGGAATCGAAACCAGATCTTCTGCATGGAACGTAAGAATTCTACCACTGACCCACCAATGACAAGCAAACATTAGAATTTTTTCAAGCTCCACCATGCATATGAAAACAGGTGGTGGTTTTGTAGATATGTCTGGGAATTGTTTGATACAGTTCCCCTCCAGAGGTAGAGCTTAGTTGCCT
This sequence comes from Trichechus manatus latirostris, assembly GCF_000243295.1. Taxonomy (NCBI): domain Eukaryota; kingdom Metazoa; phylum Chordata; class Mammalia; order Sirenia; family Trichechidae; genus Trichechus; species Trichechus manatus. The sequence continues at coordinate 11,145,370 of NW_004443968.1, read as the reverse complement.
CCCGTTGAGTTTGGGCTTGACTGTTTCTAAGGAAAAGAATATGCTGAAGTGATGAACTATCACATTGAGATTAAGTTGTAAAATGACTGTGGCTTCTGTCTTGTGTGCATTCTGTCCTTTTGAATCACTCGCTGTGGGACAAGTCAGCTGCCATGCCCTGAGGCATCCATGGGGACAAGGAAGCCATCTGCCATGTCATGAAGACTCTCAAGCAGCCTGTGGAGAGGTCTATGTAGAGAATTGAGGCTTGCCAGCAGCCCTGTGAGTGAACTTGGGAGCATATCTTCTGAGGTCTGCCAAAACTCGAGTGAACTTGGAAGTAGATCCTCCCTCAATTGAGCCTTAAGATGACTAGAACCTGACAACTGCAGCCTCATGAGAAACCCTGAACCAGAACAACCCAGCTAAACCACTCCTGAATCCCTGACCCACAGAAACTGTGAGATTATAAATTTGTTGTTGTAAACTGCTAAATTTGGGATAATTTGTTTCCCCAGTGGATAACGGATACAATAGTTTCCCAAAACTTAAGGACTTTTCTGATAAGATCAGTGGAGACATTAACAAAGGTGGGTTTTTTTGTTTGTTTCTTTGTTTTTTGGTTTTGGTTTTGTTTGTTGAATAATGAAACATGTCAATGGAAGATGTCCATAACTCAGAGAAACAACATTATCCAAATGATCAATGTACGATGCAACAAAATCATGCATTGATAAGGATCCATTCAAAGTACAAGATACCCGTTGCTGTCGAGTCGATTCCAACTCTTAGTGACCCTATAGGACAGAGCCCTATAGGGCTTCCAAGGCTGTAAACTTTATGGAAGCAGATTGCAACATCTCCCACAGAGTGGCTGGTGGGTTTGAACTGCTGACCTTTTGGTTAGCAAATGAGTGCTTAACCACCGCACCATTGGGCTCCTTAAAGTACACAATAAACCAATGAGTTTTAATCGAGAGTATAAAATGTTCATTGATAATGGTTTCAGAATACACATTGTCATTAATCTTTAAGAAACTACCACTTGTTCAGTTTTGGCATAGGCTCAAAGAAGAAATATTCCTCCCTTTTCCAACTACATATTAGTGTGAAGATAGATTTTCTTTTTTTTAAATTTTGTTTATTTATTTTATGGTGCTTTAGATGAAGGTTTACAGAGCAAAGCAGTTTCTCATTAAACAATTAATACGCATATTGTATTGTGATATTGATTGCCAGCCCCGCTATGTGTCAACACTCTCTCCTTCTCGATCTTGGGTTCCCCATTTCCATTCATCCAGCTTTCCTGTCCCCTCCTGCCTTCCCGTCCTTGCCCCTGGACTGGTGTGCCCATTTAGTCTCATATACGTGGTTGAGCTATGTTTATTATTGTTTGTTTTATACGCCTGTCTAATCTTTGGCTGAAGTGTGAACCTCAGGAATGACTTCAGCACTGAGTTAAAAGGGTGTCCGGGGGCCATACTCTCAGGGTTTCTCCAGTTTCCATCAGACCAGTAAGTCTGGTCTTTTTCTGAAGATACTCCCTTTTATTGCTATCTCCCATTCTTAACTCTGTATACACCTCCCCTGCCTTCACAATTGCATACACAGGGTTTACTTTAGAAAGGAGATGGAAAATAGTCATAACCTGCTAAGGTTGTAAATTTATTTGGAGTTTACAAAGGCACTTATTCCAAAATGAGTCATTAGATAGACAAAAACATATGTCTTAAAATTTCATTTTATAATATAAAAGTATATTTTATGAATTTTTCCATTTGGGCAAATGCATAACATAATTTCAGTTCTTCAAATTGCTGTAATTACTTGAGATTTTTTTTTCAGGTTTTTTTTTTTATTGTACTTCAGGTGTACTTTTATTGTTACAGAACAAATAGTTTCCCATGAAAAAGTAGTACACATATTGTTTTATGACATTGGTTAACAACCCCACAACATGTCAACCCTCTCCCTTCTCGACCTTTTTTTTTTTTTTTGGTGAAAATATACATAGCCAAAGATACACCACTTCAAAAATTTCTACATGCACAGTTCAGTGACATCGACTACGCTCTTCCAGTTGTGCTGCTATTCTCACTTTAGATGAAGGTTTACAGAACAAAATAGTTTCTCATTAAACAGTTAGTACGCATGTTGCCCTATGACAATGGTTAACAATCCCACTACATGTCAACACTGTCCTTACTCAACCTTGGGTTCCCTATCACCAGCTTTCCTGTCCCCTTCTGCCTTCTAGTCCTCGTCCCTGGACTACTGTGCCTCATTAGTCCCGTTTTGTTTTATGGGGCTGTCCAATCCCCGGCTGAACGGTGAACCTCGGAAGTGACTTCACCACTGAGCTAAAAGGGTGTCTGGGGGCCATACTCTCGGGGTTTCTCCCGTCTCTTTTAGGCCAGTAAATCTGTAGATTTTCTTCATGTACTTCAAAAAATATACTGCAATAAACTGAATTTAGAAGCAGATATGAGAAACAGCTGTCTTCTATTAAACTAGACATTTAAGGGATTTGCAAAAATGAAATCAGCACCTCTCATCTTACTAATTGTTTTGCTTTGGAAAATAATTGTTTTTTCATAGAAAACTGTATTGTTATTTTTAAACGAATTGTATTAGTTTTCTATTGCCACATGTCATGGACTTTGTGTCCCCCCAAAATATCTGTCAACTTGGCTAGGCCATGATTCCCAGTATTGTATGATTGTCCACCATTTTGTCATCTGATTTGATTTTCCTGTGTGTTGTAAATCCTACCTCTATGATGTTAATGCAGTGGGATTAGTGGCAGGTATGTTAATAAGGCAGGACTCAATCTACCAGATTAGGTTGTGTTTTAAGCCAATCTCTTCTGAGATATAAAAGAGAGAAGCGAGTAGAGACATAGGGACCTCATACCACCAAGAAACAAGAGCCAGGAGAATAGCACGTCCTTTGGACCTGGGGTCTCAGCTCTGAGAAGCTCTTAGACCAGGGGAAGATTGATGACAATGATCTTCCTCCAGAGCCAGCAGAGAGAGAAAGCCTTCCCCTGGAGCTGGCACCCTAAATCCAGACTTCTAACCTACTAGACTGTGAAAGAATAAACTGTTTGTTAAAGCCATCCACTTAACGGTATTTCTGTGATAGCAACACTAGATATCTAAGACGCTCATAACACATTACTCCCAAAATTCAGCAGCTTAAGACAAAAGAGTTTCCGTGGGTCATGAATTCAGTTGAGTCCTAGTTGGGTGTATCTCCATCAGGGTCTCTCACAAGGCTATAATCAAGTTGTCCGCCAGGGCTGAGTCAACTCAAGGCTCTACTAGGAGAGGATTTGCTTCTAAACTCACTTGTAGCTGTTTGTAGGACTCAGGTTCTCACAAGTTGTTGACAGAGATGTCAGTTCCTTGCCACATGGGCCTTTATATGGGGCAGCTCACAGCATGGCAGGTGACATCCTGGAGACAGGGAAGGGAGAAGAGGGGAAGGGAGGAGAAAGGAGGGGAGGGAGGGGACGAGAGGAAAGAGAAACAAGCAAGAAACCATGGTCTTTTGTAACTTAGTGTCAGAAGTCACATCCCATTGCTTCTGTCATGTTCTCTTCACTTGAAAAGAGTCAATAAGTACAACCCACACTCAAGGGAAGGGTGTTACACAAGGGCATGAATTCCAGGAGGCAGGGATCATTGGAGGGCAACTTAGAGGTTGCCTATCATAAGAATTAATAATTATTCTATAAATTTCTCAGTTTTAATTTCTAATAAGGTAAATATCAATAGATGAAACACACACAAACAAAATAATTTGTAAGAGTGTAAATGGGTTTTGAGATTGAAAAAAGTTTGAGAACTGCTGTTTTAGTTATAAAAATATTGGCTTTCTTTATGATAAAGACACACGGCATTACTTAGGGGTTGATAATACATGTCTTATTTTTATTATTATTCATAACTATAAACTCTTCTCCCCCAAATAGTAGTATTTATAATACTATTATAAGATACAGAAGTGCATATTAAAATATGCAGCACATTGTTGCAGCCATTGTGTCAATCCATCTTGTTGATTGTCTTCCTCTTTTTCACTGACCCTCCACTTTACCCAGCATAATGTCCTTCTCCAGGAACTGGTCCCTCCTGATAACATGTCCAAAGTATGTGAGGTGAAATCTCACCATCCTTGCTTCTAATGAGCATTCTGGCTGTACTTCTTCCAAGACAGATTTGTTTGTTCTTCTTGCAGTCCATGATATATTCAATATTCTTTGCCAACATCGTAATTCAAAGTCATCAATTCTTCTTTGGTCTTCCTTATTCATTGTCCAGCTTTCACATGCTTATGAAGTGATTGAAAATACCATGGCTGAGTGGTGTCTGGGGTCTTAAAAGCTTGGGAGCAGTCATCTACGATGAATCACTTGGTCCCAACCCACTTGGAGCAAAGGAGAATGAAGTACACCAAAGACACAAGGAAAATATTAGCCCAAGACACAAAAGGGCCACACAAACCAGAGACTCTATCAGCTTGAAATCAGAAGAACTAGGTGGTGCCCGGCTACCATCAATGACCACCCTGACAGGGAACACAACAGACAGTCCCTAAAGGAGTGGGAGAAAAGTATGGAGCAGAACTCAAAATCATGCAAAAAAGAGCAGACTTAATGGTCTGACTGAGACTGGAGGAACCCCCAAAACTATGGCCCACAGATGCTCTGTTAACCCAGAACTAAAACCATTTCTGAAGCCCACTCTTCAGACAAAGATCAGACTGGACTATAAAACATAAAATAATACTCGTGAGGAGTGTACTTCTTAGTTCAAGCAGATACGTGAGGCCAAATGGGTGGCTCCTGTCCAGAGGCAGGATGAGAATGCAAGCAGGGACAGGAGCTAGTTGGATAGACATGGGAAACCCAGGGTGGAAACGGGGAGTGTGCTGTCACATTATGGGGATTGCAACTAATGTTACATAACAATATGTGTATAAATTTTTGTATGAGAAATTAACTTGAGCTGTAAACTTTCACCTAAAGCACAATAAAAAGAAAAGAAAACACCATGGCTTGGGTTAGGCACACCTTAGTCCTCCAGGTGACAGCTTTGCTTTTTAACCCTTTAAAGAGTTCTTTTGCAGCAGATTTACCCAATACGATGCATTGTTTGATTTCTTGACTGCTGCTTCCATGGATGTTGATTGTGGATCCAAGTAAAATGAAATCCTTGACAACTTCAATCTTTTCTCCTTCTATCATGATGTTGCTTATTGGTCCAGTTGTGAGTATTTTTGTTTCATGTTGCGGTGTAATGCATACTGAAGGCTGTGGTCTTTGATCTTCAACGGTATGTGCTTCAAGTCCTCTTCACTTTCGGCAAGCAAGGTTGTGTTATCTGCATATTGCAGGTTGTTAATGAGTCTTCCTCCAGTCCTGATGTTGTGTTCTCATATAGTCCAGCTTCTCGGATTATTTGCTTAGCATGCAGATTGAATAAGTATGATGAAAGGATACAACCCTGATGCACACCTTTCCTGACTTTAACCCACGCAGTATCCCCTTGTTCTGTTTGAATAACTGCCTCTTGGTCTAAGTACTCATGAGCACAATTAAGTGTTCTGGAATTCCCATTCTTCGCAATATTATCCATAATTTGCTATGATCCACACAGTCAAATGCCTTTGCATAGTCAATAAAACACAGGTAAACATCTTTCCGGTATTTTCTGCTTTCAGCCATGATCCATCTGACATTAGTGATGATACCCCTTGTTCCACGTCCTCTTCTGAATCCGGCTGAATTTCTGGCAGATCCCTGTTGATGCACTACTGCAATTGGTTTTGAATGCTCTTCAGCAAAATTTTACTTGTGCGTGACATTAATGATATTGATCGATAATTTCTGCATTCTGTTAGCTCTCCTTTCTTTGGAATGAGCACAACTATGGATCTCTTCCAGTCGGTTGGCCAGGTAGCTGTCTTCCAAACTTCTTGACATAGATGAGTGAGTGCTTCCAGTCCTGCATCCATCTGTTGAAACATCTCAGTTGGTATTCTGTCAATTCCTGGAGCCTTGTTTTTCACCAATGGCTTCAGTACAGGCTGGACCCCTTCCTTCAGTATCATTGGTTCTTGATCATATGCTGCCCCCTAAAATGGTTGAGTGTTGACCAATTCTTTTTGATACAGTGACGCCATGTATTCCTTTCACCTCTTTTGATGCTTCCTGCATTGTTTAATATTTTTCCCATAGAATCCTTCAATATTGCAACTTCTGGCTTGAATTTTTTCTTCAGTTCTTTCAGCTTGAGAAATGTCAAGAGCGTTTTTCCCTTTTGGTCACTAGAAACCTTAAAACGAGCCCTGGTGGCACAATGGTTAAGTGCTCAACTGCTAACCATAAGGTTGGTGGTTCAAACCCACTCAGCGCTTCCTCAGGAGAAAAGACCTGGCAATCTGCTTCCGTAAAGATTATAGCCTAGAGAACCCTATGAGGCAGTTCTACTCTGTCAGACTGCATCGCTATGAGTCGAAATTGACTCAATGGCATATAACAACAACAGAAACCTTAAAGAAAATCCCCACAGGTTCTAGAATAAAAAGGGTTAGTCTGAGTGGGATGTAAGAAAGTTGACACAGAAAAGGGAAGAGGAAACAATGGCTGGGTAACCTGAGAAGGCTGCATGATCTAAGGTACAGGGGAAATCTAAAAGTGTTTTCCCTACTGTTCACTACTTCAAGCATTATAGAATTTTAGAAACAGCCTTTAGTCTTTATAAACCTGTTGTTGAGTCGATTCTCACTCATGACAACCCCATGTGTTTCAGAGTAGAACTGTGCTCCGTAGGGTTTTCAATGGCTGTGATCTTTCAGAAGTAGATCGCCAGGTCTTTTTTCCAAGGCAGCTCTGAGACACCTCTGGGCAGGTTTGAACTGCCAATCTTTCAGTTAGTAGCCGAACACTTAACCATTTGTGCCACCCGGGGACTCCTCTATATGAACCAAGTAGGGGCAATTTAAAATTATATTTGTTATATTTTAAAAAATGAACGGCTTAATGAACTAAATTTTAGAGGTTTTGCTTTAGCTAAGAATTGCTCAATTTTTTTTCTTGTCACTATGACTGCTGTATATACATCCTTTATTTTCCTGTACTAAAGTATATGGCCTAGGTTTTGTTTGCCTCTGGGGAAATTATTGTTGCATCGATCTCAAATGAATATCTGTGGCAGTGTAGGGCAATTGTTAAGGTCAGATATTCACAACATTTTGGAGATCTGTATCCCAACTCCCTCACTTTACAGATTAAGACATTTGGGCTGAGAGATTAAGTGAAATCTGCTGCAAAAGACCTCTTTAAAGTTTTAAAAAGCAAAAATGTCGCGTTGGTGGCTATGGTGTGCCTCATCCAAGCCATGGTCTTTCCAATTGCCTCATATGCATGCAAAAGCTGGACAACGAGAAAAGAAGGCAGAAAAAGAATTGATACATTTGAATTGCAGTCTCGGCAAAGAATACTGAATATACCACCGACTGCCAGAAGAACGAACAAATCAGTTTTAGAAGAAATAAAACAGGAATGCTCCTTAGAAGTGAGGATGATGAAATTTTTTCTTGCTTAATTTGGACACATCATCAGGGAAGACCAATCCTGAGAGAAGGACATCATGTTTGGTAAAGTGGAGGGTCAGAGGAAATGAGGGAAACTCTCAAGGAGATGGATTGACACAATATCATTGAAGATGGCTAAGGACCCGGCAACACTTTGTTCTATTATACATAAGGCCACCAAGAGTTGGAGCCTACTCAGCCAAAGCTAACAACAACAATTGTTGTTCCTACAGGTAGTTCCTACAGGTAGTCATATCAAACCTGGCACTAATATCCCCGGGTTTCCTGACTTTTTTTTTTCCTTAGTTTCCTTGTCTAGAAAATGAGAATAATGCTAAGACTTCCCTCATAGTGTTGCTATGAGGAGTGAGATGAATTTATATGTATGTGTATATACATATATATATGTAAAGTTCCAGGCACATGGTAAGCATTAAATAATTGGCTGCCATCTCTCTTATTACTATTTCTGAGTGTGCTCCCGGTCTGAACAGGGAGATGTAACTCTCCTCTCAGGGAGATCCCAGTCTGACGGAGGAGCAGCCTCTGCACCCAAAATGTTGCTCCCAGTCTGATGGTGAGATGCAGTCCCCAGCTAAGGGTCTATAGTCTGATAGAGGAGGACAGCCTTGCACCTGGGAACTCCCTGTTGGACAAAGAAGGCTTCAAAGCTCCGCTGACTTCAGACTTGGCAGGTGGCCAGCCCTGGTGGTGGGATTTTTTCCAAAGTTTTGCCTGTCCGTGGAGGGTCAGCATCCAGGACAAATCACATTTCATGAGCTGCCTCAGGTTTGTTCCCCAACTTGGGCCCTTTAAGTCCCAGAGCTTTGGCTTCTTGGATGATTTGCTCGGTGTCCTGACTTCTAATCCTAGGTTCTCTTACCCATCATGCTACATTGGTTTTGATGATATTTTCCAAAATTATTACTAGTGTGATTTAATATAAACTTGATACTTGTAGAAGGGAGGTGGGAGCAATTCGTGATGAAATCTTTGAAAAATAAGGGATTCTGGGTTGACATAAATGAAAAGGTGTTATTTTTACAATTAAACCTTTCTGCTTTCTGAGGCTACTCCTGGACTTTCTTCTTAAAACCGTTATCCATTCTTTTCCAAATGATGTACGGCAGGACCCTGCCCTTGAACTTTCGTCTGTGTCACACACAAATCAACCACATTCTGCACCATTGGCTCTTCTTCACAGGCAAAGCTCCAAAACTCTGTCGCCTGAGCGTCTCCAATTTTAAGCAGGAGTGCAGTTCTCCGGGATAGCATTTAAGTTTCAGGTGCGAGGGCTCTGAGGGCTCCGAAAGTTGAAGGGCGGAGTAGGACGAGAAGCTGAACCAACCCTTCGGTGCCTGGGCGACAACTGGTGGGACATGGACAGGCCGTGAGCAGCAGAAGACCCAGCCTGGAGCGGTTATAGAGCCGCCCTATGCGGGGAGCCTCGCGTCTCTCCCAGGCTCCTCCCTCAACGCCCCGCCCCGTGTGCGTGACGTGACCAGGTCGAGGCCTCTTCGGCTGTGGCTGCGTCAAGTCACCTTTGGAAACGAGGTTAGTTGAACTCTAGTACGCTGTCTTTCCAGCTGGGAGTGGAGGACTGTACTCAGAGGCGATGGCAGCAGCCTAGAGGCCGTCGGGGGCCCCAGTGGCGGTGCGCCAGTACTGGCAGAGCCCAGTGTGAGTTGGTGGCCCCCGCCTGGGATCTGGACCAGTTCATTTGCTTGTTTGTTTATTGTCCCTTTTCCCACTAAAATGCAAGCTCCATGAGAGCAGCGATCAGGGCTGTTTTATTATCCCCAGCTTCCTGCACAGTACCTAACATGTTTGTTAATAGAGTAAAATCTTTTCTGACTCTGACCATCCTTTCTCTTGCTTGCATAGGTAATGTCCTCTGCGTGTCTGTTACTGCATTTATAATATTTTATTGTAACTGCCTCTGAACATGTGTTTTACATTGTGCGCTCTTTATTTAGATCAAGGACTTTGTTTTGTTCATTTTTGTATCCCAAGTGCCTGGCATACAGTGGGCACTCCGATTTTTATCGAAAAGGTGAAAGCCATCCGTAATAAAATTTTTGATAATCTATATCTTTTTCTAAACTTCTTTGATTATCTTAGAATATTTGCTCTGTCGTTATTCTCTCCTTTTCTCCCCGACCTTGAAAGCCACTCACTCCAATTAAGAGAGGCAATATCTGTGCTGAAAAGAATTCAAGTTTTTAAAAAGAGAATTTAACTAACAGTCCTTACTCTGCCACTTGCTAGTTTTGGGAAACTTCCTAATTTATCAGAACATGGTTCTCATTTGTAAATGTTGTTGTTGTTAGTTGCTGACCAGTTGATTCTGACTCATGGCGACCCCGTGTGTGCGGAGTAGAACTGCTCCATAGGGTTTCAGAAACAGATCGCCAGGCCTTTCTTCCCAGGTGCCTCTGGGGGGTTCAAACCACCATTTTTTTTTTTTTTTTATTGTTGTACTTAAGTGAAAGTTTACAATTCAAGTTGGTCTCTCATATAAAAATTTATACGTACATTTTTTTGTGACCCTAATTGCTCTCCCTGTACTGTGACAGCACACTCCTCCTTTCCACCTCTGATTTCCCCTTGTCCATTCAACCAGCTGCTGACCCTCTCTGCACTCTCATCTCACCTCCAGACAGGAGCTGCCCACTTAGTGTCATGTATCTACTTGAGCTAAGAAGCACACTCTTCACAAGTATCATTTTATGTCCCATAGTCCAGTCCAATCTTTTTTTTTTTAATTGTTGTACTGTAAGTGAAAGTTTACAATTCAAGTTAGTCTCTCATACAAAAATTTATACGTACATTTTTTTGTGACCCTAATTGCTCTCCCTATACTGTGACAGCACACTCCTCCTTTCCACCTCTGATTTCCCCTTGTCCATTCAACCAGCTCCTGACCCTCTCTGCCTTCTCATCTCACCTCTGGACAGAAGCTGCCCATTTAATCTCATGTGTCTCCTTGAGCTAAGAAGCACACTCTTCACAAGTATCAATTTATATCCCATAGTCCAGTATAATCTTTGTGTGAAGAGTTGGCCTTGGGAATGGTTTTAGTTCTGGGTTGAAAGAGAGTCTGGGGGCCGTGCTTTCTGGGGATCCTTCAGTCTCAGTCAGACCATTAAGTCTGGTCTTTTTACTAGAATTTGAGTTCTGCACCCCACTTTTCTCATGCTGCATCAGGGATTCTCTGTTGTGTTCCCTGTCAAGGCGGTCATTGGTGGTAGCTGGGTACCATCCAGTTCTTCTGGTCTCAAGCTGATGAAGTCTCTGGTTTATGTGGGCTTTTCAGTCTCTTGGGCTAATACTTTCCTTGTGACTTGGTGTTCTTCATTCTGCTTTACTCCAGACCACCAACCTTTTGGCTTGTAGTTGAGTGCTTAATGGTTTGCAACACATAGGGACTCCCATTTGTAGATGTTTTTGTTGTTAGGTGTCATCGAGTTGGTTCCAACTTATACCCACCCTGTGTGCAACAGAACAAAACGCTACCAGGTCCTGCACCATCCTCACAATTGTTGCTATGTTTGAGACCATTGTTGCAGCCACTGTGTCAATCCATTTCGTTGAGGGTCTTCCTCTTCTTTGCTGAGCTTCTACTTTACCAAGCATGATGTCCTTCTTCAGGGACTGGTATCTCCTGATAACATGTTCTAAAGTACCTCAGACAAAGTCTTAACCATCCTCTCTTTTAAGGAACATTCTGGCTGTACTTCTTCCAAGACAAACATGTTCATTCTTCTGGCAGTCTGTGGTATATTCAATAGTCTTCACCAACACCATAATTCAAAGGCATCAATTCTTCTTCAGTCTTCCTTATTAATTTTCCAGATTTCATGTGCATTTTAGGCAATTGAACATAGCATGGCTTGGGTCAGGGGCACCTTAGTCCTCAAAGTGACATCTTTGCCTTTGAACGCTTCAAAGAGGTCTTTTGTAGCAGATTTGCCCAATGCAATGCATCGTTTGATTTCTTGACTGCTGCTTCCATGGGTGTTGATTGTGGATCCAAGTAAAATGAAATCCTTGACAACTTAAGTCTTTTCTCAGTTTATCGTGGTGTTGTTTATTGAGCCAGTTGTGAAGATTTTTGTTTTCTTTATGTTGAGGTGTAATCCATACTGAAGGCTGTAGTCTTTGATCCTCATCAGTAAGTGCTCAAGTCCTCTTCACTTTCAGCAAGCAAGGTTGTGTTATCTGCATATTATGGGTTGTAAATGACTCTTTCTCCCATCCTGATGCCATGTTCTTCTTCACGGTAGTCCAGCTTCTCAGGTTACTTGCTCAGCATGCAGATTGAATAATTCTCGTGAAATGATACAACCCTGATGCACAGTTTGCTGATTTTCAACGAGTATTCCCTTGTTCTGTTCAAACAGCTGCCTCTTGGTCTGTGTACAGCTTCCGCATGAGCACAATTAAGTGTTCTGGAATTCCCATTCTTCGCAGTGTTTTCCATCATTTGTTATGATCTACACAGTCGAATGCCTTTGTGTAGTTAATAAAACGCAGGTAAATGTCTTTCTGATAGTGATACTTATTTATAATTTCACATAAGTATTCTGCTCCCTGTCTTTAAATAGAATCTGGAAGAAAGTAATCTGGCTTTAACACATCTCTTTTAAGCGAATAAAGAAAGAGACAGAGTTCTTTTTTTCCCCAATCCTCTAACTGCCTAGATAATATATTTTAGATGTGTTTAGTATTGAATTTTGTCTTGTTCATGTAAAAATTGAGTAAAAATCACAAATTAGGCAGTCAAATTTAAATCATTGGTCACAAAGACTTTATTTTTAAATAAAGGGCATTGTTAATATAAATGTAACTTATAGTCTTCACAGTTTAGAACTGTTGGCAACTCATTACACTTTTAACATATAAGAAGAATTATTTTTGTACAAAGCAACTTATAAATGCCTAAGAGGATTGATTAGTTGGTACTGGCTGGAATAAATGTCTCATGGGGAGTTTAGATAAATTCACACATGGCGAGTTATGTATAGTCTGAGCTCAGCTCGAAAGAGGTGTCATCAATTTACTATCCAAGCGTTGGGACAAAAGAAAGGATGGGCGCATCCTTTTAGCATTTTCGTTTTTAGCGCTGTTGGGTGCACATAGCACTTTTCTTTCTTGTAGTTATACAGAATTACAAGGAATAGCCAATTTCTTTTTCATTATGTTTAAACACATTTAGCTTGACTGGGGAGATTTGCTTACACAGCTAGGTAATGAAGTTATACACTCTGAACATAAGTGAAGGGATCAGTATTATAAACAACATATATAAAATCTGTATTTTTAGTCATGCTTTGGAGAAGTTACCTAGATAAATCTCAGAGTTCTAACTAAAGGCCATAAAATATATATGAACCAAGAATACTTAAATATACTTAATATGCATTTATTTGCTTTTCTTAAAATGTTTCGATTGTAGATTACCTCTTTCCAACTGGTAAGATTCTATAGGAGACACTCAGCTGCTCTTTAAAAAACCTTATTGGACAGTACATATCTGATGAATGAGATGTGAAAAAAGGAAGATTTCAGTTTACTCACTGCTGTTGTAATAGGGCTGAGGTAGTAGCTCATTGTAGTTTCCCACAGGGTTTTCAATGACTGTAATCTTATGGAAGTAGATTGCCAGGTCTGTCTTCTGTGGCACCATTGGGTGGATTCAAACCGCCAACCTTTCAGTAAGTAGCCAAGTGCAAACCTTTCGCACCATCTAGGGACCTGAACAATTTCTGTTTAAAATATAGATTTGTAACTTATCAAATTTTCTAGGGATAAAATAAGATGTGTTTTTCAATCAGAGGAATGTTTTACATCATATATAGTTAATTATTTAAATGTGTTACAGAGTACAATTGTGAAACATTTAACACCAAAATCTGAGCAAATTCCTAATGAAGGAAATGATTTTTCCCGGTTCAGAGAAAATAGCAAATAGGCAGTTTGATTCTATTCCACTGGATGTAAGCTCTAGTAGAGCAGACGTTTTTGTCTGCTTTATTCACTACTCTATCCCCAGTGCTTAAAACAGTGCTGACACATAACTGAAAAAAAAAACAAACCCGTTACCGTTGATTCTGACTCATAATGACCCTATAGGACAGAGTAGAACTGCCCATAGGGTTTCCAAGGAGCAACTGGTGGATTCGAGCTACTGACCTTTTTGGTTAACAGCTTGAGCTCTTAACCACTGGACCACCAGGGCTCCTTCTGACGTACAGTAGGTGCTTATTATATGTTGAATGAATGAAAGAAGTCCCCTTGCCATCACTATTAGACCAGCCTTTATTGATAATTTTTCAGAGAAGTTGTTGTAACCTAATGTGTTCATATTTCACTTCATTTTTTTTATTAAGTACTGAGTAGATACATATATTTTATGAATTGTAAGGCATAAAGAAGTATGGCACACTGACATCTGTAGTCATGATTAAGTTTCAGAAAAAGCACATTACCTTTACCTTTGAAATCCTCAATATGCCCTAGTCCAGTCTCATCTCTTCTTCAGAGATAGTAACCACTATCCTGAATTTTATATTTATCTTTCTCTTGCTTTTTCTTTATAGTTTTAACACATATGTGTGTACTCCTAATATATTGTTTAGTTTTGAGTGTTTTTTGAGCGTTACATAAATGGAATTTCACTGCGCTTTTTTTCTGTATCTTGCTTTTACTCATTCAAAATTACTATTTTCCTGAGATTCATTCATGATGTTTCACGTAGCTTTTATTCATTATTTTTTTACTACTATATGGTACCCATTGGCGCCTATACAGTAGCAGCCATTATGGATACGATTCATTCATTCTACAGTTGATAGTTGGGTTGCTTGTGAATTTTTTGATGTTTCAGTTAGTGCTGCGGTGAACTTTCTGGTACATGACTCCTGTACCAGATGTATGACTACGATTGGAATTGGTGATTATACGATATTTCTGGGATTGGAACTGGTGGTCATAGGCTATGCATATCTTCAGTTGTACTTGATAATACTAACCGTTTTCCAAAGCAGGGATGCCCATTTACATTCTTACTACCAGTGTATGGAATTCCTGAGCTCCATATCCTTGTTAGCACTTGATACAATACAAAAAAATGAGAAATGTGAGGAAAACCTGATGAAAATACAATTGCGGGATATTTCAATGTATCTTTTTCAGAAATAGATCTAATAAGCAAAAATTAATGACCTGTAAAGTAATTGAATAATAGAATCAACAAATTCAATTTACAGTATTTTTACATTATTTGACCAGAGAACATATATTTCCTTTTTATGAAAAATTGGTCATGTAGTTGGCCACAAAGAAAACCTTAAAATCAGAAAAGAGGAGATGTATATGCCATATTCTATGATCTAAAGCCCAATTTAGTAGAAACAAATAGTAAAAGGGTATCAAATCTTAATTTCTTGGAAATTATGAAACATAGTATAATTAAGATACCCTTTGGAGCAAAGAAGAAATCCAATTTGAAATTACACATTATCTAGGAAGGATTGAAAAGAAGAACACTTCTTTTGAAAGTCTATGGGATAAAGTGAAAGATATACCCGGAGTACTTTCATTATTAAAGAAGAAAGACTAAAAATAAGGGAACTTTGAACTTATCTTAAATTCATCCTGAGCATGGACTAAAGAGCAAAAAAAGAAATAAAAATATACAACATTAGAAATAATATAGGTACAGAAAATTTAAATAAGTACATGCAGCTCTGTGGCAACATATTTGAAAATCTTGCATAAGAGGATTTCCTAGTAAAGTTTAAATTGCCAAAACTGGCCCAAGAAGAAGAAAATTTTAATACACAAATTTCCACACATGAAGTAGATAAGTTAGTAACTCCTAGTTTAAAGAAAAAAAGATACCAGGACTGAATAGTTACACAACTAAGTTCTAGTTAGCTCTAAAAAAAAAGAATTTCACAGAATATAAATTATACCTCTCTTTTAAAAAAAGAGAAAGAAAAGAAAAATTAATTCCAAATAATTCTGATGTTATTATTTCAGATATGACTGAAAGATGCAAACCTTCTCAATTCACATTCATATAAATTTAGTACTAATCTGTCAAGTAGAAAAAAGAGAGCCATGGACCAATCTCACTTATGAATATAGTTGCAAATATTGGAAATGAAATTTTAGCAAATGAAGTCTAGCAAGATATTGAAAGAATAATTCACTATAACGGAGGTTAAATTCTTTTTCCAGGAACAGAAAGATGGTTCCAATGTTAAGAAATCTAATACATAATTTATTATATCAACACATTGAAGAAAAAAAAGTGATCATGCCTATAGATTATGAAATGGAAGTTGATAAAATTTACCAACCATTCTTGG
Source organism: Trichechus manatus latirostris (assembly GCF_000243295.1). Taxonomy (NCBI): domain Eukaryota; kingdom Metazoa; phylum Chordata; class Mammalia; order Sirenia; family Trichechidae; genus Trichechus; species Trichechus manatus. The sequence goes on along the minus strand of NW_004443968.1, from coordinate 11,129,411 downwards.
TAAAAAAACAAAGCTAGAATGGTAATAGAAGGAAACTAAATACGATAAAGGGAGAATGGCATTTGCTTTTGGTAAACAGTAAAATGCTGAACCATTTTCATTGAAAACAGGAACAAAATAAGAGTTCCTACTGTAATCATTATTATTCAGCATTATTTGGCAGTCTTAGCTAATGAAATAATTGGTGTGACTATGGAAAAATGAGATAAAATTATCTTTTTTCCCTGATGATATTGTATATTTAAAAAAATCCAAGAGATTAGCTGGGAAAAAACAAACACCTGTATATATATCAAGAGTTCCTGTAAAGTGCAAACAGTTAACACACTCAACTGCTTACTGACAGATAGGCAGTTTGAGTCCCCCCAGAGGTTCCTCAGAAGAAAGGCCTGGTGATTTATTTCTGAAAAATCAACCAATGAAAACCCTTTGGAACACAGTTCCACTATATGACACATATGGAGTTGCCATGAGTCAGAGTCAACTCGACAGCCAACTATATACACCTTCTTCTTATCGACATGGTTAGGTTCCAGACACCAGGTTGTTATGTGAATCGGTGTTATGTGAAAATGGGGGATGACCACATCAGATCACAAAATGGAGGATGACTACATCATTACATAACTCCCAAAATACATCATTACATAACTGCCAAACCACTGATAATCATGGCCCAGCCAAGCTGACACATAGCTTAACCATCAAAGCCAGCATTACTCTCACCTCACACCTCAGCATACGTTACTGCCAGACGAACATTGTCAATGTGCAAAATAGTAGATTTTTTACTATTGTTATAACTGCAAAATATCAGATAACAAGATAGTTGATAAGTGAGGAGAAGGTGTGTACAGTGAAACCTGTGAGAGTTGGAATTTGATAGGACTGCCTTGTTTTTCGAGCCTCGGAAGTATTCCACCTTTGACAGGGTGCAGTCTTACCACTTTTCTATCGATCGTTTTAGTGGAGAATATTTGCGTTTTCCTTCTTTGACAGGTTTCTGCCTTACGCAGTTTCCGGCTTTTGCAAGTTTTGCTGTATATATATATATGTATGTATACACAGTATACATACACATTAACCATACACACTGCTGTCAAGTCAATTTCGACTCATAGCGACCCTGTAGGACGGAGTAGAACTGCTCCATAGGGTTTCCAAGGCTGTAAATCCTTATAGAAGCCGACTGCCACATCTCATGGAACAGCTGGTGGGTTTGAACCAATGATCTTTCGGTTAGCAGCTGAGCACTTAACCACTGGGCCACCAGGGCTCCCTACGTATATGTATGTACAGTTATACGTATATGTATATATGTGTATGTGTATATATAAACTAAAACCATTGAGTGATTCCGACTCATAGCGACCCTATAGAACAGAGTAGAACTGCCCCATAGGTTTTCTGAGGCACAGCTGATGGGTTCGAACGGCTGACCGTTTGGTTAGCAGCCAAGCTCATAAAACCTGCAAAAGCTGGAAACTGTCAGAGAAGGAAAAGTCAAATATTTTCCACTAAACGATTACTTCAGCCTAATAAATAGAACCTGGAATCGGCAAGACATGGATGGAATCATTGGTATTGCAACCTGAATACGAGGAAGTGCAGATGTCAAAACTGGAAATAGTCCTAGGAAGTACACTAGTCAGAGATAAAGGCTCAGTCTTCCACTTCCATTTGCACTGTTATTGTGTGTGAGCGCATACTGTGTATCACTGCTGTTCTCTGAGTATGTCTATTCTTTACATTTTTGCCTTTTCTTTTTTTTTTGCTTGTAAATTTTTTGAAGTGAAGAACAACATCCGTAAGTTTGGAAGAACGTAAGAGATAGTAATAAATTCCTTTATTTTCATTAAAATCTAGCAAAGCACACTTTTTTCCCTTGTCTTGAGAAGTTTTACTCTTCTCCTTACCTTTAATTTTTAGTTTTTGCTTTAGCTGTTTGTAATTTTGGTACACATTATTACAATTTTCAAAATCTACTCCATTTCCTTGAAATTCATTCCTTCAGAATTTCTTGTTTCGCCCAAAAAATAGAGAAACATTTCTTCACTTAACACATTCAATGTGTGTACAAAAGCAAAAAACATTCTTCTCATGTGTTTTTTTTCTTATTTATTTTATTGAAGTGTGCTAACTTTATCATATAATGATGTTGATAGCTTTCATTTTTTTCTTTTTCTTTGAGGTATTCACATTTTTGAGAAGATAAGATACTAAATTCCTTAGTTTTTATAAGAACTTAATTCCTTTTTTGTTTCCTTTTTTTAAAACGCTTATTGCTTCACAGCCATGGACAAGAAAGTGAGAAAATTATCTCTGAAGGAAAAGTTTGATGTCAAAATGATAACCAAAGGGAAAAAGACCGTCAAAGACGTTGTGAGTGAGTTCAAGTATGGCAAAAAGCAAATTTACTCAATTATGAAGGAAAAGGATAAAATACTAGAAAAATTCATCAGCAGCCCCAATGTAAACGTCAAGAAAGGAAGGGATGTAAATTACGCAGAAATCAACAAATCTATTTTTGAGTAGTTTCTTCATGCCCCCTCCAAAAACTCCCACTTCAAGACCTATGCAGCAAGCAAAGGAGAAGGAAATAGGAAACTTTTAAAAGCGTCTAATGGGTGGCGCAGGGCTTTGAAAACAAACAAAAACATGGAATCACAGTGTAGCTTGTGGAGAGTCAAATGAGGATGACATGCAGATTCGGGACGCAATAAATGACATCTGTAGTGGTGTTTCAGAAAATTGGGTCAGTGCTGCATCTTACACTGATATCGACAGATTGCCACAGAGATGAACAATATAAATCATCGAGAAATGTGGACTCACAATCTAAGAAAATGACGATGAAGATGATGAAGACCTACCATTAGAAGAGCCTAAGCCTTTAAGTCAAACACACGTTTTCAGCTCTACAAAGGCTTTGAAGGAATTTGGAAAAGTTAAAGGAGATCAAGAGTTTTGATAAGGCTACAGACTTAGAAATATGTTTCAATAATTTCTTCAAGAAACCAAAACAAACTAAACAGTTGACGTTAGATGTTTTTATTAAACAGTGAATTTTACCCGTATTTTTGTTTGAATAGTATATGCACATATCTCTATGTAATTTGAATAAACCTACAAATCACAAAAGGTTTAGTTTCTTTTCCAGTCCTGTAAAATCGAAAAGAAACACTTTCTGGATGTTTACGAGGTGGGATTCTTAATAGTGGACGATAGAAAAGTGGTATGGCTGCACCCTGTCGAAGGCAGAAAACGAGCGAGACCCAGAAAAACAAGGCAGCTCCATCTAGCTCCGACTCTCAAAGTTTCACTGTGTATAACAAAAGCACTGTTTCACATTAATGAGAAAAGAATGGTTTATTTAATCAGTGGTACAAAAACAGATATTCAGGTAGAAGAAAATAACAGCCTATTCAAAGTGAATCAGAGAGGGACTGAAAATTTTAAAATAGTAAATAAAAATTTAAAGAAAGAAAACTCTTAGAAGAAAACAGGAGCTTAGGATCTGGAAAAAACTCCTTAGCAGTGAAACCAGATGCTTTAAAAAGGAAAGATTGTTTTATTTGACTGTATAAAATTTTAAAAATAAGCAAAAATTTTTGCCTTACTTTTGTGAATTTCCTTTTTTAGGTATTTCAGTTTTATTAAAGTATTTGTCTTTCACTACAGTTTTAGAAGCACTGATTTAGGTGGTTCCTCTATCTCCTGTGTTTCTGGGGAACTGGAAGATGGACCTAGAAGTCAGATCAAGTTGGAACATTTTTGGCTGGAATATGTCATAGATGTATGTATGTACTTCATGTAGCATTACATTAGGAGACACAATATCTGTTCGCTGCATAATTGTTGTCTTTGTTAGCTGCTATGGAGTCGATTCTCAAGTCATGGTGAACCCATACAAAACACAAAGATATGCTGCCTGGTCCTGTATCATCCCACGAACACTTGCTGATTGGACCATTGTAATCCATAGAGTTTCCATTATTGATTTTCAGAAGTAGACTGCCAGGCCTTTCTTCCTAGTCATCTTAGTCTGCAAGCTCTGCTGAAACCTGTTAAGCATCATAGCAACATGTAAGCCTCCACTAACAGACCAGTGGTGGCTGTGCAGACATCCATTGGTGGGGAATCAAACTCAAGTCTCCTGCATGTTAGGTGAGAATTCTACCACTGAACCACCAATGCCTATGTTGCATATTTAGTGATATTAATATTGACCTGATTAAGTTTATGATGCCCTGATCCTCCCATTGTAAAGCCCAAATTGTCCTAACTGAGGCCAGTAGGAGCCCCTTTAACCTGGCTTCCATGTTCTTTTAATGGGGCATGTCCTTTTAATGGGGCCCCATTAATCTTCAAAACCACTTTCTGGCATAAGATCTCCCTGGCTCACCTTGTATTTTCCCTGCTCTGGACCTGGTATCAACCATTTGTTCAAGGAGTCCTGGTGCACTGTAGTGGGAAATGGTATTAAAGCCTAGAATCTAGATGTTGTTAATGTGCCATCGAGTCAACTCCGACTCATAGTGACCCTATAGAACAGAGTAGAACTGCTCCATAGTGTTTTCAAGGCTATAAATCTTTTTTTTTTTTAATTGTATTTCAGATGATGGTTTACAGAGCAAATTACTTTCTCATTAAACAATTAATACACATCTTGTTTGTGACATTGGTTGCCACCCCCACAAAATGTCAACAGTTTCCCCTTCTTAACTTTGGGTTTCCTGATAACAGCTTTCCTGTCCCCTCCTGCCTTCTTGTCCTTGCCCCTGGGTTGGTGTGTCCATTCAGTCTTGTTTTATCTTATAGGCTGTCTAATATTTGCCTGAAGTGTAAACATCAGGAGTCACTTCATTCCTGAGTTAAAAGGGTGTCCGGGAACCATACACTTCAGGGTTTCTCCAGACTCTGTCAGACCAGTAAGTCAGGTCTTTTTATGTGTGTGTGAGTTAGATTTTTTTTTTTTTTTTTGTGCTTTAAGTGAAAGTTTACAATTCAAGTTAGTCTGTCATACAAAAATTTATACATACATTTTTTTGTGACCCAAGTTGCTCTCCCTGTACTGTGACAGCACAGTCCTCCTTTCCACCTCTGATTTCCCCTTGTCCATTCAACCAGCTGCTGACCCTCTGCCCAGTCTAATCTTTGTCTGAAGAGTTGGCCTCGGGAATGGTTTTAGTTTTGGGCTAACAGAATCCGGGGGCTATGTCTTCCTGGGTCCCTCTAGTCTGAATCAAACCGTTAAGTCTGGTCTTTTTACTAGAATTTGAGTTCTGTACCCCACTTTTCTCATGCTCCATCAGGGCCTCTCTGTTGTGTTCCCTGTCAGGGCAGTCATTGGTGGTAGCCGGGCACCATCTAGTTCTTCTGGTCTCAGGCTGATGAAGTCTCTGGTTTATGTGGCCCTTTCTGTCTCCTGTAATAATACTTTCCTTGTGTCTATGGTGTTCTTCATTCAGTGAGTTAGAATTTTGTTTTACATTTTTCTCCAGCTCTGTCCAGGGCCTTCTATTGTGATCCTTGTCAGGGCAGTCAGTGGTGGTAGTGGGACACCATCTAGTTGTACTGGACTCAGTCTGGTGGAGGCTATGATAGTTGTGGTCCAGGAGTCCTTTGGACTAATCTTTCCCTTGTGTCTTTGGTTTTCTTCATTCTCTCTTGCTCCAGAAGGAGTGAGACCAATGGAGTATCTTAGATGGCCACTCAAAAGCTTTTAAGATCCCAGATGCTACTCACCAAAGTAGGATGTAGAACATTTTCTTTATAAACTATGTTATGCCAGTTGAACTAGATATCCCCCGAGACCATGGTCCCTAGCCCTCAGCCCAGTAATTTGGTGCCTCAGGGATTTGGATGTGTTTATGGAACTTCAACGACCTTGCCTTGGTCAAGTCGTGCTGGCTTCCCCAGTATTGTATACTGTCTTATCCTTCACCAGAGTTGCCACTTATCTATTGTCTGCTTAGTGTTTTTCCCTCCCCACACCTCCCCTCCCTCATAACCATCAAAGATTGTTTCTTTTTATATGTAAATCTTTTTGTGAGTTTTTATAATAGTGGTCTTATACAATATTTGTCCCTTTGTGATTGACTTATTTTGCTCAGCATAATGCCCTCCAGATTAATCCATGTTGTGAGATGCTTCACAGATTCATCATTGTTCTTTATCGTTGCGTAGTACTCCATTGTGTTTATGTACCATAGTTTGTTTATCCATTCATCTGTTGATGGGTATCTAGGTTGTTTCCATCTTTTTGCCACTGTGAACAATGCTGCAATGAACATGGATGTGCATATGCCTATTCCTGTGAAGTTCTTATTTCCCTAGGATATATTCCGAGGAGTGGGATTGTTGGATCATATGGTATTTCTATTTCTAGATTTTTAAGGAAGAGCCATATCATTTTCCAAAATGGTTGCACCATCTTGCATTCCCATCAGCAGTGCATAAGAGTTCCAGTCTCCCTGAAGCCTCTCCAACATTTGTTATTTTCTGTTTTTTTGATTCTTGCCAGTAATGTCAGGATGAGATGGTATCTCATTGTGGCTTTGATTTGCATTTCTCTGATGGCTAGTGATCATGAGCATTTTCTTATGTCTTTTAGCCACCTGAATGTCTTCTTTGGTGAAGTGTCTATTCACTTCCTTTGCCCATTTTTTAACTGGATTATTTTTTCTTTTTGTTGTAGAGTGTTGGATTTTCCTGTAGATTTTAGAGATTAGACCTTTGCCGATTTGTCATAGCCAATTTTTTTTTTTCCCAGTCTGTAGGTTCTCTTTTTACTCTTTTGGTGAAGTCTTTTGATGAGCATAAGTGTTTAATTTTTAGAAGATCC
>NW_004443968.1:11088555-11122464 GCF_000243295.1 Trichechus manatus latirostris | reverse complement strand
CTGTAGGTTCTCTTTTTACTCTTTTGGTGAAGTCTTTTGATGAGCATAAGTGTTTAATTTTTAGAAGATCCCAGTTATCTAGCTTATCTTCTGGTGTTTGTGTATTGTTAGTTACTGTTTATGCTGTTTATTAGGGCCACTAGCGTTGATCCTTTTTTTTTTTCCTATAATCTTTATTGTTTTTGGTTTTATATTTAGGTCTTTGATCCATTTTGAATTAGTTTTTGTGTATGGTGTGAGTGAGGGTCCTGTTTCTTTTTTTTGCAAATGGACATCCAGTTTTGCTGGCACCGTTTGTTAAAAAGACTCTCTTTTCCGCATTTGATGGACCTTGCCTTTGTCAAAAATCAGGTGACTGTAGGTGGATAGATTTACATCTGGATTCTCAATCCTGTTTCGTTGGTCAATGTGTCTGTCATTGTACCAGTACCCGGCTGTTTTGACTACTGTAGCTGTATAGTAGGTTCTGAGGTCAGGTAGTGCAAGTCCGCCTACTTTATTCTTCTTCTTCAATAGCACTTTACTTATCCAACTCTTCTTCCCTTTCCATATAAAGTTAATGATTAGTTTTTTCATCTCTTTAAAGAATGCTGTTGGTATTTGGATCGGGATTGCATTGTATTTGTAGATTACTTTGGGTAGAATTGAAATTTTCACAATGTTGAGTCTACCTATCCATAAGCATAGTATGTTTTTCCATTTATGTAGGTTTCTTGCAGTAGTGTTTTGTATTTTTCTTTGTATAAGTCTTTTACATCCCTGGCTAGATTTATTTCTAAGAATGGTATTTTTTTTAAGGGGCTATTATAAATGACATTGTTTTCCTGATTTCCTTTTCATTGTTCTCTTTATTAGTATATAGGAATCCAACTGATTTTTGTTTATCTTGTATCCTGCTACTCTGCTGAATCTTTCTGTTAGTTCCAGTAGTTTTCTCGTGGAGTCTTTTGGGTTCTGTATGCATAGTATCATATCAACCACAAATAGGGACAGTTATCCTTCTTCCTCACCAATTTGGATGCCCTTTGTTTCTTTTTCTTGCCTTATTACTCCAGCTAGGACTTCCAGCACAATGTTAAATAGAAGTGGTGATAAAGGGCAATCTTGTCTTGTTCCTGTTCTCAAGGGGAATAATTTCAGCCTCTCTGCATTAAGAATGATGTTGGCTGTTGGTTTTGTATAGATGCCCTTTATTATGTTGAGGAATTTGCCTTCTATACATATTTTATTGAGAGTTTTTATCAGAAATGGGTATTGGACTTTGTCGAATGCCTTTTCTGCATCAATTGAGATGATCATGTGATTCTTTTCTTTTCTCTTATTTATATGGTGGATTATGTTGATTGATTTTGTAATGGTGAACCATCCTTGCATACCTGGTATAAATCCTACTTGGTTGTGGTGTATTACTTTTTTGATATGATGCTGAATTCTATTGGCTACAATTTTGTTGAGAATGTTTGTGTCTATATTCATGAGAGATACTTGTCTGTAATTTTCTTTTTTTGTCATGTCTTTTCCTGGTTTTGTTATCAGGGTTATGCTGGCTTCATAGAATGAATTGGGAAGTATCCCTTCCTTTTCTATTTTCTGAAATAGTTTGAGTAGTACTGGTGTAAGCTTTTCTCTGAATGTTTGGTAGAATTCTCCAGTGAAGCCATCTTTTGGTTGGGAGTTTTTAAAATTAAATTTTCAATCTCTTCTCTTCTTAAAGATCTGTTCAGATATTCAGCTTTGGTTTGTGTTAGTTTGAGTAGGTAGTGTGTTTCTAGAAATTTGTCAGTTTCTTCCAGGTTTTTATATTTTTTGGAGTATAATTTTCCATAGTACTCTGTTATGATCCTTTTTATTTCAGTTGGGCCTGTTGTAATGTCCCCTATTCTATTTCTTATTTGTGTTATTTGTTTCCTCTCCTATTTTTCTTTTGTCAATTTGGCCAGTGGTTTGTTGATTTTGTTGATCCTTTCAAAGAACCAACTTTTGGTCTTCTTGGTTCTTTCTATTGTTTTTCTATTCTCTATTTCATTTATTTCTGCTCTGATCTTTATTATTTCCTTTCTTCTGGTGGTTGTGGGCTTCTTTTGCTATTCTTCTATTTGTTTTAGTTGTGTAGCTAATGCTTTCATTTTATCCCTTTCTTCTTTTTTAATGTGTGTATCTATTGCTATAAATTGACCTCTGAGCACTGCCTTTGCTGTGTCCCAAAGGTTTTGGTATGATGTGTTTTCATTCCCAAAGGTTTTGGTATGATGTGTTTTCATTCTTATTTGATTCTAAGAATTTTTTGATTCCATATTTGATTTCTTCTGTTATCCAGTGGTTTTTAAGCAGGGTGTTATTCATTTTCCATGTATTTGATTTTTCTTCCTTGCTCTTCCTGTTGCTAATTTCTACTTTTATGGCAATGTGATCAGAGAAGGCACTTTGTATTATCTCAGTGTTTTGGATTTTGTTGAGAGTTGCTTTGTGGCCTAAGATGTGGTCTATTCTGGAGAGCGTTTCATGTGCAGTAGAAAAGAATGTGTACTTTGCTGCTGTTGTGTGGCGTGTTCTGTATATGTCTATGAGGTCAAGTTGGTTGATCGTGGCCTTTAGATCTTCTGTATCTTTGTTGAGTTTCTTTCTAGATGTTCTGTCCTTTACAGAGAGTGGTGTGTTGAAGTCTCCTACTGTTATTATGGAACTGTCAATTTCTCTTTTAAGTGCTGTTAGAGTTTATGTATTTTGGAGCCCTGTCATTGGGTGCGTAGATATTTATTATGGTTATGTCTTCATGGTGGATTGTCTCTTTAATCATTATATAATGTCCTTCTATGTCTTTTATGGTGGATTTTGTTTTAAAGTCTACTTTATCTGAGATTAGTATTGCCACTCCTGCTCTTTTTTCATGGCTGTTTGCTTGATATATTTTTTTCCATTCTTTGATTTTTTAATATATTTATGTCTGTGTTTCTAAGATGTGTCTCTTGTAGACAGCACATTGATGGGTCCTGCCTTTTTATCCATTCTGTCACTCTCTGTCTCTTTATGGGTGCATTTAAGCCGTTGACATTCAGTGTAATTATTGCTAGGTGTGAGTTTATTGCTGTCATTTTGTAGTGCTTTTATTTTGTGGTGCCAACATTTTCTTTGTTCCTCTTACTCTCCTGTGCTGGATTTCTTTTATTTGTGGATTCATTTTGTTTGTTTCTTTCTTTTGTTTTTGTAGATTTTGTGTTTACTGAGACTTTATGTTTTTCTTCTTTATTTTGATGAGTAGGTTTGTTAACTTTCTTTGGGATTACCTTGAAATTTACCCCTATCTTCCTAAGTTTGAGCCCGTCTTTTATTGCTTGGTATAGCCTTGACTTCCTCTCCATTTGAAAGTTCTGTATCTCACTGTTTATTCCCTCTTTTATTGTTCTGACGTTTTTGTCATTTACAGAACTTGTCTGGTTCCTTGTAAATTTTTTAGTTTTCTTTTATCCCAAGACTATAAATCTTTATGGAAGCAGACTGCTGCATATTTCTCCCACAGAGCAGCTGGTGGGTTCAAACTGCCAAACTTACAGCTAGTAGCCAAGCACTTTAACTGTGCTACCAGGGCTCTTATCTAAGTATCAAGGTGCTTTTTTCACTGGGTTGGCAATGCTTCTAGTCCATCTCAGCTGCTAAAGCTAGAAAAAATTATTTTTTTTAGTTCATGATATTTCTAATTCAATTATAATATTTTACTTTGTTCTTTGATTTATAATTGTTTTTTTTCTCTTACACTGAAATTCTTGATTTCCAACATTGTTAATCAAACAGTGTTTTTATCCTACACTATAAGGAAAATAATTGCAAATTACCAAAACCAGTATTAGTATAACAATAAAATGAGCATTTTTATGTGTTTGACATATTGAATCCTATTGGGAATATTCTACATCAACATGAAATATAGGCCCATTTAAAGAATATTTTGTAGAATGAGGATCAAATACCAGGGTATCCTCTTGGTTACTTAACCACTGAAGACAGAAATACTTAGGTAGTAGTAAGGGAACAACTTCTGGAAACTGATGGTGAGGAAAACATGTCACATAAGCCAGTGTTCACTGTGATGGATAAAATAAATAAAAATGTAGTCCTTTGTATGTGGTGGGGAAAAGTCTCCTTTCCATAATATTTGATAAACTTTGTGTGTGTATGTGTCTTATGTGTTCTGCATTTATATATTAGCTGACTGAATCCATGCTGAACTTGCTAATGACAAAGTTTTTCATCCTGCCTGAGACATAGTTGACAGATTTTATTGTATTCATTTAGGAAATATTTACTGAGTGCCAATGGCAACTAACAACAACAGCCGTATAAAGGCCTTCGATTGCATTATGTACAATGATTATTTTCTCAAAGCTAAGTGCTAAGTGCAAATGAAAAGTTTCTTTTTTTCTGTATTATAGCCTTTAAATACACATAAGTCTGTAGAACTTTTATAAAAATTATTTAGAGATATTTATAATTGTTTCCTAATTTATTTTACAAGTATGTAGCACTCTATTATGAGCCATCAGAATAATATAATAAAGAGGATGACCACTGACATTGGTATTTTGTTTAATTTTATTTCCTGAAACTAAATAACATGAGATGCATAAGGATATAGGTATAAAAAACATAATTAAATACAAACTAAAGTATTATCAGATATCGTCACAAATATAAAATAAGTGTGGCAGGGTGAGATTGTCTTGCTCCATCATTCCCTTTCTTTTTTCACCATTCCTCTTCCAGGAAGAAGGTCATTAAGTAAGAAAAGACCAAAAGGACTTCGTTAGAGTAACACACACAGTCAGGTTATGCTCTAAGTAGTGGTAAATGTTAGTATGAAAGATTTTTCTTGTAGAGTTGTTAATTCCATAGGATGCCTAGGAGGGAGCGAGCAGATAAATTAAGAAAACCAGGTGAAACCAATTTACTGGGAGCTAGACCACTGAGGGGTGGGCCAATGAATAAAAAGAACTAGGGAGTTTGTGGGAATGTAGAACAGGAAAGAAGACCAGAGAGCTAAGGGGCTACCAGGCCCTCCTGTGAGGTAGACTCTGATAAGGTCTTGGTAGGACAAGTTAAAAAAAATGTTTCATTGTCTTATTGACTCCCATTGTGTTCACCATTGTCTAATAAGACTTCCTTTCTGGCAGTGGATTGTACTTTCCAAATGTTAAGGGCAAAATTATTTTAAGCATTGAAGTCATGATGGAGGGAAGCAGGTTTTGTTAAAGTTAGGAGAGGTGGGTGTAGTGTTGGTGCTTGGTGAAGAGTGTTCTCAGGCAGATTATGAACTAAGGACAATGTCAAAGCCCGGCATCTCTTTCCCAAATATTTTCCATGAATTGACCTCCAGCAACCACAGCCTTACACTTGATGAAGAAAATGTTTTAGCTGCAATTAAATACAAAGGCTTAAAATTACAATGGAATTTGAGTTAACTAACTCTTAACTCTTCCGCACTAACCTATAACTAGGTTGTCAGTCAAGTACACATGATATCAAATTCTTCCTGTGCTTGATAAGGGGAAAATAATAGACATCTGAAGTGGGAGAGTAGTAGGAGGGTCAAAGATGGAAATAAAAAAAAAGATCAAGACTATAAAGACAAACCAAAGACTTCACCATTTTGCCTGGGTTTGACCTATGATCTTTATTTGGGTGAAAGAAGAGTAATCTGTTCAGAAATCATTTTGAATTATCTTCTGGTATTTCTTTTCTATTTGGCATCATATGTGAAGCATTTTTTTAAAGCACATGCCAACTGTTTTCAAAGGGGGCTTTGTTCTCAGATGATCCATTAATTGAGGTATTGCTGCAGAATTTGGGATAAAATTCAACTTATATTGTAGAATTCTTTAGTGTGTTTAGTTTTCAATCCTCTTACTCCCTGTTTTATACCTCCAAACACACTCTCCTTCCTCTTACTGCCAGAGTGATTTCAGAACATTGTGTAACAAGTTCCCAGAAGCCCATTGTGCAGTAACAATTCTATTCCAGCAGTGAGCTGCAGGTTCCGTTCTTGCCTACTTTCCTGAGTGGAAGGTTACCCTCATCCCTCACTAATGGCAGAGTAGGACAAGCATTGCCCAGGCCTACAGGCTTGCTAAGCGCTAGGAACCCAAGCAAGAACTGATCATGCCAATCAAACCTGTTGGGTGGATATGCGGGCAGGTGTTGAAGAACTTCTCTGGAAAAAGTATACGCAATTTTGTTGTAAAGGGTATATGGGTGTGGGAAACTACAGATCAAGTCCCACATGTTTCCTTGTGTTCCCAGTCACCCAGGAGGAGGATCCGGTGTTCCATGTTAGGTTAAATTGTATATATGGATATTTTTAGCTAAACTCCCCCCCCCCACATTTTTTTTTGTCTTAGTCGAGGGGCTCCAGAAAGTAATCATGGACCTTGTAGACGAGTTTAAAGATGAATTCCCTACCATCCTACGATTATCACAGTCGAAACAGGTAAGGAGATTTCATCACTCTGAAAAGCAATACAAAAAGTATATTGTATTTTTAGTATCATACCAATTAATGCTTGATTTTGAGATCAGTGTCTGAAGTATAAGAAAACACTAATTTCACCTCAGGGAAACAAACTACAAATCTTACCCACTGAGAGGGGCGTATGGAAAGCAGAGAGACTGTGGACCAGGAAGTGAGCTAGATGAATGAATGGAGCTTAAAGAAAATCACTGTGTCATTAGATTGGAAATCTGGAACTCTCTCATAGCCACAATTGCAATGTAGTTTACTTAAGACTTGCTTAATGTAAAATCAGAAAAATTCCTACATATACTTGAGGTTAAATTTGTAATAATTAAATCAGTGTGAAAATATAACCAAGAAAAATTGTAACAATATGGGTATATGTGTAACAACTGGGTGTGTGTTTTAATGTGGAAATAAAATATTGATATTAAAGCAAAGTGCGTGTGTATATTTTTTAACTTCTATTCCACAAAGGATTTAAGGCAGATAAATAAAGTATTGTGAGTGGAGGTAGAGAATTTTGAAGAGACATATGATCAGGAAAAAGTAACATTTTGTTTAGGGGATACACGTAACCTGACTTACTCATAGGTATACAGCTCATAATGGAAAAGTGTATTTCAGTCATTTTGACCACAGTTGGAATGGTATAATAAAGTTACACAGTCCAGTAAACAATTAATTTATCCAGAAATCAGACTCTTGCAATGTCAAATGAGGAACATAGCCAAAACCTCAACAAACAGAAAGTGTTCTGAGTAACATAGTAATCACAAAGTCTATATATTAACATTGTTTTTGTTGTTAGTTGCTGCTGTCAGGTCAGCCCCTGACTCATGGAAACCCCATGCACAATGGGATTGGACCATTGTGATCCATAAAGTTTTCATTGGCTGGTTTTTCAGAAGTAGATCACCAGACCTTTCTTCCTTGTCTGTCTTAGTCTGGAAGCTCCAATGAAACCTGTTCAGCATCATAGCAACAGGCAAACCTAGATTGATAAATGGGGGGGTAGGTGCACTTAAGATGCATTGTCTAGGAATCAAACCTGGGTTTCCTGCATAGAAGGTGAGAATTCTACCACTACATCACTGTCCCCAAGGAAAGGTAGTAGAGCCACCTTTAGCCATTCATCCAGACAACTAGCCATTGGACATTTACTAAATACTGTTGCTTGGCACGAGGATAGGAAATACAAAGATAAAGAAGACGTGATCCCTTCAGTCAATAAGCTTAATCTAATGGAGACAGAGCTGTAAACAAGTAATTGTGCTATAATATGGTTAGTGTTATACAGGTGTATCTGATCTAGAGGAGTGAGTAAATGACTGTACTTGGGAAAGTCAGAGAAGGTTTCATGGAGGAAGGATGCTTAAACTCGGTCTCAAAGGATGAATAGAAATTTTAAGGTGAAGAAAGGGATAGGGTGAGTAAGTCAAAGAAGAATATTACAGAGGAAGCAGTGTGAGTGGGCCAAAAAGTATGAAAAAGCATAGCATGTTCACAGAATATTAAGTAAATCTGAATAAATGGCATGTAGAATAGGAAGGTTGAGGCAGGAAATAGTAGAAAATTAGAAAATGTAAACGAGTCAGAATATGGAGGTATTTCTATGCCGTGTAAAGAAGACTGCTTTGTCTTATTTAAAACACAGATATCAGAGAGTCACAGAAATGTTTTGAGTATAGAAATGACATCTGATTTGCACTTTAAAAAGACTTCACCAGTGGTAATGAAGTCAGAATGGAGGCAGAACTTCTAGTAAAGTTCTATTGGCAAATGACAGTCAAGAACATGACATTGACTTTGGGAATAGAAAGAATGGGTTGGATATAAGAGGTGTCTAGAATATTTTGAAAACTGACACTGTGGGCTGAGAAGGATGTTAGAAGTTAAGGAAGACTCCTGGATTTCTTAGGTGGCTGGAAGAATAGTAATTCCATTAACTGGAATAGAGTACTATAGGAGGAGGAGCAGGTTTGTAGATGATGATGATGAGTTTAATTTGATTATAGTTTAAGGGTTATCCCACATCCTGGCAGGGCATGGAGTTGAGTTGAATATTGGATATAAAGGTTAGAAACTCAGGAGAAGTCTGGGCTGAAGATGTGTATTTGAGTCATCAGTATATAGTGTCTAGTTACAGCATATAGTTAAACCAAGTGTATAACTATGTTGACATCAGCAATGATATCGTTCATTCCACAGTGATAAGATGCCATTCAGATGGTAGTCAGCTAAAAAGTAGGACAGGACAAGGTTTAAAAGCTCTACAGGGCAAATCAGATTTTGTAATTACATCTTAAAAAACAAACAAACAAACCAAACCCGCTGTCGTCGAATTGATCCAGACTCCTAACGACATAGGACAGAGTAGAACTGCCCCATAGGGTTTCCAAGGAGCGGCTGGTAAATTTGAATTGCCAACCGTCTGGTTAGCATCCAGCTCTTAACCATTACGTCACCAGGGCTCCAGACTACTTATTTCCCCTTTTTGCATTTTGCTAGCCTTGGTATGGAGCCCTCGTGGCACAGTGGTTAAGAGCTCCGCTGCTAACCAAAAGGTTGGCGGTTTGAATCCACCAGCCGTGCCTTGGAAACCCTATAGGGGCAGTTCTACTCTGTCCGATGGGGTCGCTGTGAGTCGGAATCGATTTGACAGCACATAAAACAGCAACAGCCTTGCTATAAATCTTTTGGAAGTTTGAAGATTTTTCTTGGCTATGCTCTGGATTGTTAAGGGAAGAGATGAAAGATGTCCATGCTTGGACCAGAATGTAAAATGGTTAAATTGGCACTGTAGTGGCGGTGATTATTGCGATAGCCTCAAGGGGAATCCTAGGAGACAAGAGTCAGGCATGGAAAAACCTCTTTCAAGTTGTGATTCTCTCATCATTGCCAACATTAGAGAAACTGGGGTTTTATTTAGTTAAAGAAGTTGCAACTTTCTTTACAACTACCTTTATCTCTTCCTATCATCTGAATAGCCTTATTATCACTAAAACCATAGTCGTGATTTATGGTGAAGTAGATTGATATTCTAATTTCCCAAAAACTCTGAATTTTTATTTCCAACTCATCGAAGTCATTTACTAATAAGAACTTTACCCCACCCAGAGAGGAATACAAAGATAGATTGTTAAAGTTACTTTCTTATTCTCAAAACTCTTACATTGTTCTTTTCCCATCACTTACCTTGAAGAAGATATTGCTGAGATTAGCAGGAAGCCCAGATAGTTAGGAAATATTATAACAAATTTAAATTTATTTGCTCTTCAAAAATAATCTTCCAGAAAACATTGCTAATACTGGGTTGTTAACTAGATTATTTTTTAAAGGTCAGATTAAAATGCTGTAAATTTTATTATTTCCAGGATGATATCTAGTCCCCAAATATACTGAAAGGGATGGTTTCAAGAATATTTAGAGGGCTTTATTAAGTGAATTGTATTTTAAATTGCTAAATTTTGTGATTAGTATTTAAATCATTTTTTAAAAAATTTATTTCAGGCATTTGTTTATTTATTTAGGAAAAGGCTATCATGCTAGCCTGGAGCAAAAAGATTTGATGGGAGCAAGGCTTCTAGTTAGAATGCCTGCTGAGAATTTGCATTCCTAAAAAGTTCCCAGGAGATGCTAATACTGCTGGTTAGGGACCAATTCTAAGAACCACTAGTAGAGCAGTGGTTCTTAAAATTTTTTATACATAAGAATCACCTGAGGATCTTTGTTAAACTGTAGCTTCTGCTTCAGTATATCTGGGGTGGAAATGCAAATTCTCAGCAAGCGTTCAAACCAGAACGAACCAGTTCAAGGCCCTGGATGGAAGTGATGGTAGAATTTTCATATGGGAATATACCCAGAATAATGGTTATTAAATAGTCCTTCAAAGCTAAAGGTTTTGAAGGAAATTTTCTTTCTGGGCCTGGAGAAGTTAATTTTAGAATCTTGGCTTGAGGTCATGGCTTCTGAGGTCACGTATTCCCCACTGGCTCCTGCCCAACCAGCTGAGACCCCAATACCCTCAGTATCTATTTTCTTTAATAAAAATTTAAAAATTTAAGATTTATAATTGAAAATTGCAAATGATTCCCATAGGAGGACTTAAAAATATTAAACCTTGAAATTTGAACAAACGGCAATGTGTACTATAATTTGAGAACTAAAAAATTAAAGTCAGGATGATCCTTTCTAGAATGAGAGAAATCTTTTGTGGTAAACAGGGTCAGTTTTTGTGGGTTTTAATTTTGAAAGGTGATTATGTGTTTTATTCTGTTATTATCTCACCATATAGTATAAAATTGGGAGTTGTAAGACAGAACATAAGGAGCCCTGGTGCCACAATGATTGAGTGCTCTCGGTGGTTTGAACCCGCCAGCCCCTCCCTAGTGGAAATCTGCTCCAGTAAATATTACAGCCTAGGAAACCCATGGGCAGGTCTGCTTTGTCACATTAGGTCCCTATGAGTCAGACTGAACCTGATGGCACCTAACAACAACAACAACAGACAGAACATATTAAAATCTCTACAGAAGTTTGGATTTTTACATAACAAAAAATCTGTACGTGTACCTTTCTGAATTTTCTATGTTTTTTTTTTAATCTGGGATAAAATCTGCTGGGGATACACAATGATGTCTGGAAATTACTTGTAATGGTATTGCGGTTTCTAAATGTAACAAGAGTAGGACTGTAGTTAGATTGTTCTGTAATTCAGTTATATTTTTGTCTTTGGTGAGTTATTTCTTGTGGAGCACTAGCAATATTGTGAAAGTTGCAGAGCACATTATGCACTGAAAACTTTCTGAGTGATTTCTAATTTAATATTTGGTATATTTCTCAGTATTAATTTGTTATGTTTTCTGATTTTCTTCCTTCATTAATTTTGACAAATATTTATAGAGCGCCTACTGTGTGCCAGACACTGTTCTTGGCACTAGGGAAAGATCAATGAGCCAAATATACAACGCTGCTATCACAGAACTTACGTCCTAGTCAAGTAGAAAAACAATAAACAAGGAAATTGAGTAAATTATTTAGCATGTTAGGTAAGTCTTAAGAATAAAAAACTATAGAAGAGAAGGAATATTCAGTGAGGGTAGGGATAGGGAGAGGAGCGCCGGTGGCACAATGGTTAAACGTTCGGCTGTTAACAGAAAGGTTGGTGGCTGCAATCAACCAGCACCTCCACAGGAGAAAACACCTGGCGATCTGCTCCCGTAAATATTGCAGCCTAGGAAGCCCTGTGGGGTAGTTCTACTCTGTCCTGTAGGGTTGCTGTGAGTTGGCATCGACTAGATGGCACACAACAACAATACAGTCATCAAAAGGAAAAAAGCTGGTAGTTCAAAAAACAAAAACAACAAAAAACTTGTTTTCCTAATAGAGCTAGTTAAAAAGTAACTTGCTGAAGGTAGGAGTGAGTTACAATCATCATCTTAAAACTGGTGACTTTTTTAAAAAAGAAGGAAGTTTCCTTCTGTGTCTGAAGGAATATAAGTGGCTCTCAGTCCCCTTCATATCCCAGCACCACAAAGAACCACTGAACACGCACTCTCAGTGCTCAGATTTGGTTTCTAATGTAATTCTTCTTAAAAGCAATGGGCGTCTTTTTGGAAAAGGGTTGATTTCATGTTTTGTGGCAGGGAAAATAAAAGTGGTTGGGAACATTTTGTTGTCATAAAGTAATCCTTTGGGAGGTATCTAGGAAAGTATCAAAAAGGAAAGTGTTTAAAAACCATGAAAGTAAGCATGCTAGTCAAACTGTAACAATTTGAGCATTAAAGGGAAACAGATGATAATCTTTCAGAATACATTGAGTCTGTTGGAAAAAGCCATGAATTCATATCACTGAAATGGGGAATGTAACACAAAGTTTGCTAAAACATTGTTGTAATGTACACTTAACAAATCTTGTTTATAATAAATGCTGTATTTGGTCCACACAAATTATGTGAATCCTATAGTAGAGTGTTGATTAGCAATCAGATTATTACAAAAAGGCTTATTTTTATAAAGAGATAAGAATTTAGAAATAAAAGCAGGGAATGGTTGAGTGAATCAGAGGGAAAATCTAGTGTAGTGTTTGGGGGAATGAATCAAGATTGGTTAATAGAAATAGATGTGTGAAGTCAGTGAATCCAGCCCAACATGTACAGATCACCAGAATTTTGTAAAGAAACTTAAAAAATAAGGAGAGGAAACTGCACAATGTTAACATTTTGCAACTATAAAAATGAAGGGTCCCGAAAACACAGACATGTTTGACCAAGTAGACAAGGTTTAAGTAATGGCAGAACTATGTGTGTGCATATATTTATGGACATATATATATATATATATATTTAGGAGCCTTGGTGGTGCAGTGATTAAAGCCCTCAGCTGCTAACCAAAAGGTCAGTGGTTCAAACCCATCAGTCGCTCTGTGGGAGAACGATGTTGCAGTCTCCTTCCCTGAAGATTACAGCCTTGGGAACCCTATAGGGCAGTTCTGCTCTGTCCTACAGGATCGCTATGAGCTGGAATCGACTCAACAGCAACAGGTTTTATATATATATTCTTTGGTGGGGCCATAATGTGGGGGCCATCTTGCCAGGTTAAACATATGTGTGTGTATATATATAAAATCTTTAAACATGCATAGGTATGTTTATGCTAATAATTTATATTATATGTTTATATGTTTATGCTAATAAATTATAATGAGAAAAAACACATACAAGTAAATTGTAATCAGAAGTAAAACCATCTTATTCCAGCTGCTCCACCTCAAGGAGGAGTTGGGAGGGGTCGGTGCAGCACAGCCTAACGTCACAAAAGAAATCAAATCTGTATGCATAGAAGCTTTGGATGCAGGTGACAATGTGATTTTCTTCCTTGGTGTGCTCACAACCAGGGTCATTGTTATTAGTTGCTATTGAGTCAATTCTGGATAGCAAGTGATTGTACCAGCATATTATCTTGCTTATTCTACTTGCCGACCCAACGGCAATCGATTTGGTTTTATATATACATATATGTGTTGTTGCTGTTAGGTGCCGTTGAGTCAGTTCCAATTCATAGCGACCCCATGTACAACAGAACGAAACACTGCCCAGTCCTGTGCCATCCTCACAATCGTTGTTATGCTTGAGCCTGTTGTTGCAGCCAGTGTGTCATTCCATATTGTTGAGGGTCTTCCTCTTTTTCACTGACCCTGTACTTTACCAAGCATGATGTTCTCCAGGGACTGATCCCTCCTGATAACATGTCCCAAGTATATGAGACATAGTCTTGCCATCCTCGCTTCTGAGGAGCATTCTGGTTGTACTTCCTCCAAGACAGATTGTTTGTTCTTTTGGCCCTGGTTGTACGGTGGTTAAGAGCTCAGGCTGCTAACCAAAATGTCGGTAGTTCAAATCCACCAGCACTTCTTGTAAACCCTATGGGGCAGTTCTACTCTGTCCTATAGGGTTGCTATGAGTCAGAATCTACTTGACAAGCAATGAGTTTGGTTTATATGTTATTGAGTTTTTGGTGAGAGTTTACACAGGAAATTAGGTTCCCATTTAACAATTTCTGCACATATTGTTCAGTGACATTGGTTATATTTTCCACATTGCGTCAAATTCTCATTATTTCTGGTCTGGTATTCCCGTTTCCATTATTCTTGCTTCCCTGCTCCCCGGGCTCCACCTTCTCATCTTTGCTTTAGGGTAAATATTGACTGTTTGCTGTCAAATAGATGATTGTTTTTGTTTGTTTGATAAGAAGAGCACTGTACTCAAGGGTGATACTGTTTATTTTATAAGCCAATCTATTATTTAGTTGAAAAGTGGCCTCCAGGAGTAGTTTCAGTTAATCGTTTGAAGGTTATCTCAGGGCTATAGTCTCAGGGGTTCCTCAGAGACTACCGGTCCAGTAAGTCTGGCCTTTTTTTTGTTATTATTGAAGATTTTGAGTTTTGTTCTAGAATTTTCTCCCATTCTATCTGGGACCATCTACTGTGGCCCCAGTCAGAATGGTCAGTAGTGGTAGCCGGACACCATCTAGTTCTTCTGGTCTCTGGATAGGTGAGGCTGCGGTTTGTGTAGGCATTTGGTCCTGTAGACTGGTTTCTTCTTTGAGTCTTTGTTTTCCTTCTTTCTCTTTTGCTCCAGATGAGTAGAGACCAATAGTAGTATCTTAGATAGCTGCTAGCAAGCTTTTAAGACCCCATATGCTACTTACCAAACTAAGATGTAGGACATAAACTTTATAGACTATGCTGTGCCAATTGACAGAGATGCCCCAAGAGACTATGATCCTAAGCCCTCCAACCCAATAAACCAATCTTTTGAGATGTTTAGTTATGTCTGGGAGGTATCCGTGACTGTGTCCCCATGTGCTTTATTATATGTATGAATATATGTACAGGACACACAAACATGTATATAGATTTGCCTACAGATACACCTATATATGCTTATGTATATACACACATATACCTTCCTATACACATGTATACATACATATCTATCTATGTAACCACTCATATTTTTTTGGTTATTACTGCTATTGTCAAATTGTATATGTTACAGTATTTACCAGTAATGCCCCTTATTCTTGTATATTTCTTAGTGTCATCGTTTACCTTCGTTAAGTTGCGCTCACTTCATCAATATTCAATGTTGCCTTTCCCATCACCAAAATTAACAAGTGTCTACTCTCTAGAGATCTCTAGAGAATGATTCCCCCCAACTTTCCATCTCTAGTAACCATCAAAGAACACTAATTTCTATATGTATACCTATTTTTGCCTTTTTATAAAAGTGGGATGATACAATATTTGTCCTTTTGTACTTGAGTTATTTCATGCAGCATAATGTCCTCCACATTCATCCACGTTATGTTTCAGAGACTCATTATTCTTTATAGCTACATAGTATTCCATTGTCTGTATATACCACATTTTGTTTATCCATTCATCCATTGATGGACACTTAGGTTGTTCCCATCTTTTTGCTATTGTGAATAATGATGCAATGAACAAAGGTGTGCATATGTCTATTTGTATCACTGCTATTAGATCTCTAGGGTATATTACCTAAGAATGGGATTGCTGGATCATAGGGTATTTCTATTTCTAGCTGTTTGAGGAAGAACTGTACCATTTTCCATTTTCCATTCCCTCCAGCAGTGGTTAAGTGTTCCAGTCTCCCCACAGCCTTGCCAGCGTTTGTTGTTTTCTGTTTTTTTGATCAGTGGCATTTTTGCATGGCTGAGATGGTATCTCATTGTAGTTTTGATTTGCATCTCTCTGATGGCTGATGATTGTGAGCATCTTTTCCTGTGTTTGTTGGCTGCTTGAATGTCCTGGGTTTGGTTTTTTGGTAGCAGCCCACAAAACTTGAGTTGCACTCTCCACTGTTAGTATTGACTAGGAGAGTTGAGGGGTAGGTTAATGGGACTTTTTCAGAAAAATTAACAGATTAAGCCAAAACAGGGCTTCAGATGCTGCAGAAATACATTCTAATTGACAGACTAGAATAGCTTTTGGTTGTCTCCAATGACAAATGCTGAACAGTAAACTGAACTTCAATGACAAAACTAGCAATTATAAATTTATCTCAGGATAAAAGTTAGGGCATTTTAAATAAATTATATGTTTGCTCTTAGACAGATTTATGGTGTTCATTGTAGGCAAAAAAAGAAATCCTTTTAGAGAAAATTTTTATTTATATTCTTAGACAATAAATAAATATTTAGGTATTCAAATTTATTCATTCGTGTTACTAACCAATACTTTTTTCCCAAGTTATATACTAAAAAGTCAGAATAGCCCATAAGATTACTTAAACGAATACTGGAAACTACACTTGTGTTGCCTGGAATGCAGTCTAACCACATTGTAAGTAATTTCCTTGTGGTATGCTTTCCGGGAGAGCAGAGAAAGAACGACATGTCATGTGTTTTGGTAATGCCATGAAATTTTCCTATCAGAATGCTGAAAGAAGTTAAGAAGTTTTTAGAAGTAGAAGTTTCTTAAGCTTGCAGAGTATTTGTTTTATCATTTTTGTTTAAATGGTAAACATATATATATTGTATGTATGCTATTATTTCATAACTTGACCTTTTAAAAGTAAACTGGGAAAATATTTATTACCTTTGTAAGAGCTCTTTAAAAATAAATGCAGATAGGTATAAACCCAGATTAAAAAATGAAAAATGTGTATCTTTTCACTAGTAATTTCACCTCTGGATATTTATCCTAAGGAAAAAAAATCAGATATTCATATACAAATTTAGGTATATGGGGGAAATCGATGATGTCGTATTTAGGGGGGAGGGATAGAATTATCGGACATTGAGTATATGAACAGTATAAAGTTATATGGTACTCTGTCTTTGCCTGAAGGAGATGTTAATAATGCATTGGAGAACCACATGTCAGTCGCTTTTCAAAGACTTTTTTTTTTTTTTTTCCAGAAAACAGAACCCATCCAAAAAAACTCCAAGGTCAGAATGGCTACTGTTTTAGCCAAGATCAATCGAGGAACATTCATTCAAGGATTACACAGCATATCCAGATCCTCTAAATCAGTGGCCAAGCTTCTGCAGCCTCAACTTGCTTGTAGGCTTTTAGAGTTAAGGGACATATCTGGTCGTTTGCTGAGGGAAGTTAATGTACCAAAGCAACCCCTATATAACATGCAGGTAAGTGAATATTGCGTTTGCACAAGACTTAGACTCTATTTTAGGAACTGTTTTGAATTTGCAAGATTTAGAAAATGAAAATGGAGCACATTGTGGTTGTCCTGCCTGTAAAACAGATATACTTGGATGAGAAATGAATGATTAGGCCTTTTTTTTCAATATAGTATATTCTCCCGTTTAATTAAGTCTGAAAGGAGACAATGTGGATTTTTTTCCCTACTTTATTATTAAATTGATCAGTATTAAATCGCCAATTTCAGATGGTTTAACTTTAAATATAAGTATGGAATTTTGCATTTATATCAAAACTTTTTTCACATAAACTTATGTTTCCCAGGTAATTTTTGTTTGATAGATTGAGTATAGTTAACTATAAATTCTTTCTGATAGACCTATCAACATTCAGGTATATTTCAAATGACATATTCTACATTGTTTTATTGAGGATCTGTTATGATGTTTTGTTAAATACAATGACTCTTAAAACTTTGTAAGGATGAATTTCTTTCTTCCTAAATTTTATGGCACAGAACTCTGGGTTTTTCAATCTGGGCATTATTCAAAGTGTCCTAAATTTAAACAACAAAAGATTTGAATCTGTAAGGCTATCATCTAAATCCCAGAGTGAACCAATCTGAATCCTTCTGTCAAAGGAAGAGAAAACCTGGCTTAATCTTGGTTAAACCAAAAAGAGATATATTTGTGTAGTCGAACATTCCAGAATTGATAAAGTTTCAGGCATAGCTGGATACAGGTACTCAAATGATGCCTTCAGGATCCTGCTTCCCTTCTTTTCCACCTCCCAGCTCTGCTTTCTCTATGTTGACTTCATTCTCAGACAGGCTTTCCCCTCATGGTCACAAGATGATTTGCAGCAGTTCCCAGGGCTACGTATTTCCAGGTTCAAATCTGGCAGAAAAGAGAGTCCTTGACCCAGCATTCCTGTGAAGTGTTAAGGTTCACTCTTATAGAATTGCTTAGGTCTCAGTGCTCACTGCTAAGCCACAGAAGTAGGATGCACTAATAGGCTAGGACTGGATGACCTGCTTCACCTTTAGAGTTGGGAGCGTAGCTTTATCTACAACACATGACCTGAGAGTGAGGAAAGGGTGAATCCTCAAACAAAAATTTGAGATGTTTTGGCAAAATGGATGCTGGATGACCAAAATCAGCAAATATCCTTTATACAGGAATCTCTCTTTAATCAAAAATTTTGACATTTTCAGAAATCATCAGGTATTTTAACTATGAATTGCCTGGGAACAGCATTTATAAGACTCCTTTGTAATACCTGATACCTGAGGAAATAAAAAACGGTTTATATTTGCTAACCAATGAATTCTCTTAAGCACTACAATTTCTATTCTTGTATCATTAGGTCATCAAAAAAGAAACATAGCTGAACAGTATTGTCTTAAAGTCCCAATGAAATACATTTCTGAATCTAAGGTTTTACATTCCTGTTACTTTCTTTGAATTGTCAAGCCCATGATTTTTCATAGGGGGTTGATAGAAGAAATCGCCTTTGAAGAATATTTCTTAGTACAAAATCATGTTTAAAGACACTGTCTATTATGTTATTAAAGTCCTCCTTTTACTGTTTTGCTCCTCCTTGTTAAGTCAGAACTGTGAAAGATCTGAGATTTCACCCTGTGTTTTTCCCACCACAGTTAAACACATGCGCGTACGCACACACATGCTCACTCTGACAAAAGACACAAACCCCTTGGATCAGAGATACAGAAGATTTATTATTTACAGCACGAGCAGCATCCAGAGCAATATCTTGTGTCGGTTCCCTATGCCTCAGTGACCTTAGGGCAACACGGTGAAGGCCAGACATTACCTGCGCATCTAGTAAGTTGCATCACAGCAGAGAAACCCTGAAATTAGGAGACTCTGAGCCTCTTACAGAGCAGCTGGCACATCTGCCCATCCTACCTCCAGAAAGAGAGATTACTCTTTACTCTGAAATGTAGGCAGATCTCCTCTAGAGGAGAAGGTGTCTCTAAGTTTCTTACCCTCAAGTGTAAGAATGTTTCAGGGGAAGGGAAGGAGAAGGCTTTTTCTTTAGTGCCCTGTGACATCTCCAGGGAGACATCTCTAGATCTTGCCAAAGAAATAAATTATCTATAGCTTCCAAGGCTATTTGCTATTCAAAACGTGTCCTTTGCTTAGAAGGTCTGGTCTGTGTAGCAATGAGAGAGATCTGTGGAGAATCGTTTCCCAACATTCATGAAAATTTAGTGGCAGAAAAAAAAAATCTGTCTTTACAATTGGATTTGTGTGTTTCCTATTACCCAATATTGAGAACTAAAAAACACAATGTGTTTGGTCTTTTGCCTTGACTGACAGTGAATTTCAGATAAATTTAGAGCTCAGTTGTGATAGCTAACTTCGGGAATCTGAGCTAAAAGAGGCTTAGGGAGTTATGTCACAGTCTAGTAGGCTAGAAGTCCAAATTCAGGGTGTCATCTCCAGGGGAAGGCTTTCTGTCTCTGTTAGCTCTGGAAGGAGGTCCTTGTCATCAATCTTCCCTTGGTCTAGGAGCTTCTCCGCTCAGGAACCCTGGGTCCAAAAGATGCACTCTGCTCCCGGCACTGCTTTCTTGGTGGTATGAGGTCCTCCATGTCTCTCTGCTAGCTTCTCTCTTTTATATCTTACAAGAGATTGGCTTAAAACACAACCTAATCTTGTAGATTGAGTCCTGCCTCATCAACATAACTGCCACTAATCCTATCTCATTAACATCATAGAGATAGGATTGACAATACATAGGAAAATCACATCAGATGACACAATGGAGGACAGTCACACAACACTGGGAATCATGGCCTAGCTAAGTTGACAGATATTTTTGGCGGACACAGTTCAATCCATGACAGTACTCATGGTGACCCTATGTGTTACAGAGTAGAACTGCTTCTTAGGGTTTTCTTGACTGTAATCTTTATGGAAGCAGATCACCAGGCATTCGGCAGTGCTGCTGAGTGAGTTTAAAATGTCAGCCTTTCAGTTATCAACCAAGTGCAAACCGTTTGTGCCACCCAGGGTCCTATATCTTTTCTAGAAGTTCTAATTGGTGTTTTCCCAAAATTCCTGCTTTTTTTCTTTTCTAAGTGTCTTTTACAGATTTATTCCTTTTTTAAAAAAAAAATCTCTCTGATCGTTTTAAAGATACTTATTTTGTGTTCTTTTTAAAGATTGTTTCATGAGGTATTTGGGGGAATGCTAGTCTTTCCGACTATTGTGACTTTTTTTGTCTCATTCATAATAGATCATTTCCTTATGTTTTGTAAATTTTATCTTAAAGTTGTTCTTCCACAGGAACTTTTTAAAACATAGAAATCCCTTCTGGCCTTGGTGGTGGAAATGTCCCAGGGTATTAGCAGCCCGGGACCAATCTTAATGTTAATTTTTCAACTTAGGTTTTCTTGTATCACACTGATAGCGTATATTCAGACTCCCTTATGTGGTGCAAGCTGGAGGTTTTGATCTCTCTTGAGAGAATTCTAGTCCCAGGTGGAGAACGGCTTCCTGACCTTCTTCCTGGGCTGGGTGGTACAGTTGTTCTCATCCCACTTTCACTGAGATCACAGCTCTGTAAAGGCCTAGTCCCTACCTTGTATGCAAACAAGTCTCATCTCTCCAGTCTCTATATTAAAACTTAGCTCCCAACCATTATTTTAGGGTCTAATACCATCCCCAGATTTCTTGGGACATCAGCTCACACTAATATCTGCTCTGGCTTAGTTCCCTCTTTGTTCCTGACACAGGGAGATTTATCTCTCTCTGTCTCTCTCTTTTGTAAACTCAGTCTTGTATTAAATTTTGAGGGTTTAATTTTATATAGAATTTCTAGATGGGAAGATTTCCACATTAGCTCAGTTGTCATGTTTCTGGAACAAGATGTCCTTTGACTTTAATTCTTAATACCCTCTTTTACAAGTTTAAATATTATAAGATGGTTAAATTTCTTTTTGGAAGTAAATGAAGTATGATTCTACTTTTTCATTCATTCAACAATTATTTATTGGGGACTGCATGTGTAAAATCACCGCTTTAGGGATTCAGAGATGTCTCACCCTTGCTCTTGGACTGTGGGTGGTGATAGGCCAGTAAGCAAAAAATGTCAATAGACAATAGCAAGTGCATGATACAAGTGTGCAAAGTATGCTAGGAAAGCATTAAGAAGGGGTATATAAGTCCAACAGAGTGGTCAGTGTAGGCTTTCTAGAAAATATGATACTGGATCTGAGACTTGAAGGATGAGGAATTATCCAGACAAATAAGTAGAAGAACCATTCCAGGGAAAGAACAATATATATTAAGATAGTGAGGTGAGAAAGACCAGGGCTTGTTTGGAGAACCTAAGTAGTTCCATATGGCTGGAGTGAAACAAGTGAGCACAGTGCCAGGTCAGAGATTCCAGGGTCCTTAGGATTTGGGTGTAAGAAACGAGGTTTACTTGGGTAATATGAAACAGCTAGAGTGGAGAATTAGAATGCCACTGAGAGGAAACTAAGTTATAATGAGGAAGAAAATCACATATGTCAAATATGAACAGCTTATTGAGAACACAAATAACAATATGAATAGTGAAGACAGTGGCCCGGAGAGCCAAAGATACAATAGAGTAATGTCTGAGGTGTGGTGGAGGTTAATGGATTAGTTTGTGATTGGAGTGTATCCATGGTACCAAATTGTGCTGAGGGATAAGTGTCATAGCTTGGAAGGGCTTACCCAGAGTGGATTCCAGATGAATATTCCTCCAAGAATTGTCAGGCTGCCTATGCCGAGGTGGAGCTTTGTGGTAGGGGGAAGTAATGAGAGTGAAAGTTTAAATTATTATGCAAGAGAATATGCATAATTGCGGATGCATGGAAGACATAGTTTATAAAACCTTAGCTATAGGAAGGTAAGTGGCCTGGTTAAACTGTCTGAAGGTTTGTTTCAGTGGCCCTGTTCCCAAGCTTTGGCCACTGATCTGAGGGTGATGAATGATGGAAAGATGCATTTGTACCTGGAACACCTGAAATAATTCTGTGCAAACTCTCTCAGATATTATGTGGCTGGGAACACGAGTTAGGCATATTATTTCTCTAAAGAACAGGGGACAGAGGAACATTTTCCTCAAGACACTGACCATACCTATAGTATTTCAGCCCTATCTGAAATGAAGCAGACAGTATTGGTCTTCCCAAGATCATCAGAGAATGGAAGCTGGCATAGGAGCTCCCCCACAATCTGCCTGGGATTTTCTGGTCGGATGCTCAGCTCTAGAGCACATATATATGAACCACATAAAGACCCAACTGACACAAGTTACCTGAAGGGATTCTGGTGGCTTGTTGTGACTTTAATACAGAGTCAGGCATCTCTTGCTGGCCATTCCTTTGCACCTGGCTCTTTGGGTGCTGAGTCATGATGCTCCTCAATGTCCTCTAGGTTCTGTAAGGCATAGACACTGGGATGAGGCTGCAGTGATATATCTGCTGCTTCTATAAAGGGCCCCAGGGATAGAAAACTCTGAGTAGAGAATTTCCTGATGGTTTTCAACATCCCCCACCACTGGTACTTGGAGAATGGTAAATCTTCTCAGCTTTGTGGGCTGTGTGGCTGAGTGAAGCCTGCATCTGCTCTACACTGCAGTGACCTAGATCATTGGCTTGAATGCTAACTTCAGCCAAGACACGTCAGCTCCCAGACATAGTTGTTGATTTTGGCAGGCCAATGCAAGGCCACAGGATCAGGAGCTCTTCCTGTGGTAGATTCTTCCCTACAATGGCATTGGAGATAACTGTTTCCACTTTGTATTGGCACTGTGGATAAGTGAAGGACAAGATAGGGGCAAAAGTGAGGTAAGCCCTCAGCCTCTGAAATGCCTAGGTCATGAGAGTAGATCCCAGTGAACTTGTTCCTTTTCATGAAGCATGTCAGAAGCTTATTTAAGTTTCTCACTTCCAATCCTCCAAGGTAGACTTCAGTTTTGGGTTTAAATTCTAAACCTCAAAAATAGTCAGGAACTTCTGTAGGTCCTTGATAGACCTGACATGAGGCTATCTTGGATGGTATAATTCAGACCTGGAAAGAGAGGACATTTCCTAGTAAGCAGCATCCATGGACCCTTGAAGACATACTTCTCCAAATTTGCCAAGAGGTTGGAACATTTGAGCCCTTCCAGGACTACTTGATTATGAGTTTATTCAGTGAGAACAACGTTCCACAGGATGTTAGTAACACTGCAGTAAAGTCAAATAGCTTTCTTTACTGTAGACTGGTAGTAGTCTTTGTGCCCAAGAGCCTTGTGAGTTGCTAAGCAGAGATATGTTGTTGTTAGGTGCCATCGAGCCACCTCCAACTCATAGCAACCCTGTGTACAACTGAATGAAACACTGCCTGGTCCTGCGCCATCCTCACAATTGTTGCTATATTTGAGACCATTGTATCAGCCACTGAGTCAGTCCATCTCATTGAGGGTCTTCCTCTTTTTCACTGACCCTCTACTTTATCAAGCATGATGTCGTTTTCCAGGGACTGCTTCCTGATAACATGTCCAGAATACATGAGACGAAGTCTTGCCATCCTCACTTCTAAGAAGCATTCTGGATGTACTTTTCCCAAGACAGATTTGTTTGTTCTTCTGGCAGTCCACAGTATATTCAGTATTCTTCGCCAACACCATAATTCAAAGGCATCAATTCTTCAGTCTTCCTTATTCATTGTCTAGCTTTTGCACACATATGAGGTGACTGAAAATAACATGGCTTGGGTCAGGCCCACTTTAGTCATCAAAGTGACATCTTTACCTTTTAACACTTTAAAGAGGTCTTTTGCAGCAGATTTGTCCAATGCAATACATGACTGCTGCCTCCATGGGTGTTGATTTTGAATCCAAGTAAAATGAAATCCTTGACAACGTCAATCTTTTCTCTGTTTATCATGATGTTGCTTATTGGTCCAGTTGTGAGGATTTTTGTTTTCTTTATGTTGAGGTGTAATCCACGCTGAAGGCTGTGGTCTTTGATCCTTATCAGTAAGTGCTTCAAGTCCTCTTCATTTTCAGCAAGCAAGGTTGTGTCATCTGCATATCGTAGGTTGTTAATGAGTCTTCCTCCAATGCTAATGTCATGTTCTTCTTCATATAATCCAGCTTCTTGGATAACTATATCTTTACATAACTAGCAGATATAGTAATGTAAATTTCTTAAAACGTATAGGAAACGTTTCTCTGGACCTATCTATTAACAGCAGTCATTGTTTCTTGCAATACCTGTTTGGCAAACACTGAGTTAGACAGCTTCTCCTATTTTTCTTCTTGTACTCCCCATCAGTGATAGTATAATATCCATACACGTACAAGGAAGACTAGTTAATACGACTATTGTTCAAATTTACGCACCAACCACTAAGGCCAAAGATGAAGAAATTGAAAATATTTACCAACTTCTGCAGTCTAAAATTGATCAAACATGCAATCAAGGTACGTTGATAATTACTGGCGATTGGAATGTGAAAGTTGAAATAAGAAAAAGGATCTGTAGTTGGAAAATATGGCCTTGATGATAGAAATGACACCAGAGATCTCATGACAGAATTTTGCAAGAGCAACAACTTCTTCATTGCAAATACTTTTTTCACCAATGTAAATGGCGACTATACACATGGACCTCACCAAATGGAGTCTAATGGAATCGAATCAACTACATCTGTGTAAAGAGATGATGAAAAAGCTCAGTATCAGCCAGAACAAAGCCAGGGGCTACTGTGGAACAGACCATCAATGGCTGGTATGCAAGTTCAGGTTGAAGGTGAAGAAAATTAGAGCAAGTCCACAAGAGCCAAAATAGGACCTTAAGTTTAGAGACCTGAATTTAGAGACCATCTCAAGAGTAGATTTGACGCATTGAACACTAATGACCAAAGACCAGACAAGTTGTGGAATGACATCAAGGACATCATACATGAAGAAAGAAAAAGGTCATTAAAAAGACAGGAGAGAAAGAAAAGACCAAAATGGATGTCAGAAGAGACTGTAAAACTTGCTGTTGAACATAGAGTAGCTAAAGCGAATGGAAGAAATGATGAAGTGAAAGAGCTGAACAGAAGATTTCAAAAAGCAGCTCAAGAAGACAAAGTATTTTTATGAAATGTGCAAAGACCTGGAGTTAGAAAAATCAAAAGGGAAGAACGCACTCAGCATTTCTCAAGCTGAAAGAACTGAAGAAAAAATTGAAGCCTTGAGTTGCAATATTGAAGGATTCTATGGGGAAAATATTAAATGACACAGGAAGCATCAAAAGAAGATGGAAAGAATACACAGACAGAGTCTCTGTATGAAAAAGAATTGGTCAACATTCTACCATTTCAGGAGGTAGCATATGATCAAGAACCGATGGTACTGAAGGAAGAAGCCTGAGCTACACTGGAGGCATAGGCAAAATCAAGGCTCCAGAAATTGATGGGATACAAATTGAGATGTTTCAACAAATGGATGCAGCACTGGAGGTGCTCACTCATCTATGCCACGAAATTGGGAAGGCAGCTACCTGGTCAACAAACTGAAAGAGATCCATATTTGTGCCCATTCCAAATTTGCTGGCGATAATTTAAAAACAGTTGCAGCAGTACATCAACAGGGAATGGCCAGAAAGTCAAGCCAGACCGAAAAAAGGATATGGGACAAGGGATATCATTGCTGATGTCAGATGGATCTTGGCTAAAAGCAGGGAATACCAGAAAGATATTTACCTGTGTTTTATTGACTACGTGAAGGCATTTGACTGTGTGGATCCTGACAAATTATGGGTAACATTGGGAAGAATGGGAATTGCAGAACACTTAATCATCAGGATGGCGCAAGACCAGCCAGCATTTCATTCTGTTATACACAGCATCGGTATGAGTCGGAACAGACTCAACAGCACTTAATAACGGCACAACACTCCACATCAAGGTGGTTTTGGACAACATAAACTAAGTTGGGCCTGGTAATTCCTCAACCTTCAGTTCATCTATAAGTGGATATTTATTTTGAAAACTTTTTGTAGTTTGCTATTTAGTGATTTACCTCATTATCAATGAGAATAAAATGAGCACATATACTTCCTTTATGAGATAAGGCAGTTAAAATTATGTGGGAGAAGTGGTGTTACCATGATTTTGTTAAAGGTTGAAATGTTTTTACTATTCAAATATCCATCTATTTTGCATGTTAATATTACCAAGTTCAAAAAATAATTACAGGAGTATAACATTGATCCCAAGATACTTTTAACTCAAATATCAAAATAGAATGAAATTAATATAACAAGGTTAAGACAAAATTTTTGAAATAGGCCAGGACAGTCTAACAAAACCTCCCATTTAGCAAATTTCTCCTTTTTGTTTATCTCAGTTTTTACCGTACACTATTCCTGCTCATAGCAAGCCAAAAATGAAGCAGTGTGGTTTATAATATGAAAAACGTATATTGCAAGTGAGTCATAAAATTAGAAAATGGCTACTTGCTGGTAGCCACATAAATTTTGGAGGAAATGTATTTTCTACAGGGATAATTTGTTACAGAAATAACATTTATCAAAAGTATTAAAATAGTAAAAAATGACCCTTAGTCAATATACAAATTTATTATTCAGAAACATGTTGTTGCTATTGTAAATTGCCATTGAGTCGATTCTGACTCCTGGCAACCCCATGTGTGCAAAGTAGAATTGCTCCACAGGGTTTTCAAGACTGACCTTTCGGAAGCAGATCACCAGCCCTTACTTTCAAGGCACCTCTGGCTGGGTTTGAGCCACCAACCTTTTGGTTAGTAGTCCAGCACTTAACCTTTTGCACCACCAAATATAATGTATATCAAATACATAACTGATTTAGAAACTAATCCATTTTAATTACTTTTAGGTGACAAAATCTGAGAAAGAAAGAAAAATGCAAATTATCATGCAGACACCACTTTTATGCTTTAATTATATGAAAACTCGATGCCATTGAGCCGATTCCGACTCACAGCCACCCTACAGGACAGAGTAGAACTCCCCATTGTGTTTCCAGGGAGCTGCTGGTAGATTAAAACTATGGACCTTTTGGTTAGCAGCCGAGCTCTTAACAGCTGTGCCACCAGGGCTCCCTACCAATTATTGAATATGGGCCATATACACGTGTTGTCCCTCTTACCAAGCATTCATATGTTCACAAACTCATGAGTCTTTTTACTCTGCTAGGAGGCATTTTGTTGGGATGTCGCTGCTTTTCTTCCTCATCTCTGCTCTCTACTGGTGTATGTTTGTCTCCTTGTAGCCTAGTAGTGGGATTCAAAGGCATACTATCATTTTATATTCTTTTAGCAAGAGGGGAAGAGCACCATCTGTTTCTTCATTTCCTGGAAACTCTTTCCAGAAGCCAGGCACTCTGGGAAATTTTCCAGAGTGACGTCTAGACGGAGTGGGCTGAAACTGCCACACCTATTTCTACATCTAGGAGTTGGTGTGGCCTGAAGAGTGGGGAAGAAGAATATAAACAGTTTTTCTTACTACTAGGCTAGGTAGTATCCTGGCTTCAGCATTTCATAAATCACTTAAAAGGGAAGAAGGGAAATTGTGAGGGGTTATTCTGTTCTTCATTCAATAGTGGCAAACCAAAAAAGCAGCAGTAGGCAAAAACAGTGTACTTCATCAGGATGCGGAGCACACTTATATTTTAACAATTATAAAAATAACATACGTTCTTTTGACCTAACTTGGAAAATACAGAAAGCAAGAAAGAGTTTAATGTCTCTGAACCTGTGTTTCTTATTCATAGGTTTTTTTAGAGGGTAAAATGAGACAATGCAAGTAACCATTAACATAGAACCTGGCATGTAATACGTGCTCTATAAATATTAATTATACAAAGTTGTATTACCAAAACATAACAGCTGTTAAAATTCTGGTGCATTTCTACCCAGACATTTTCTATGCAATGTTAACTGTGTTTATTTTAATTATAAAAATACTGGACATAGAATGTTTTATTTGTTTTTGGTCATAAAATTAAAAAAACTTTTTAACTTAAGTATAATATACAAAAAAATGCACAAATCATTAAGTGTACGGTTCATTGAATTGCCATAACTTGAACACACCTCAGTAAGCAGCATCCAGGAAATCCCCTTGTGTTGCCTTCGGGTCACTAATCCCACCCTTGCTAGGATAACCACTATCCTGATTGCGAACAGCATAGATTAGTTTGCCCTGTCGTTGTATGTTTCATATGTGGGATCACACTGTATTATGTTTACAGTTCTACCCCTTGCTGTTTCTCATCGTTCATAAGGTACTGATAATACCTACCATGTCCCTAAAGACTACCCATGTACAGGCATTCTGCTAACACTTTACAAGCAATTTCTTGTCTGCACAGCAAACCTGTGAGGTAGATATTAGGTATTACTTCCAATATAGTTCAGGGAACTGAGGCTTAGAGAAAATAATTAATTTGTCCAAGATGTCATTGCTTAGTGAGTCCTGGAGCCAGGACACAAACCTGTATCTGTTAGACCCAAAGACCATCCTCATAATAGTCTACTGTACCGCCTCTTCATAAACAGCTTATTCCAAGGCACAGCGGTGTTGGCAGCACAGTTAAGGGTCGGGTTAAGTGCTTGGACCCCGGAGCACAATCCCTGCCTTAAATCCAGCTTTGCTACTTACTAGCTGTGTAATTATGGACAAGTTACCTACCTCTCCTTTTCTATTTCTCCATCTGTGGAAGGGGGATAATAATAGTGCTAACCTCATAAGATTGTTTTAGGAATTAAATGATTTAATGTTTACAAAGCACTTAGAACAGGGCCTGGTACATAGCACCATAGAAGCTTGTTAAATAAAATGTTATCACGTGTTCTTCAGAAGGACCTTTTTAGAGGCTCAATAGTATACCACTGAGAGATAGACCATAATTTACCTCACTATCCTGCTATCATTGGTTGTTTCAGTTTTTTCATTGTTACAAACAACTTTTTAGTGAAGATGTTACTCACTGTTCTTTTTGTTTTTGTGGGCATTTTTACTGTGCATACATGATTTTATTAGCTACAGCCTGTGTCTTTGGGAGTTCACTGAAGCCACTGAGTGTCTGCGCTCTTCAGAGGAGCATGGCTAACTGCCACTTCACTGCTGAGTGGGAAAGGAATGTTTTGCTTAATGTCCTTGTTTCATATCCTGTTCAAGGCAACAGAAGTGGCCTGTAAGAGAGTAATTCCCTTAAACTGAGTATGTTATACTAATATATTTGAGGCAGGGATACCTTATATTACCAGAAACCAGAAATGTCTGCGAGGCAAATTCGCTACTGGTGTAAACCTCTACGTTTCAAAAAAGAATGCTGGATATGAGCACAGAGCAGTTTCTGAAAAGTCGTGATCGTCTAACGTTCATGCCGGCCTTCAGGAGTCTCATGATTAACATTTCCAAGCAGATCATTAATACCCAGGAAATGCTTAGTATTTTAATTGCTGTTTGCTTAACTGAGGATGTGAATGATTTAGTAAAGAATGAGTACATGAACTTGAACAAAGGAAAGACTGTTTTTCTAATATGCAGAGCAGCACCCCCTAGTGACCACAGTTGGTAAGTGTAAAAAGTTTAACAGATTTTGGAAACAAAAGACTTATAAACTTGTCGTAGGTTTTGACTAGCAAAAGAAAGTATCTTTTCATTAAAAGGAGAAAAATAAGCAATATAGTTTCAGAATGTGAAAAAAACTCAGGTAACTCTAAATTAGATGACTTTCTTTAGAAAGAAATATTTAAATTCTCATTTTACAATAACTCTAAAATTGAAGTTTTATTTTAATAAAACTCTTTTCTGTTTCACAGGTCAGAAGGGGTTCTTTGTTTGAAATTATTTCCTTTCCAGCAAAGACTGCTTTGACTAGCATAATATATGCTTCATATGCAGCACTAATTTATTTGGTAAGTTAAAAAAATTATTAGAATCTAGAAATGAATATAGTAATTTTATGTAATGTAAAAGATATACTATGCAGTCCATTCATAAACTGAGGTACTATTCTCTTGTTGAACAAAATAATTCTACATCATAAACTTACTTTTCTGATGAGTCTAGATCAATCTACCATAAACCAACTTGCTTAAATAACTAAAATTATTTTATTTTTATGAAGTTTGTTAGCATTTGAAGATCTTTGGTTCAAAATGTTTTAGCTTTGCTTTTATTTAGCGTTAGGTGTTTTGTTGCAGTCATTGTGCCGTGGTTAGCTCAAGTTCAGTATCTTATCATTTTGGGTCTATGACTTTGGGAAGCACAAATATTAGTGTTATTTTGAATTACAAGTGATGTGCATGACAAAAATATTAAGTATTTTATAAATGATAAGTGGTTATTTTCTTTTAATCCATTTCCATTTATGTTATTGTTGTTAGGTGCCATTGAGTTAGCTCCAACTCACAGTGACCCTGTGTATAATAGAACGAAACGTTGCCCGGTCCTGTGCCATTTTCCCAATTGTTGTTATGTTTGAGCCCATTGTAGCAGCCATTGTGTCAGTCCATCTCACTGAGGGTCCTCCTCTTGTTCACTGACCCTCTACTTTACCAAGCATGATGTCCTTCTCCAGGAATTGGTCCCTCCTGATAACATGTCCAAAGTAAGTGAGACAAAGTCTCACCATCTTTGCTTCTAAGGAGCATTCTGGCCGTACTTCCTCCAAGACAGACTTGCTCGTTTTTCTGGCAGTCCATGGTATGTATATTCAGTATTCTTCACCAACACACCTCAATTCAAATGCATTAATTCTTTTTTAGTCTCTCTTTCTCATTTTCCAGCTTTCACATTTCCATTTATACTTACTCTATTTTTTTTTTAAGTATGACATACATAGAAAAAAGTGTATAGCTTGATGAATTAGCACAAAGTATTTATCTATGTACCACCCCAGGGTGAAAACAAAACATTACTGTTGTTCCAGAAGCCTCTTTATTGCCCACTCACAATCACTACTCCCTTATATAAAGGCAACCACTAGTTTTGAGTTCTAATACCATAGTTTGCCTCTATATGAATTTTATAGTATATATATTTCTTTTGATTATCTTTTTTGGCCCAGCATTTTGTTTGTGAGATTCATCTGTTGTCTGCAATAGTAGTTTGTTCATTTACATTACTGTATAATGTTCCACTGGTTGAGCATATCACCATTTATCCATTCTACTGTTGATGGACATTAGCATTATTTCTAGTTTGGGGCTATTATGAATAAGGTTGCTATGAATATTCTTGTACATATCTTCTAATGAAGTTGCTGGATTGTAAGTTATGCATATTGCCAAACAACTTTCCAAAATGGTTTTAACAATTACACTTACTCCAGCAGATTATAAGAGTCCTAGTTGCTCTGCATCATCACCGACATTTGGTATTGTCAGTCCTTTCCATTTTAGCCATTCTTGTGGGTATACAGCTGGGAGGGTAATACTCAGCATAAATCCAAATCCCCATCTTTTCACTTCTCTGACACTAGCTGTAACATGAAGCACTCCTTTTTCTGACTGTAGCCACCCGGAGCTAGGTCAAATATCACAAGTTAAGAGGACACCGTTCTTCAGACCACCTGCCCATGCAGCACTTCTTTCTCTGATCCTAACCACTTGGAGCTAGGTCACATCTCATAAGTTAAAAGGACACCGTCCTTCAGACTGCCAGATAAGCAGATGCAAGCCACAAGTTTGGGAGTCTGTACAACACCCTAACTTCTGACCTGCTGGCTACAAATTCAGCAGTCTCCCTTTATCCCTTCAGGATGCCAGCCCAAGCTTAGGAGTTCCCCCTGAGCTCTCTCACTTGTGACCTGCTGGCTCCCACTACTCCTTTAGGTTCCATAACTCACTAGAACGGCACAAAACTCATGGAAAATGCTATACTTACAATTACAGTTTTATTGTAGAAAAAAGGATACAAATGAAGAGACACATAAGGTGAGGTCTGAAAGGGTTCCCAAAGTGAAGTTTAGAGGGTCTCATCAAGTAATGCAAACTCCAACCCCTTTCCCATGAGGTCAGCTGATAATCGTGAGGTGGTCTTTCTGGCCTGA
The DNA here is from genome assembly GCF_000243295.1 of Trichechus manatus latirostris. Taxonomy (NCBI): domain Eukaryota; kingdom Metazoa; phylum Chordata; class Mammalia; order Sirenia; family Trichechidae; genus Trichechus; species Trichechus manatus. The sequence goes on along the minus strand of NW_004443968.1, from coordinate 11,090,192 downwards.
CCAGCCCCTCTTCCCTGAGGCTGGTTGATACCACAAGGTGATCATGAGGTATTACATGGTGAGTCTTTCTGGACTAGCCAGCCTCCGCCCCGGAGTCACCTCATCACCTCACCTAATCTGTTAGGTGTGGCCTGGGGTCCTTACTGAAGACATTTCCAAGGTTTTTAGAGATAATCTCTCAGGAACTGAGGGCAAAGACTAAATTCTTCAGGTAAGGTTAATGTAAACCCCACAGTAGTGTTATCTCATAGTGGTTTTCATTTGCCTGTCCTTGATCATTAATGATCTGATCTTTTTTGGACTTTTGGATATCCTCTTTTGTGAATTCCTGTTAAAGTCTCTTCTCATTTTTCTATTGGGAGTTGTCTTTTTATTATTAATTTGCTCTTCATATATTCTAGGTACAAGCCCTCTTTTAGTTATATGTGGGCAACTTTCTTCTTATTCTGTGGCTTGCCTTTTCTCTCTCTTAGCAGTGTCTTTTAAAGCAGAAGTTCTTAATTTTAATGTAGCCAAATTTGGTGCTTCTTATATCTTATTTAGGGAAATCTTGCCCTACCCCCAAGGTCATGAAAATATTCTCCTCTGCTATATTCGAGGAACCACATTATTTTACCTTTTATTTTTGGATTTATAATCCATCTGGAATTGATTTTTTGTGTATGGTATCAGGTAAGGGTCAGATCCCTTCCCCCATCCCCCGCATAGATATCCAGTTGACACAGCCCAGTTAATTGGAGAAAAAAATATCGTTTTTTCTAATGCCCAGAACACTCCCTTGGTTATAAATCAAACATCCCTATGTATGTGGGTCTGATTATAGACTCTTTGTTCTATTCAATTGGTCTATTTGTTTACTCTTCCACCAGTTGAACACTGTTATTTATAGGTACTTTATAGTAAGGCTTAATAACTGGTAGAATAAGTCCTCCTTCCAACCCATGAACATGGTATATTCCTCTATTTTTAGGTCTTCCTTAATTTTTCTTAATAATTTTTATAGTTTTTTCTGTTAGAGGTCTTGCACATTTTTGTTAAGGTTTTTTGATCATATTGAAACACTCAGTAATAAAGATTAAATTTTCCGATAATTATAGATTCAGTGCAGTTCCAGTTAAAATCTGAGCAGTTGTATGTGTGTGTGTGTAAACTGACTAGCTGATTCTAAAATATATAGGGAAATGCAAAGGGTCAAGAATAGCCAAGACATCCTTGAAGAAGAACAAAGCAGGAAAACTTAATTTTAAATTCATTAAATCACAGTTTAAAACATACTTGAGTTGATCAAATGAATATTTTGCATGTTTTTTAAATTTCTAAGGAGTGTTCAATATCCTAAATGTGAATCTTACACAAAATTGACATTCAGCCATGCTCGGATGACAAATACACTGCAAAAGAAATGGATAGGATGAAATGATGACAGTGAAACTAAAAACTAGACTTAATCCAAAATTAAACTTTAAACTTTCTCAAAGGCTATTAAAATCGTTCCACATAACTTGTCATGCTATAAACTTTGTAAGTAGGTAATGGAAACAATTTTTGGTGATCTAATAATTGGTCATATGTGTATCTAACGCCTAGGAGAGAAGGCAGGGTTGGAGTTACAGTTTTGAAAGCAAGTAGCATATATA
>NW_004443968.1:11059704-11088455 GCF_000243295.1 Trichechus manatus latirostris | reverse complement strand
TATATATATAGGAAGTTAGTGCCTGTGAGTGGAACCGTGCTGAGTGAATAGAGTGGTAAGTCAGACGGGAGGTGAAGAACTACACTTAAGGTGAGCAAAGAAGGACTCCATGAAGGAGACAAAGAAGGAAAAATCATAAAAGTAGGAAGAGAATCAGGACAAAGCGTCAAGAAAATAGAGGCTTAGGAAGTTGTGAGCAGTCAAATATCAAATACAAAGAAAAAAGGTCAAGTAACAGGAATATTTGAAAAGTGGCCATTAGATCATGTAGTAAAGATGTTAGATTTAACCATCTTGAGAACTACTTCAGTGGAGTGGTGGGATAAGGAAGAGAAATAAGATTTTGGAGTGAATCGAAAATGATTGAATGGCAATCATAAATGACTCTGGCTTGACCAAGAAGAGTGTATGTAGCAGTCAAGAAGAAACAAGGTCCTAGGGATTTTTTTTTTCCTTTTAGGATGGGAGATACACAAGCATGTTAGAAGTCGTAGGGGAAATGCCAGTCAAGAGTGAGAGGTTAAGGAGAGAGGGAATAATTGATAGAGATGATAGTAGAAAAACCCAGTTGCCGCTGAGTTGACTCTGACTCATGGTGACCCCCCATGTGTGTCAGAGTAGAACTGTGCTCTATAGGGTTTTCAATAGCTGATTTTTCAAAAGTAGATTGCCAGGCCTTTCTTTCAAGGCAACTCTGTGTGCACTCAAACCTATAACCTTTCAGTTAGCAGTCCAGCATGTTAACCATTTGCACCACCCACAGACTCAAAAGATAGTAGGGTATAAGTTAAAAAGCAAAGGTAGAGGAATACTCACCTTGATCAAGACTCTTCACCTTCTGAGACTGGAGGAGAGGTAGTTAGAATGGGTACAAATATAATTTTGTAGGTGAGAGAAGAGGAAATGTGTCAAATAGAACTGGACTTCTTAACCTTTTTTCACATCATGGCATAGAAAATGATCATATTTGCAGTAAATGGATGAGGTTGTTTGCATCTAGAGGTGATGGATCTGAGAGTCTCTGAGTTTGGATATGTTCAGGTGCAAGAAACAAAATACCTGATTAGCAGTGGTTTAATCAATAAAGACATTTAAATATTTCACTTAGACTTCTAGAATTAGGCAGTCCCAGGTTTGTACCATTGATCGACAATGTCATCAAGAACCTGGGGTCTTACCATCTTTCTCTGCTATCCCATTTGTTGTTTTTTGTCCTTAGGCTTGTTGCCCCGTGCTCAAGCATCACATGCATATCAGTATACAAAGTAGGAAGGAGGGGAATGGATAGCAGCAAAAGAAAGTCTCTCCTTTTATCTAGAAGAAAGGACTTTTCCAAAAACCCTTCCCAACCTTCTCCCCAGCAGATGTTCCATTTTATCAAATTAGCCAGAAGAGGGTGACATGGTCACACATTTAAATGCAAGGAAGTCAGCAAAAGCATCTGGTGCTTCCCCACTTTATAGAGGGAGGCAGGCAAGAAAGGAGGAAGCTGGAGGGCAGGAGAAAATAAAGGCTGTTCAATTAAGGGTCTCAATCCCTTTTCTATTATCTTCTTTATGAAAATCCTTTTAAGTGCTTATAGTCCATTATATCACCTTCAGGTATCTCTTCTGTAAAGTAAGCTAGTTTCAATCCCATATTGCATGAATTTTATTATTCTCATTGCTTGCCTGAAATACTTGGCATTGTCATTATCCTCATCACCATAATCAGGAAAGATTTACTAACACTGCCATTAGCAAACTTACAAAGTAAGTTGAACAGATGTAGTTCTTAGTGATTCCCAATTTTTGAAAATTATTTTTGTCTGTATGTTTGATTTTGATACCATTCTCCTTAAAGTACTGAATGACTTTTTTTTAGGGAGAGTGGGTCACACTTTTGCTTAGAATTCAGTGATCTACTAGCTTGCTAGATTCTTATCCAAATGTTTATCTCCTTCCTATTGCACACACAGGTATAAGCAAGGTCTGGGGGGAATGAGGAATTAAAACCAACCAGCCTATCCTCAGATATTAACATGTTTGAGGACAAATTCCATCCCTCAGAACATATTTCATTTCGTTAATTCAAGAGAAGAAAGATGTAAAACATACAATCAATTGGGTAAAAAAGATGTAAAGCACGTCTTTATTGAAACATTCTAGATTTTAAGTTTCTGTCTACATTGTGGTGTGATAAATTTAGAACCAGGAATCAATCTTCTGATGCTTTCATGTACCAGGGATTCCTGAATAGAAGTGGTTCTTTATTAGAATATGTAGATTAATAATTTTATGTTAAACACATTCTATTATACTTAAAGGAAGTAGCTTAAAAGGAAACCTTACTTTTCAAAACCAATTTTTTATTATATAGGCAGTCTGTGTTAATGCTGTGCTGGAGAAGGTAAAGAGAATTTTCCAAGAAGAAGACTCCATAAGGCAAAACAGAGAGGAGAGCGAAAACCTTAGAAAAGCATTTTCTGAGCCTGTGCTTTCTGAGCCTATGTTTCCTGAAGGTGAAATCACAACAAAACCTTACAGGTCATTGCCGGAGAAGCCAGACAACATTTCAGATCGCCCCAAGCTTCCTGCTCATAAGTTGAGTAATAAGATTCAGGTTTTACATTCTGTGTTTGACCAATCAACTGAAATGAATGAATGAGCAAATCTGAGCGTAAATATCATTGAACAGAGCTTAAGAGTTATCTGATGGCACATTTCATCTGACAAAGCTATGAGTCTAGTTTACATATGCTGAATGTTCTGCTTTTAATAAAAGGGAGGGGACTACTACTAAAATGTCATTTGCTCTAGTGTTTATATGGTAGAAAAAATAAAACGAATCTTGATGTAGAATATACATATGACTATTAAGACATTTTTAATGAACGAGAAAAGTCACCTTTTGGTGGGTTAGACTTCACGCTGTGGTTTATAATATGGGCCCTACTTATAATAAATTTCTTTTTATTAAAGACCTATTTTGAGTGTCTTTCCAATTATTTATCTGGGGTAAACACCTTATCGAAATGTTACATATTCTTTTTCAGAGAAAATAAATGGACATTGATTTTCTATCTGCAGGCTGCATAGTTGGAGTCGCCCTATTTACTACCAATTCTTTTGTAACTTATCTGTGAAATTATGAAGAAAGGACTTGCAATTCATAGATGTCACAAATTTATAAAACAAAATATTATTTGCAAATCTGATTAGAAGATTTCTATATATGAGGACAAGTCATGACATGACATTTAGAGAAACAATTTAAACTTAGGGCCAGAAATAAAATCCATATTAGTCATTGTTGCCATGGGGTCCTTAAAAAAAACGTTTCTGTAAATAATTGGTCCCGCAAACCAGGGCCATGTTTTTTGCCTGTAGGAGGTATGTTGGTTTCTTTCATGCACTTCAAATTCTGGACACATTAGACCTTACTTGTCATTAGAGGGAACCCTGGTGACGCAGTTGTTAAGCGTTTGGCTGCTAACTAAAAGGTTGGCAGTTCGAATCCGCCAGGCAGTGCTTGGAAACCCTATAAAAAAAGGCAGTTCTACTGTGTCCTATAGGGTCCCTATGAGTAGGAATTGACTTGACAGCAATGGGTCGGTCATTAGAGGATTAGCACCTGCTCTAATAGGCTGGGATGCACCCATCCCAGAGATGGTATATCTCCTGTGCCTGCTAAATAACTGCTGCTATAAACAGTAATTATAAAAACCTCAAGCCTGGCTCATTAATAGTCTGAGAAATAGTAGCAAGTGCTGTATGCCTTCGTGCTACCCATACACTGACAGATAAGGAAATGTAATAATTTATAGCACGGGGCTAAGCAGAATCTTTATGATACATAGCTAATTTACTTACTGCTTTTACAATACCCAAGAGAAAGATTCCAGGTAGGCCCCTTAGAATGATTAAGTATCAGGTATGGAACCTTAATTCAACCCACACTAAAATGACTATCATGCTTTGAGACTAGGTTCCAATCTTGACAAACAGCTCTCCTCCAGTGTGTAGTCATAATCTGCTCACCCTAATCCTTCTGGTCCCACTTATCCCCAGCTCCTATTCTATGATGAGATGAATGAGTACTACACGACCAGCACCCACAGTGTTATTGCAAATATTCAACAACTAGTAGGGCCTAGGCACCACGCAACCACAATAGCGCTGGCCATAAATAACTGGCATGGCAGAGCCATGGTGGACCAACTGAACGTCAGCCCTGTCTGTGAACTAGGCAGAAAGGACTCGGAGAAAACAAAACTCTAAATCTCTTCTCTCCATAACATTTATGTGGAACATTTAGTTGTACACACATGCACAAAAGTTCTCTGAAAATAAAAAAAATCTTTATTTGAAAACTTCATATATATACTGAAAGCACTTTGGCCCACTATCCAGGGGCCTTCAGTCTGTGTGTGGCTTCCTTCTAGCCTGTCTGCCTTCACTGGAGAGAAACTGACCAAAGTTTGTTTGGTTTTGATGTCCAGCACATTGAGAAGTTTCTTAAGTTCAGCATACATAGTGATTCCATTTTTGGAGGCAATTTTTAAGATTAAAAAGTATGCTACATATTTGTAAAAATTTTTACAAAATTGTAAAAATTGTACAGTCAAGATCTGGGAATTTCAATGTGTTTAAATTTTACCAAAAAAAAAAAAAAAAAAGAACTAAAAAATAACAATCAAATGGGGCGGTGGGGAAAGCATAAAGGTATAGATGAAATAAGAATGGTGGAATGCTGAAAACTGTTGAAGTTGGGTGATATATACGTGGGAGTTCATTGCATTATTCTGTTTACTTTAAATATATTTAAAATATTCCAGAATAAAGTTGGTTACACCAAATAGGGATTCTTTCCAGATAATTTAAAATCTTTCCTGCTGGATCTTACTTTTTACCTTTTATTCATTTTAGATGCTTCAAATTATTTTCACCCTACTTAAACAGTCTATAAAACTATAACCTTCAGGTTCCAATCCATTTTAGAGGACTTGATAAAATGTACTCTGTAGATCCTGATGATAATCCTTATACTAAGTACAACTGCATTTAAACCTCTTAAGTTTATACGACTTCTAAAGATAGGTAATGTGCCTATGTTAGAAAAAAAATTCATCATCTTTGGTACTGAAGCAAGGTTATTCTAAAAATATTTTTAAAGCATACACAGTTTTTTTCATTGCCATATATTTTTATCATGAACTCTGAATTACTTTGAAGTCTCCAGTGGCATAAAAATCAGAGTCACATTTAAAAGTTTCTTTAGAAAGAGTCACATAAATATTCCCGTTGTCCACTGTCACTGTATGAATCCTTTGCTTTAGTCCTTTGGAACACCACTTGGGTTTTGCTGATGGGTCTTTAGGATTTATAGACTGATACAGTCCTTCTCCTGTTGCCAGAGTAATTTTGTATTTATGCCAGGGGCAAACAATACAAGATCGGCCATCAAAATCCTGAGGAAGAAAATGATTAATAGTCTGATGTTCCAAATGTTCATGATAATACCATATTCAGAACCTATTGCAGAAGAACCAGGTTAAAGAACCTACCAAAAAGCTTCTCTTTTTTTCCCTCCCATTTACAAATTATTCAGCATAAGGCAGAACCTAATCTGAGCACAGTCATCAAGTCCTTTTTGCAGATGATTAGAAACCCAGTGGGTTAGAGCTCTATCAGAAGATGTCTTGCTTGGCAGCTGTACCATGTGACTGTAGCTGCACTATTATCTATAAGATGTTAATGTCACTTCCTTGACAGAAATGGAGAAAAGGCTTTCAGTGCTTCTAAAGGAATTTTCACTAACTGCGGGAAGAATTGTAAGCTTTAGATTTAAATTCAAGGGGGATTACTAAAGGCATGAATGTCTATATTAATTGAAGAACAATTTCTAATCCAAATAAGCCAACTCCCAATTTTGAAGGTTTTTAACTGTCTTAAAAGCTGTGCTTCTCAAATGTTAAACTGCATTTAATCACCTGAATCTTGTTAAAATGAAGACTGTGATTCAGTAGGTTTAGGGTGGGAACCCAGATTCTGCATTTCTAAAAAACTCCCGGGTGACACACCGATGCTGCTGGTCTGCGGACCACACTGTGAGTAGCAAAGACTGAAAGCCCTCATTATGGACTGGAACTGAGGGCAATTTTTCCATGATGGCATCATCACTGGGTGCTTAGGTTTCTCTTCTACACTAGAAGTGCAGGAATGCTGACGGGGTACTCCCATAGAACTGTCAGCAAACATTCACATGAATTTAAACACATGTCTGTTCTTTAACATGAGAAGTGGAGGTGTGGAAACAGGGATCAAGTGGAGAGAGAGTGGAAAGCCGAGTTCAAGCTTGTACTTTACACCAGTCAGAGAGAGAGAGAATCATCAGCTTCATAAAGCAGAAAGCCAAGAAATAAGGCAGCTAGCTTTGTAATGTAAGGTAGTAAGGCAGTTCCCCATTCCTCCTCAGTTAAGCCTTCAAAGTGTGGTTTCATTTATATATGTGTGTGTATGTGTATTTTATATTTACATTTGTGTTACATTATAAAAGTAATATGTACTCATTATAAAAACTTTAAAGTAAATTTAAAAAATGTAGACGTGTATAAAGTAAAAAGTGAACATTATTTTTACAAAAAAGGGGTCTCATTAGACCTAACATTCTACAACTTGCTTTCTTCACTCAAAAATATATTATTACCATCTCTTTGTACCAGCACATATAGGTGTACTTCATTAATTTAATGGCAGGATAGTATTGCATAGCGTGGCTATATCATAATTTATTTAACCAGTTTCCTATTATTAAAACATTTAGGTTGCCTCTAATCTTTTCATTATAATAATGCTGCAGCAAACCTCCCATTCATTCACACACGCACACACACACACACACTTAAGCATTTGTGCAATTATATCTGTAAGATAGATCTCTCAAACGTGCGTGTGTATGAATGTGTGTGTGTATGAACGTGCGTGTGTATGAATGAATGGGAGGTTGTTTGTAAATGGTTTTCTTTACATTGTAGAGCTGTGAATTCCTTGAATACTGGTGATTATATTCAAAGCATTCAAATATAATTCAAACCCAACTATAAATTATTTTTAATGAATAAAATAATAATAATAATAGGAAACATCTGAGTTTGTTGAAAATAGGTTTAAATTTTACATACCTCTATTTCTCCCAAATGTAAAGGTCCCCCTGAATCTGAAAAGGAATTAAATATTACATCGGGTCACTAGAAAATTTGATATTTTGATGGTTTTGTGGTTAGTAAATAAATACAAGGTTTACATATGAAAAATAAAATCTTACGGTAACAGCGAATATCCATAGCATGATATTCTCCTTTGTGGTAGAAAATCACCACTTCTCGATCATGGACAACAGCTGTCATTCTTCCAGATTTTTTAATGTCATCTTCTCTGCCAACACATACAGAAGACTGTTCCTTCTTTTCAGGATTTTGTACAGAGACGTTGGGGTCCATGCTAGTTGAAAACAACAAATGAATTTTGTGAGTAGCCTTCATTAGTTTGGCTATAACTTAATCCACAGAGATAATCATATGTCTGGATTTCTCTAATGTATTTTTCTGTAGCTGTATAAAATATTCATAAATACTGGATATAATCATTCAATATACTGAGTTACAGACTGCCAAAATTAGGAAGTTTCAGAGCTCTTAAGACGTAGAGGCTGAAGTTTCACTATCCTTTTATTATCAAATTCAATGCTAAACTAGAAAAAAAAAAACTCATCGCTGTCGAGTCGATTCCAACTCATAGCGACCCTATAGAACAGAGTAGAACTGCCCCATAGGGTTTCCAAGGAGTGCCTGGTAGATTCAACTGCCAACCTTTTGGGTAGCAGCCGTAGCTCTTAACCACTATGCCACTAGGGTTTCCTCAATGCTAAACAGTATCCAGTTATTATCTACATCATTTTCAGCCTTCAGCAGCAGAAGGTGGGATTCTTTGATAGTAAGTTTGGACCCCATGTAGAGGATTTTCCTGAGGTCTCCCATATGGGGGCATTTAATCTTTTTTATGATAGTTTTTGAATAAAGCCATATACCCTGTCTTGCCAAGAATGTCTATATATTTATTCTTTCTCCACTCCTAATTTTAAATCTATCCCGATATTCCTAATCTCCTTTCATTAGAGACAGGAGTTATTATCCCAAAGTTTCTGAAAGCATTTGTTTTCCTCCCTGTCTTAGGATAGAGATTGTGATGGTTTTGACGATCACTTTCAAAGGGTTAACCAAAAAAAGAGACCTTTTTCTCCTACTTAAGAGCATATTTTGAATCTTTGCATGCAATGAGATAAAAATAACAAGATACAAACAGACCAGTCATAGGGTTTTGCTTTTTATTTCCTAAAAAATTATATTATCAGATATCCCTGCGTGGTTTCTGCCCTATGCTGGAGAATGGGAATATTCAACCATCTGGACAGTGTCCAGCCTCACATATAAAATAAACTCACTCTACAGAGAGCTCACTCTACAGGAGAAAGGTTGCCTGCACATTCAGGTGAGATCATGTGTGCACCTAGACCATTCTGTCGAAGCAGGGCTACTTCAATCCCTTTATTGTTTGACAAAAATTAAAGACTTATGACAGATGGCAGAAAATTAAAGGCTCATAGTGACATCTAATCACAACTTTTATATTTGGGACACTGATGGACAAATTTCTCTTAGTCTATTTAGGGAGTATCATGGTTTGAATTATGTCCCCCCAAAAATGTGTATATCAGTTTGGCTGGGCCATGATTCCTGGTACTGTGTGGTTTTCCTATATGTTGTAAATCCTGCCTCTATGATGTTAATGAGGGAGGATGGGCGGCAGTTGTGTTAGTGAGGCAGGACTCAATCTACAAGATTGGATTGTATCCTGAGGCAATGTCTTGAGATATAAAAGACAGAAGTGAGCAGTGAGACAGGGGGACCTCATACCATCAAGAAAGCAGTGCCGGGAGCAGAGCACGTCCTTTGGACCGGGGTCCCTGCGCCGAGAAACTCCTAGTCTGGGGGAACACTGATGAGAAGGCCGAGAGCAAGAAAGCCTTCCCCTGGAGCTTACACCCTGAATTTGGACTTTCAGCCTACCTTACTGTGAAGAAATAAATTTCTCTTTGTTAAAGCCATCCACTTGTGGTATTTCTGTTGTAGCAGCACTAGATGACTAAGACAGGGAGGCACAGATGTTTGAAGAGGATCTCTGGTGACACAATGGTTCAGCGCTTGGCTGCTAACCGAAAGATCGATGGTTCGAAGCAACCAGGGGCTCTGTGGAAGAAAAGACATGGCAGTCTGCTCCCATAAAGATTATGGAAGAACAGACATGGCAGTCTGCTCCCATAAAGATTACAGCCTCGGAAACTCTATGGGGACGTTCTGCTCTGTCCTATAGGGTCACTATGAGTCGAAGCTGACTTGATGGCATACAACAAAAACAACAGGTATTTGAAGAGAGCAAACAGACAAAATTACCAAGCAAAAGCTATAGAGAATAATCTTCAGCACAGCGGAATTATAAATTAAAAACTTTCAACAATGGATCTCCATATTCTCTTTCTGCAGAGTTCTCCTTCCTCATTAGTTAATCATTCATTTGATAAATATTTTCTGAATATCCACTTACTCCCTGGCGCTTCAAGAGATACGACAGGTAAGGTCTCTGCTCTCACAGAGATTTTAGTTGATAAAATAGATAAGAAAACAAGTACATAAATAATTACATAGTATGTTAAGAGTCATGGAATAAACTGGGTAATAGGAGAAAGAGTAACAGAGAGAGGCCATTTTGCAAAGAGTGGGCTGGGAAGATGACAGTTGAGCTGAAACCCCCCAAAAAATGCAAGTGAACTAGACAGGGTAAGAGCTGGGGGAAAAGAGAATTTTAGGCTGAAGGAACAGCAGATACAAAAACCTGAAGAAAAGGCTTGTTAATCTGAGGAACAGAAAAGAGACTGGAGCATAATGAGCATGGGGAGTGGCAGGAGATGAGGCTGGCAAGGTAGGCAGGAGCCAGGTTGTGCAGTGCTGTGTGTAGATTTTATTCTAAGAGAAATGGAAGGCATTGAGAGGCATAAGGCAGGGAAGTGTGACACAGTTTGTTTTTAAAGGTCACCCTGGCTGTGTGGAGAATGAATTGTACCAGAATAAGAGTGGAAGCATAGAAATCAGAAAGCTATTGCAGTGGCCCATTGGAGACATAATGGTGGTTTGGACTAGGCTGACTCTGTAGGTGGAGAAAAAGTAGCAATAACAACAATAATAACAGCAGTAGCTACATTTATATTGTGCTTACTACATGTCAGGCACTGCTTTAAGACTTTATATTTATTTATTAACTCATTTAATCTTGCAACATAGTACTACAAAGTAGGTACTAATATTAATTTTACCATGAGGACCTGAGGCACAGAAATGTGATTCACTGGAACGAAGGAGCTGCCGAAAAAGACAAAAGGATGGCTCCCAGGTTTTAGGTTTGTGCAGCTAGGTGGATTGTTGTGCCAATGACTGTGATAGGGAAGTCTGAGAAAGGAACAGTATTTTCGCAGGAATGCAAAATAAAGAGCTAGCTACATTTTGCACATGTTGTGTTTGAGGTGCCTAAGAGATTCAAGTGGAGCTACCAAGTCAGCAGTTAGATATCTAAGGCTGGAGTTGAGAGTCACTAGAGAGATAAATTTGGGAGTTTTCCAAGTTAATGGAATTCAGTGGAATAACCTGGAGTGCGAGTATAGATAGAGAAGAGGGTCCAGGACAATTCCTGGAGCAAATCAACATTTAGAGGCCTGAAACAGGCCAAAGAGAGGCAAGACAAGTAGAGTGTTCCAATCTGTTGCTAATCAAGTGACATTAATTCACTGCTTTCTTCTCTATCCCATATTCTCCTGAAATTGCAAATAAGTAGTAATCCACCAAAAAAGGCAGGCAAAGAAGTAATATCCACTCCAATACCAGCTACTTCTGTATATTAAGCAATGAATGATACATGAAGAAAACCTGGGCTTCCTAGGTTTGGTTGTCCCAAAAACTTTGGTGGTTTCATACAGAGCTGGGACTACCCTGTACTTATCTCTTTTTATAACCTCACTTATTCCCTATACCTCTACTCTCCTAGAAATCAAATGCCAGTTAGCGTCCAAGCAAGAGTTTACATCCAGAATATAACCATTACTGATCTCTTTACCCCATCTTTCTAAAGTTCGTCTTCTACCCTGCTCTTTACTATCCTTTTGCCCAAATATAGAAATTAAATGGTGATCTGAGAAATCTGTAAATATCATTCATAGGGACAGGTGCAAGGGTCAACTCTACCTAGGTCTGACTTAGTCCTTGAGTCAAAATAATGATTCATACACACCCCTGTATAACATTTAATAAGCAGTCTTCAAAATTCAATGTTAAGCATACAATCAGCCTTAAAAATGGCATGTGTGTATTTTCAACTCAAAATAACTATTTGGTCATCTTGCCATGCCTCAGTAGTTATTTATTTCCATCACAAGCCTTCTAAAACAAAATGTGACAGCAATTTTTCTTAAAGGTAATTCTTCCAGGTTTTACTTTTTCATTTTTTCAGTTCTAAACATTTTTCATTTCTCAGTGCCGTTTTAATAAAATTACATTATTTTATGGATTTCTTTAATCAGAGTGGGGAACTATAAAAAGGTCCAGATAACTTGAGGTATTCAGCCCCACCTTATGTAAGCCCTGCCGTATGGAAAAGGAAAGGAAGTGAATGAAAGTGATGGCTCATGTCAGTTGTACAGACCTAGCTACTGTTAAACATTAGGAGGTTTGGTATCGAATGCTCAGGATATTAAATTCATATTAAAAAAAATTATTGCCCTCCAGTCAATTTCAACTCATACCAACCCCATATGTTACAGAGTAGAATTGCTTCATAATGTTTTTTTGTCTGTAACCTCTACGCAAGCAGATGGCCAAGACCTTCTTCCGCAGCATGGCTTGTTGGGTTTGAACCACCAACCTTTAAGTTAGTAGTCAAGCACAAACCGTTTGTGCCACCCAGGGACTTTGCTTTTGTTGTTAGGTGCTGTTGAGTCAATTTCGACTTATAGAGACCCCATGTAACAGAGTAGAAGTACCCCACAGGGTTTTCTAAGCTGTAACCTTTACAGGAGTGGATCGCTAGGTCTTTCTCCCATGGAGCTGCTAAATGGGTTAAAACTGCCAACCTTTTGGTTAGCAGCCAAGTACTTAACTGTTGCACCACCAGGGCTCCAGAGACCTGAATTACTTGTCTATAATTTAAGGTATTTAAGAAAATTACAAATCACATGTCAACTTCAAGTAAGTATTCTAATTTTAGGGGAATGAATCTTCACAATCCACATCCTCTTTAAATATAGTAATATTGTCATATTTCATAGGAAGTTATACAGGATGACAATGTACCTTTCCTTAATCAACAAGAACCTGCCATTTTAATTTCACTCAAGTCTTAGGTTATCATTTTATATATAAAAACACACCCAATTTCTTTAAAAGGCACACTTGGACCTTGATGTACCTAGCTTAGAATGGTTACAAACTATGGATCCATTGTGTTCCCAACAAGAGGGAAAATTTGTTACATGGCCATGCCAGTGGCCTTCTGGAGGGAATTTTCCTGATGGCTTCTCTAAATATTTATTTAATCCTGTATGATCGGTTAGAAGTTTTAAAATGTTAGGAGGAAAAGAGCATGGCTCATCTACAAAGTTTATAAAACAGAGAAATTATTATTCAGAAATAAAACTTCTGAGTGCATTAGGAGTGAGCTTTAGAAAAAAGGAATTTATAGGCCACTACTTTGAGAGGGGTGGAACTAATGGTTAAGAGTTTGACTACTAACCAAAAGGTTAGTGGTTCAAAACCACCAAGAGGCACCTCAGAAAGAAAGGCCTGGCGATCTGCTTTCAAGGTTGTATTTTCAAGGTTATGTAATTGGTCACTGCCTTATGGAGCAGCTCCACTCTGCACACATGGGGTCACCATGAGTTGAAATTGACTTGACAGCAACAGTTTGGTTTATTTTGAGAGGGGTGTAGTTTAGAACCATATAGAAGATAGATACCATGTATAAGCCAGGGCTCCAAAACTGAGGTGTAGGTAGACAGGTGTGTGTGGGGGGTGGGGGTGGGGGTGGGAGAGAAAGAGAGAGTGTGTTGAGTTGATAGGAAGAGGCTTTGAATTCAATGTATAAAGGAAAAGATTATGCAAATCAAGCATAGGAAGTTATAGGAATGTCAATTTGTACTCCGAAGTTTGCACTGTTAACTCTTGCTCTAACTAACCTGGTTACTTGGAAAGAAGACCATGGCCATGTTTTTCTGGGTTAGCCATGGCTGATGGGAGGCTGGGATACTGCCTTTCTAAAGTCTTCTGGTTGTACAAAACTGCTCAAGTGGTAGTATTTACCTCCACAATGTTGGACATACAGGCTCTATCTTACTTTGTACCAGCATAGACAGAGGGGCAATATGATAAGAATGTAAACAGACAAGTGAACAGAAAGAGGAGGAAATAGGCTGGAGAAAAAGGAAAGAAATGTGGAATTTGCAACACATATAAATGACGAACCTTAAATATCTAGAATATAAAAATAATTCCTAAAGATCAATACCACCCCCCATCTGTCAGTTTGTTGTACTGTGGTGGCTTGCATATTGCTATGACGTTGGAAGCTATGCCACCAATGTGTCAAATATCAGCAGGGTCACCCATGGTGGACAGGTTTTAACAGAGCTTCCATACTAAGGCAGACTAGGAAGAAAGGCCTGGCGATCTACTTCTAAAAATTAGCCAATGAAAACCTTATGGAACACAGCAGAATATTGTCCAGACGACTTGCTTGCTTTGGGCACATCCTCAGGGGGGATCAATCATTGAAGGAGGTCAGTCACTGAAGGAGGTCATCCACCATGTTTGGTGAAGTAGAGGGCCAGTGAGGGAGACCCTCAGTGAGATGGATTGCCACAACAACCACAACAATGGACTCTAACATGCTGGCAATCATGAGGATGATCCAGAACTGGGCAACATTTCTTTCTGTTGTACATAAGGTCACTGTAAGTCAGTCTACTCAACAGCAGCTATCTACCTATCTATAGATCAATACGAAAATGCCAAATAACTATAGAAAAATGGGCAAAAGACATGACAACAAACAAAAGATGAGGAAATCTGGATAGCCAATAATCACATGTAAAGACGCTTAACTGTATTAGTAGGAAAATGCGAAGTAAAGCCACAAATGGGATACTATTTTCCACCTACTAAACTGGCAAAAAAATTATACCAAGTATTGGCGAGGATGAAGAACAACTGCTAGTGATGACATGTTAGTGCTACCACAGTTTGGCATTACCTAGCAAAGTTGAACATATTCATGACCCAACCATCCCAATTTAGGTATAGTCCATACAGAAGTGTGCACGGGTACACCAGGACACGTGCACAGGAGTGGTTATAACAGCAAAAGACTAGAAACAATTCAAACACCCAAGAGTAGAATGGATAATCTGTATATGTTAGTTCAATGAAATGCTTCATAGCAATGAAAAATGTACAGCCACATCAAGTTGGATTAATTTCAAAAATGGTAACTTTAAATAACAAAAAAAAAAAAGAATTGAGTATGCTTACATTTTTGTCAAGTGCAAAACAGGCAAAACAATACATTCATGAACACATCTATACATATCTATACATTTATATATATACATATATATAAATCTACCAAGAAAAGCAAGGAGGACAAGAAACACAAATATACTTCTCAAAACATTATATTTAATTCTTATGTTTAAAATTACTTTCAATATTTAATTGTATCCTATTTTATATTTATGTAACAAATGACCCAAATCCCAAGAAAAAGAGGACAAAATGACACTTTCTATCCCCAGAGACTGTGCCTGTGCATAGATCATGAATGAACTGAGAATTCTGTACAGTCCACTTCAAAACCTGGCACTAGAGGAAGTAAGAGAATAGTTCTCTTACTTTTATCCCAG
The DNA here is from genome assembly GCF_000243295.1 of Trichechus manatus latirostris. NCBI lineage: Eukaryota > Metazoa > Chordata > Mammalia > Sirenia > Trichechidae > Trichechus > Trichechus manatus. Next base: position 11,073,419 of record NW_004443968.1, on the reverse strand, counting down.
GCAAAAACTATAAAAGAAACACTAGTATCAAGCAGGTAACAATAATAAGTGAGATGTGGATTAACATTAAAATTAAGTTCTCCCGATTCTCAAATAGAGTCCTCTCTCAAACTTCAGTCTCTTCAGCCATACAGTCTTTGCCTCCAACCAAGAAAAACTGTAGTGAACTTTCCAAGGGCTGATAAGTCGAGCAGAGAAGGCTGAGGCTAAATGATAAAGGTTTCAGAGAATTATAATTACACCATTGCATTTTGCTTAGGAAAGTATTATCTCATCCTTCATATAATTGTTCCCTCTATGCATCATAAATAGTACTATTTATTCATGATGTCTGGTGACTATTTATAGTTAACACTCATATTATTCCTAATTAAATATTGTGAATATCATGGTCCATTCAGACAATAGTAAGAGAGTCCATGGTATTATTCATCTAAATTACTGTACCTATGATACACTATTCATACTCCCACACATTTCCTCTATTGTGAGTCTACGTTAAAACAGTAGAATCATAGCATAATAAAAGAAAGTGAAAAATTAAATGACTCACCCAGTTTGAGGACTAGATGAAGAAAATACCCTTCTGAGAAACACAGCCGCTTTGTTCCATAATTCTCTTCAAGAATTTCCCCCTTCTTCATAAAGTTAGGTCTCTAACAGTGCTAACTTTATATAAAAAGACAGAGTAGCTAAATGGATTCTCAGTCTCTATTAGATATCTTTCAGACATAGTAAATACATTAGGATGAATTTTAAAAATCTATTTTTACTCAATTACATTTCCATCAGACATTGGCGACAAAGGAGACATGATCAAAGTGGGAGAATTAAAGATACTTACTTGTTACAACTCATGAGCACTGACTAAGGTGCTTCTGCTACATCTGGGGACTTGACCTGCACATTATCAGAATGACTAGTATGGGAGTGCTTTGTCTCATATACTTTGGACATGTTATCAGGAGGGACCAGTCGCTGGAGAAGGACATCATGCTTGGTAAAGTAGAGGGTCAGCGAAACAGAAGAAGACCCTCAATGAGATAGACTGACACAGTGGCTGCAATGATGAGCTCTCGAGCACAGCAATGATTGTGAGGATGGCGCCGGACCGGGCAGTGTTTCATTCTATTGCACCTAGGGTTGCTATGAGTCAGAACTGACTGGAAGGCAGCTACAACAACAGCTACAGGGTGACACCCTTGCTTGTAGCTTCAGGGAAGAAAGAGAAATACCTTTGCTAGTAGTTTTGTATTTCTTTGGAAGACAATAAAACTAGCTATCCTTCAGTGAGCACCTTCTCCTTGAGCACTTTGCATATATGAGCTCATTAAGGTTCACAAAATCACCAAGGGGCAGGTATTATGCCTGTTTTCCAGATGAGGAAACAAAGGCTCAAGGAGATTAAAAAATCTTGCCCAAACTCACAAAGAAGCAGACTCAAAATTCAAACCTAGATCTTATGAGTCTAATTAGGTAAATATGGATACATAAATCCTAACATTCCACCTAGGTCGCATCCATGGCTTAATAAAAATATGAAGCCTGCAAGTAAACTACAGTTATGCATCACTTAACATCCACTATACGTTCCGTGAAATAGGACATTATATAATTTGGACATTGTGCAAACATCGTAGTCTATACAGGCAGTCCAGAACTTGTTGTTGTTGTTGTTGCTAGATGCTGTGGAGTCGGTTCTGCCTCATCGCGACCCTATGCACCAGAGAACGAAACAGTGCCTGGCCCTGTGCCATGCTCACAATCATCGTTGTGCTTGAGCTCACTGTTGCAGCCACTGTGTCAATCCATCTCATTGAGGGACTTCCTCTTTTTCGCTGACCCTGTACTTTACCAACCATGATGTCCTTCTCCAGGGACTGATCCCTTCTGACAACGTGTCCAAAGTATGTAAGATGTAGTCTCACCATCCTTGCTTCTAAGGAGCGTTCTGGTTGTACTTCTTCCAAGATGGATTTGTTCGTTCTTTTGGCAGTCCATGGTATATTCAATGTTCTTTGCCAACACCACAATTCAAAGGCATCAATTCTTCTTTGGTCTTCCTTATTCATTGTTCACCTTTCGCAGGCATATGATGCAATTGAAAATACCACGGCTTTGGTCAGGCACACCTTAGTCTTCAAGGTGATATCTTTGCTTTTCAACACTTCAAAGAGGTCTTTTGCTGCAGCCGATTTGCCCAATGCAATGTGTCTTTTGATTTCTTGACTGCTGCTTCCATGTGTGTTGATTGTGGATCCAAGTAAAGTGAAATCCTTGACATCTTCAATCTTTTCTCCATTTATCATGATGTTGCTTATTAGTCCAGTTGTGAGGATTTTTGTTTTCTTTATGTTGAGGTGTAATCCATACTGAAGACTGTGGTCTTTGATCTTCATCAGTAAGTGCTTCAAGTCCTCTTCACTTTCAGCAAGCAAGGTTGTGTCATCTGCATAATGCAGGTTGTTAATGAGTCTTCCTCCAATCCTGATGCCCCATTCTTCATATAGTCCAGCTTCTCGCATTATTTGCTCAGCATATAGATTGAATAGATATGGTGAAAGAATGCAACCCTGATGCACACCTTTCCTGACTTTAAACCATGCAGTATCCCTTGTTCTGTCCGAACAACTGTCTCTTGATCTATGTATAGGTTCCTCATGAGCACAATTAAGTCCTCTGGAATTCCCATTCTTCGTAATGGTATCCATAATGTGTTATGATCCACACAGTCGAATGCCTTAGCATAGTCAATAAAACACAGATAAACATCTTTCTGGTATTATCTGCTTTCAGCCAGGATCCATCTGACATCAGCAATGATATCCCTGGTTCCCCATCCTCTTCTGAATCTGGCCTCAATTTCTGGCAGTTGCCTGTTGACATACTGCTGCAGCCACTTTTGAATGATCTTCAGCAAAATTTTACTTGCGTGTGATATTAATGATATTGTTCGATAATTTCCACATTTGGTTGGATTGCCTTTCTTGGGAATAGGCACAAATATGGATCTCTTCCAGTCAGTTGGCTAGGTAGCTGTCGTCCAAATTTCTTGGCATAGACGGCTGAGCACTTCCAACACTGCTTCCATTTGTTGAAGCATCTCAATTGATATTCCGTCAATACCTGGAGCTTTGGTTCTCGCCAATGCTTTCAGCGCAGCTTGGACTTCTTCCTTCAGTACCATCGGCTCCTGATCATATGCTACCTCTTGAAATGGTTGAACATCAACCAATTCTTTTTGGTATAATGACTCTGTGTATTCCTTAGATCTTCTTTTGATGAAGTGGGGCCAAGAGATGGAAGACTAGTCAGATGCTTCCGGTGGACCCTTTTACAACAAAGATCCAAAAAAACGAGTGAATCGATTATATACGACAATCGAGGAGCCCTGAACATCAAAGGCAAAGTTGAGGAACTGGACTGAGTGGCAGAGGGAGAGAGAGACAGTTCGGAAGCACCAAGGAGTTGCCAGACCTGACCCCGTGAGAGCCTGAGCCCTACAGGCCTGATCAGCTCATGGGTGAGTAGCGAGGCAGGCAAGCAGTGGTGCTCGGAAGACGTATTCCGCATCAGGAGAGACCCAGCGGCAGACAGTCTGTCTACGCGGCCACCCAGAACCAGTGAGAAGCAGCCCTTGATTGCCGAAAGATAAGTACTTGCATCTGGCCTACCGCATGGATCAAAAACACCCCCCTTAGGGAAAGACCTCTCTCCCATTTACCTCCCCACTCCCTGCTCTTCACTGGGTCTTGGACCAGCTTCAGCAACTGCCGAGTCCTCTGGGCTGGAAGTAGGATACGTCATATGCCCTGAGCTATTCTCCTGGCCTTGGAGAGTGAACAAATTAACAAACAGGAAGAAATAAACTGCCGGCTCCCCTAAGCCAGGAACTCAGGGTAGGCACAGCTCCTTTGCCTAGGCACAAGCATAAAGGATCCATGGACTTTCAGTGCCTTTTCCCCTACATAGACTTGTGTGGGCCCATTTCAACAGCATAGGCCCTCATTACCACAGTACAACAGTGTATATACCTGAAGTCTAACTTCAACTGTTTCAGCTGTGAAGTGGCAGGTTCATGGCATTTGACACTGCTCCGCCCATTAAGCAGGGTCTTGACCTACCCACATCAGGCGCCTGAGGACTGGTGGCTCCACCCATGTCATCTAGCCACCTGCAATAGGTGCCCAAGAATAAGAGGTGCCTCCCAGTCCTTACGGCCAACAGCACTGGGTGCTCACGGTCCGACTGCAAAACCCACCCACCTACACACTCTAGGGAACAGGGACAAGCCTTCCTCCTGGACACTCAGGGGCGGCCCTCAGCCCCCTGCCTTGCTCAGAGTGTATCCCCCTGCTGTAGCCAGATGCCTGTGCCTACACCAATCACCCATGCTTGTCTAGGATTGTAGGTGAGAGCCTACACCACACACTTGGTGCCTATCTACCTGGGCACCTAAGCTGAATCCATACAGGAGGAGTGGGCAGATTCCTCAGCTCACATACCTAGTAAGAGATCTAATCACCTGGTGACAGGACATTAGAGCTTCAAAGGTGCAATAATCAAACCAGCTCACACGAGCAGCCTATTTGGGCATATCAAAACAAAACAAGAAGCTAGGACACAGTAAGCAAACATAAAATAAACAAATATAATAACTTATTGATGGCTTGGAGACAACAGTCAATATCAAATCATATAAAGAGGCAGTCCATGATGGCTTCAGCAAGCTCCCAAAATAAAGAATCTAGAAATTTTCCAGAGGAGGAAAACTTCTTGGAATTACCAGAGGCAGAATACAAAAGATTAATATACAGAACTCTTCAAGAGATTAGGAAGGAAATTAAGCAAAACGGAGAACATGCAATAGAGGAAATTAAAAAGATTAGAGAAGAGCATAATGACAAGTTTAACAGGCTGCAAGAATCCATAGAAAGACAGCAATCAGAAATCCAGAAGATTAACAATAAAATGTCAGAATTAGACAACCATCTTCTTTTGATCTTTTCTGTGTCGTTTAATACTTTCCCCATTGAATCCTTCACTATTGCTACTCAAGGCTTGAATTTTTTATTCAGTTCTTTCAGCTTGAGAAATGCTGAGCCATGTTCTTCCAGAACTTCTTACCTACAACCCACAATTACAAAACAACCCCTCATAAAGCCTATTATATTAAAACCTTATGGGAAGAGGGTAGTGGAGTGACCGCTTAGGCCACAGCCACAGCAGGTGACACCGGGCTGCCAGAACAGGTTGGGGACAGTAGCCAGCAAGGAAGCATGCCGGCCCACCTAGGTGACCTCCCCTGCCAGCGGTGGGCACTCAGTGGCAGGAGGAAGCAACGCAATCCTCAGTGCGGTAGCTCAAGAAGCGCTGCCTCAAGCACTGCACACATGGGAACCTAGAAGACTCCAAAAGTGTAATGCATCATAAATTAATACAAGCTGCTTCAGAGAGTGCTGAATGATACCAAAACAATCTTAGAACATTCAAGATAAAGATGTCTTATTATTGATAAAAACGCGGACCCCAGCTCCACTTCCTAAGAGGCTGTGGAATAAAAGAAAAAAGACTAGAAAGCCCCAGACAGAGATGCTATATTCTGAGCAACAACCAATCTGTCCTCCTACAACATGGACCAGGCGTGGTCAAGACCAACAGGTGTGACTTCCAGAGAGAACTCTGGAAAATTTTGGTATCTCTCATCGAGGTGGCACAAAAATTGCTGTTGAATTATTTAAGAAGGCAAATGCCATGCTGGACGATGACGATGAGGAAGAACAAGTAGATGTAAAGGCTCTGCTGACAGTCAGTCTATCAAGGTCAGGGAAGCCCCGCCTTACGGAAAACGGGACACGTACCACATGCAATCAATTCCCGAGCACGACAATGAACATCCCAGTGACGATGTCCTGAACAAACCAGTCCTTCTGGGCAGCACTTCCTCCCTGACATCATGTCTGTGACCCCCCACCGCCTAGGGGTTCCCAGATGATGTTTCACATTGGATAAAAGACGAAGATGAGGGGAAATGATGACAGCGCTTAGAGGCAAACAGTGATGCAGAAATAGGTGAGCTGGCTGGGCCAGGGCTTTTTTAAGCCCAAGGAAAACAAACAGCACGCACTTCTGGCAAAATTCTTCAGTTTTCAAAGGAATCTGGGCTTTGACTGGGTAGCACGGGGTATAAAAGGGGAGTCTGCGTATGGCCAAACGTTTACTAGAATTTACTGGCAAAACTTGCGATAAAGTCTGGATTTCCCTGGGGAAGGGGAAGCAAGAATCCCTCAGAGGCCTTTCATTTCAGCTGCACGTGTGGGAGGGGGTGGAGGGAGGAAGGGAGGAGACAAGGAGAAGAGGAACACATGGAAAAAAGCCAAGGAGAAGCTAGGACGGATGCTGTTTTCTGGGCACCTAGCGGAGCACCGCTCACTTTATTATCATGTTATGGTGCGAATCTGAGGTTAAAAACAGCTTCCTAAAACGTGTCAACAGTTTTAAAGTCCTGAGATAAATCCAGAGCTATTCTTTGCATCCTGTGTAGTAAAATCCATGCTCTGAACATATTTTTGTTTCTTTAAAAATTTTTTTTAAATAACTTATTTTGAAAAAATTTCAAACTTATAGAAAAATTTCCAGAACATCACAAAGAACCCCCATCTCCTCTTTCCGTACTCCCCGGCTGACGATATCCTACCACGTTTGCTCCCCCTTCTATGTCTATGGAGTCCCTGGCTGGTGCAAACAGTTAACATGCTCGGCTGCTAACCCAAAGTCTGACAGTTCAAGTCCACCCAGAGGTGCCTCAGAAGAAAGGCCTGGCAATTTATGTCTGAAAAATCAGCCATTGAAAATTCTGTGGAGCACACTTCTACTCTGACACACATGGGGTTGTCTGCTGCTGCCGTTTCTCTGCCACTGCTGCTCGCTGTCTTGGGTGTTACAGCTCTCTCTCTGTCTCCTGGGTCGAGGAGGTTCTCAGCACAGGGACCCTGGGTCCAAAGGACACACTCTGCTCCTGTCTCTTCTTCTTGGTGGTCACGAGGTCTCCTATTCCCACCTCTGGGATGGCTCATTTTAAGCCTAGCAGGATGGTGAAACTGACTAATCCCCTCATTAGGGTTCCATACACCTTATTTGCATGGTCCCACACCCACAAGGGTGCCATGAACCTTATTTACATTATTAGCAAGCTATCCACTCCCCTTGTGGCCACAAGCGCCTCATTTGCATAGTTCCACTCAGTCATTTGGTGGGAGTTACAAAGACTATGGCTAGAAGGGTCACATTAAGTAATTCACTGCACTGCAAGTAGCCACCCTGGAATTCACTATCTTCCTCCATGATATTAGAGATCTGGGTTGGAATCCCAGCTCTGTGTCTTACTGTGGGGCAAGATGCACAATCTCCCTGCGCCAGCAGTTTCCTCCTCCATAAGAAAGGCTTTTGTAATATTAGCACCTGCCACATATTACAGGGTGAGGAATAAATGATTTAATATAAATGCTTTAATACACGTCAAATATTTAGTCAGGCCTGATCATGGGAAATGCTCAAATAACGTTAGCTGTCATCTCTAAGGTCCTTCCAGCTTTGAGTGTAGGAATCAGTGACTTCAAGCTGTACTTAACAGTTTAGTAAAGAGGTCTGCAGTTCTTATACTAAGCGGTGCTCAAACGAAACTAGTTGTTTTCCAGTCACACTCATGGCAACCCATGTGTGTCAGAGTAGAGGTGTGCTCCATAGGGTTTTCAAAGGCTGTGACCTTTCAGAAGCAGATCATCAGGACTTTCTTCTGAGGCTCCTTTGGGTGGTTTCTTAACAACTAACTTTTTGGTCAGTAGCACAGCATGTTTTCATCACCAGGAACCTGTGCTCAGAGACCCAGGAGCCTCAAAGAAAAGTCTGGCCGTGGCTATTCAGATGCTGTGGATTCTCCGGGCTGCAGAAACCCCGGATCATTTTTTATACTTTGATAGTAAAGTTTGTTTGTAGGAAAAAAAAAAAAAAAAAAAACGCTTCCCCAGCCCCCATGAGGCGGCAGTTCCGGGGTTAGGCCTAGATTCTCAGTGCGAACAAGCTCAGGAGGCTATGCTCAAACCCGGCGGAACCGTGCGCCAGCGGGTTAACCGTTAACCAAGGCTGAGCCGTGGTCCTGGAGGGCGGCAGTGCTCGCTTAGTCGGGCCGGGAGCAAAGGCCACACGACACCTGCCTTCGCCAGCTGCCAGGTCGCTGCCGCCGGAAGCCCGCGCACAAGCCGAGCCGCCGGGGGGAAGCAGCAAGCCCCGCCTCGCGCAGGCCACCCAACCACTCCCGGGAAGAACAGAACTTACGGTCCTTCAGTCTCACGCTCCGCCTCCGCATGATGCGAGTGGACGGGCTACGCGCGGCGCCTCACGTCACCGGGGAGCGCCCGCCCCCAGGGACCGCTTCAGTGCCGCTGCCGGTAGATGACCGTCCCCTTGACAGTTGCCGCTGGCCAACCACTCTGTGTCACGACCTCCAAACTGGCAGTCTTAATCGTGTGTTTGATAGATGTGGGTGGCATCAATTTATTTAAGTGTTTGTTGATCTCACCACAGTATCTAAATTTTAAATATACCCAACGATCTCACTTCTATGAATTTATCTTAGAAACATATTTGCACAAGTTTGTCATGATGCATATAATCCGTGTATTTGTTGTTGAGTGCCATCAAGTCTATTCCAATTCGTTGTGACCCCGTGTGACAGAGCAAAACAGCCTCATAGGGTTTTCTTGGCTGTAATCTTGAGGGAACAACCATGACTGTGATGGCACAGCACCCGGCAGTGTTTCACGTTCTGTTGTACACAGGGTCGCTATGAGTGGGAACCGACTCCACGGCACATAACAATCTTTAGCGAAGCAGATCACCTGGTCTTTCTCCCAAAGAGCCTGCTTGGTGGGTTGTACCCGCCAACGTTTAGGTTAGCAGTTGAGTGCTAACCTTTGCACCACCAGTGTTCCTTAATCCATGTATAAAGATGTTTATTGCAAGGAAGGGATAAGATGAGCTAATAATCATCAATGGGAATGGTTAAATAAAATACAGTGTAGACCTATGAATTACCTTGTAACTGTATACTCAAAAGACAAATTCCATGGTGTAATGAATGTTAAAAGGCAAAATACAGAATACTATATGAACTGCGCTCTCTTTAGTATAAATACAAATTATCTCAGTTATATAAATATGCAGGTATGTACATAAACTTTAAAAAAAGAATTCAAAAGAAATTTAACAGTGGTGGCTGTGGGGGGAGATTGATGAATGGTTTTCACTTTCATCTTTTGAACCTTGCAGTAATCTTTGTAAACATGAAGTATTTTCTTTTATAGTAAGATGTCAACTGGAGTTATATAGTCAGTCAAATTATGAGCAACTTTTTGTTTCTCTCTATACGTCTCTGAATTAAAAAAACAAACAAAAACCCTTATACTTGTGTTCAAAGCAGGAGACTAGATGAGTCTGATAGGTTTTTTAGAGTTTTTCTTGACTCTATCTTACCACAGGAGAAAAATGTGGCAGTCTGCTTCCGTAAAGATTACAGCCTTGGAAACTCTATGGGGCAGTTCTACTCTGTCCTATAGGATCGCTATGAGTCCGAATTGACTGGACAGCAATGGGTTTTCTTTATCCTCTAGTGTAAAAAAAAAAAAAAAAAAAATCATTGTCATCTAGTCAAGTCTGACTCACAGCGACCCTATAGGACAGGGTAGAACTGCCCCATAGGGTTTCCAAGTCTGTAATCTTTACAGGAGCAGACTGCCCCATCTTTCTCCCACAGAGTGGCTGGTGGGTTTGAACCACCAACCTCCTGGTTAGCAGCTGAGCTCTTAACCACTCACCACCTCACTCCTTATCTTCTACTGTTGGTGGCGATGTTGTTTTTGTGTGCTATTGAGTTGATTCTGACTCCAGCGACCCTATAGGACACAGCAGAACTGCCCCATAGGGTTTCCAAGGCATGGCTGGTGGATTCGAACTGCTGAACTTTTAAGTGATAAGTTCATTTGAAAGTGATTACAGTTCAGAATAAAATTCATTATTCCTACTGTCATTTTCCTTTTTAAAAATTTGCAGTAGAACAGTTTCACCCACCTGTGGACATCACTACCACAAAGTTCTACCTGAGGCCATTTGGAGGCACTTTCTACCTCTTCTCTCCTGGGGACCAATTTGCATCTTTGTCCATTCCTTCTCTCATTTATTCTTTACTCCTTTCCTTCCCTGTGCTTCTAAATTTGGCCTACTAGTGCCACCTATTGGTACCCCTGGCATTAAATTTTTTTTGCAGAAAACCAAACTGACTCGCGGTAACTCCATTTGTTTCGGAATAGAACTGCACTTCACAAGGTTTTCAATGAATATGATCTTTAAGAAGTAGATCGCCAGGAAGAAGATTGCCAGGCTTTTCTTCTGAAAAAGGTGGATTCCTGTAGGTGAATTCAAACTGCCAACCTTTCAGTTAGTAGCTGAGCACTTAACTGTTTGCACTACCCAGGGACTGATAACCCTGACATAAGTTTTGTAACCACCACCTAAAACAACTCCAGCTTCTCTTCTGTGATCTTGACTCTCTATATTCTGTTTGTAAAAAGTCTCAAATGTTCCTTCTCACCTTTGTGAGCCCAGCCCTTCTACATCAGGCTGTTTCTAGGAAGGTTTTTCTGGAACAAAACTTTCCTGTCAGAGAGGTTAAAACACTGCCTTCAATCCCAAGTGAAAGTCTGTCTTGTGAGCTAGAAGACACCCCTTGTGCTGCTCGTTTCACTGCAGGGAGGTTTGAAGGGTACCCACCAATCTGGATTTCCTCCTCCTTCACGCCAGAAAAGGGGGATACCATTGCCACTATTAGGCCATTGGGATTCAGATCATGAAATAGTGAGGGTGGAATATGATGGGTTTTAAATAGCACCTATCTGCTCATGACTCCTAAACAAATGTCTCCACGTCAATTAGGATGCCTACTTGGCATATCTACCTGGATATTGTATATATCCTATGTGCTACCCCATTTCCAAGCCCTCCTTACACTTGGTTGAGGCCATGTGACTAGTTTTGGCCAATGGGCCATGAGTAAAAAGTTGTGTCACTCCTAACTGAAGTGATATGAGACATCTTCAGTTGCCTCTTCTTCTGTCACAATTACCAATATTCCAGATGGTGAGCCTCCACCAGCCTGGGTTCCTGAGTGACTGTGTGGAGCAAGCCTACTGCCTCTAACTCTCCAACTTCTACCAAGCTGTGAAGACATGCAACTTAAGTAAGAAATAAACTTGTACTGTGTTAAGCCACTGGAATATTAAGTTTAGTTATCATTGCAACATAGCTAAATGTAATGTAACATCTCACAGCTATCTGTAATTTCATGAGTTCAAAATTGAAATATTATTTTTTTTCCCCATAAACCTGTACTTCCTCTGTCCTCTCCATCTCCCTAACTGGCAACATTGTCCCTCTACATGCTTAAGGTAGAAACCTGTGTCATCCCTGACATCTCCCTTTTCCTTACTCCCTCTGTGTGAAAAGAATTAACACAGCAGGCCTGAGACTTCTATTCTTAGAAAGGCCTGCCTGCAAGGCTGGCCCTTAGCAGGCATCTGTGAACTTGACTAGTAAACAGTTACCTATAAAACTTTCTCTAAATAATAAGGTGGCTCACTCTGCCTAAACAGTGTGTACAAACAATGTACATTTTGTTGACCACCTGCTTTCCTTCTGGGAGTCTGGAATTTTGTATGTGCTAGGCTGTTGTTGTTAGCTGCTGTTGAGTTGGCTCCAACTCACGGTGACCCCATCCACAATGGAATGAAATGCTGCCCAGTCCTGTGCCATCCTCACGATCGGTTGCGGATCAGACTCTTTTGATCTGTAGGATTTTCACTGGCTGATTTTCAGAAGTAGATCACCGGGCCTTTCTTCCTAGTTTATCATAGTCTAGAAGCTCCACTGAAAATTGTTCAGCATCATGGCAACACACAAGCTTCCGCTGACAGACAGGTGGTGGCTGCACATGAGGTGCACTGGCTGGGAATCAAACCCAGGTCTCTAACATGGAAGGTGAGAAGTCCACCACTGAACTACCACTGCACAGAGGTGCCTGTATGACAGTCTCCAGGAAAAACCTGCGGTGCTGAGACTCTAATGGGCTTCCCCGAGTAGAAACATTGCACATGTGTTTCTGCGTTTTTGTTGCTGGAGGAAGAGTGCTGTCTGTGTGACTCCTCATGAGAGGGAATGATCATAAGGAAGCCTGTACATAGAGTCTTCCAGACTCTACCTGTTTTTTTCCTTATGATCTGGCTGTGTATTCTTCCTACCCAAAGAAAAAACCAAACCCATTGCCATCGAGTCAATTCCAACTCATAGCTACCCTATAGGACCAGAGCAGAACTGCCCCATAGGGTTTCCAAGGAGCAGCTGGTAGATTCGAACTGCTGACCTTTTGGTTACCAGCTGAGCTCTTAACCACTAGGCCACCAGGGCTCATTCTTACTGCATCACTGTAATAAATCTTATCTGTGAGTATAACTATATTCTGAGTTCTGGTGAGTCCTAGTGAATCCCCATATATGAGGGTGGTCTTTGGGACCCTGATACCCTTCCCCCATATCTAATCCAGCACCAAGTCCTGTCGATTCTAATTCCTAAAATGCATCTCAAATTACTCTACAAGGTAGCTGAGTGCTATATGTGCTACTGAGCACTCATGAGTGTCTAACTTTACATTGTCTGTGACAGGCCTGGGTAGGATAAGGCAGCACTACCTGGGCTGCTCCAAATTTCATTCTGCATTCTAGGCCAGAGAGGAAACCATGGGGAGACTAACCTTGGATTCATGCAGTACGTCCACATGCTCAAAATTGCTCCACACCATCCCACAGGGTCAAGATGCTCTGGAGAAAGCTTAGACGTTTTGCTTAACTAGAATCAGTGAAAATAACCACTGAGGCACAGGACTGAAAATATATGCTCCATAGAGAGCTCCATGTCAGGAGATAGAGACCATGCTCAATTAAGTACAAGGGCTCAAAATGGATACGGCAACTAAGAAAGTTTTAAACTACAAGAAGAGCAAGTCACATGGAGACAGGGGCTTACATCTTTGCAAACTTCTAAACATGCAAAAAGGCAAGGATGATTCAATTTCTTCTGTCTGAGATAAATGCATAGATGGATCTCCCTTCCTCCACTCTGAAGTTTCTCAAGTGCCCAAATTAACCTCTTACAGGATGATTTCTCTCAACTGAGTTTACTTTCACGATTTATAGATTTGGACTACCTGCATTGACCAGCTGACAGCCACCCTTGTTGTGTGCTGTTGAGTTGATTCCAACTCACAGCAACCCCATGTGACAAAGTAGAACAGTTCTATAGGGTTTCCTAGGCTGTCATCTCTTTTTTCTGTTGTTTCAGTTTTGTTTTGTTTTTTATTGTACTTCAGGTGAAGGTTTACAGAACAAATAGTTTCTCTTTAAACAGTAGTACACATACTGTTTTATGACATTGGTTACCAACCCCACGACATGTCAACCCTCTCCCTTCTCGACTTTTTTTTTTTTTTTTAAATACACGTAGCCAAAGATACACCATTTCAAAAATTTCTACATCCACAGTTCAGTGACATCAACTACGCTCTTCTAATTGTGCTGCTATTCTCCCTTTAGATGAAGGTTTACAGAACAAAA
>NW_004443968.1:11041605-11058443 GCF_000243295.1 Trichechus manatus latirostris | reverse complement strand
AAAAATCCTCACAACTGGACCTATACCAACATCATGATAAATGGAGAAAAGATTGAAGTTGTCAAGGATTTCATTTTACTTGGATCCACAATCAACGTCCATGGAAGGAGCAGTCAAGAAATCAAACGACACTTTGCATTGGGCAAACTTGCTGCAAAAGACCTCTTTAAAGTGTTAAAAGCAAAGATGTCACCTTGAAGACTAAGGTGTGTCTGACCCAAGCCATGGTGTTTTCAATCACCACATAGGCACGTGAAAGCTGGAGATGAATAAGGAAGACGGAAGAATTGACGCCTTTGAATTATGGTGTCGGCGAAGAGTATTGAATATACCACGGACTGCCAAAAGAATGAACAAATCTATCTTGAAAGAAGTACAACCAGAACGCTCCTTAGAAGCAGGGATGGCAAGACTATGTCTCACATACTTTGGACAAGTTATCAGGAGGGTTCAGTCCCTGGAGATGGATAGCATGCTTAGTAAAGTAGAGAGTCAGCGAAAACGACGAAGACCCTCAATGAGATGGATTGACACAGCGGCTGCAACAATGGGCTCAAGACAAAAACGATTGTGAGGATGGCGCGGGTCTATGTCAAGGTCTCCACATTTCCAGGAGCAGTGTTTCATTCTGTTGTACATAGGGTGACTATGAGTTGGAACTGAGTCCTCAGCACCTAACAACAACAACAAACTCTAACCCCTGTAACCTGCAGTTATAATCCCATTTGGGAATGGATTTTCTTTGTTATGTTAATGAGACAGTATTAGTGTAGGGTATGTCTTAAATCAATCTCTTTTGAGATATAAAAGAGACTAAACAAGCAAGTGAGCAAGCAGAGATGGGGGAAGAGTGATGCCAAGCCACGTGAAGATTGTCCAGGAGCAAAAACTTGAAAGAGACAAGGACCTTACTCCAGAGCTGACAGAGAGAGAAAGCCTTCCACTAGAGCTGGCATCCTGAATTCAGACTTCTAGCCTACTAAACTGTGAGGAAATAAATTTGTTTGTTAAAGCCAGCCATTTGTGAGATTTCTGTTATAGCAGCTCTAGATAACTAAGACAGACGCACAGCTCCACCCAGGCTGCAGGAACACCTCCAGTGGAGGCTGTACAGAATCAGAATTTGGGGAAGGTTTGCATTATTTCCTGGGGTCCTTGGGTGGTGCAAATGGTAAATGTGCTCAGCTGCTAACCGAAAGTTTGGAGATTCAAGTCCACCAAGAGGCATCTCAGAAGAAAAGCCTGGTGATCTACTTCCAAAAAATCAGCCATTGAAAACCCTATGGAGCACAGTTCTACTCTGACACACGTGGGGTTTCCATGAGTTGGAGCTGACTCCACAGCAACTGTTTTTTGTTTCTGTTTTTTTTAATTATGTCATACAAGGGCACGAAATTTTATTTTTTGAACTTTAATTCTTTGGATTTTGGTATCTTTGGACTTTACCCTGGAAGAGGATTTAATCTCTAAATCTCAATTTCTACCTAGACATTCATTCAGAACCCAGATATGGAAAGGTACTTTTTGTTGTTGTTTATCTTGTTTTTAATTGGGCCCCTCTAACCTCAACAGGGAAGAGAGTCCAGGAGAGTTACTAGAGTTACTATAATTGAAGTCCCTTCACATGAAACCGAAGGGGTAAATAATACCTGTTCTCATCTAACACTGTGTTCCTGTGTTTCTGGTATGTACATGCTGCATTGAGGGTGGGTTTTATCTACATCAAGGTCTCCACATTTCCAGGAGCAGGCATTTTCAGTCTCGAACACAGTGGCTGACTTCATCCCTTCTTGTTATGGAACTCCTTCAGTTCATGCAACTTGCTTCCTAGGGATGATTCTCCATTATTTCTCCTGTTTGTTCCACCTAGGGTATCACCTGTGAAATATTTCTGACTGCTTTTGATGATTCTAAATCTGGCTTCCTCAAGTCTGAGGGAGGGAAAATACCTCTGTCACATCCTCTTCAAGACGCTGCCTTTCCTCAGGTCTTGAATGTCCCCGCCTTCAGTGTTCCAGTTCCCTCTGCCGCACCGCTGTTCCTTTTAGGAAGGCTCAGCAGAGTTTCTTACGGTTTACTTTGCTTCTTAAGTTGATCTTTTTCCTTCTCTGCCACATGCACCATTTGCCAGAGCTGAGTGCCTTCTTTCCTTTTTCTTTCTTCTTGATTTCTAGCTCAGACTTTTTTCCCTCCTGGGTCTACCCAAAGCATTCCCTGTGCAAACAAATTTCCCTTTAGTTGGATGGTCCCAACAGGAGCTAACCTTCCATCAGACCACCCTCTAAGCCAGACCTGTAGTAGCTCTGGTATTGTCCAGCCTGGCTCGGCTTTCAGATGTGTCATCTTGGTTGTACCTTCCTTAAAGTCCTGACTCAACATTTCTCATGCCTGTTCCTTCAAGTTGTCAGCATTACCAATATCCACAGCTACAATGACTACATCACTTTCAAACTCACCTAATAACTGAGTATTTTATCTTGAATTCCCTAGTCTTCCCTGCCTTAACTCCGTCCACTGTAACCACTTGTCTTATCTGCCCTAGTCTTTAAAGGGGATGTACCAATGGACTGGCCAGGAAGGTGGGGTCACAAAGTCCATACATGATTGCCAGAGGCCTGTGTGTGTGTGTGTGTGTGTGTGTGTGTGTGTGTGTGTGTGGGCGCGCGCGCACATGTGTGTGTGGTTTGGGGGTGGGAGGCAATTCTCAATGAAAGGGTTATTGTGAAGTGGGTAGGGGCTCCTGAAAGGTGTCCACCTGGAGAATCATCTTGTACATTAACATAGTGAAGGCTCTGAGAAGTACTGCTATAAAGAAGCCTGGTTGGGAATAGAAGAATAACTTAGAAGATACCATGAGGAAAAATTCAGAAAAATCCAGAATATGAGATAGTCTATAGGACAACTGGCTCTGTCTCTTAAAAAACATAATATCATTAAATAAAGGTCAGGGAGACTGTTTTAGAATAGGAACAAAACTGAAAAGATACAACTACCAAATGCAATGTGTGAACTGTGATTGGATTTTGATTTGAAAGAAAAAAAAATCTATTCAAGTTAAACTGAGGACGAAAGGGGAAATTTAAATATGGACGGGGTATTACATGATATTAGGGAATTATTAATTTTCTTAGGTGTAGTCATGCTTTTGTGGTTAGAAGTTCATGCTTAAGTATTTAGATATGAAGTATAATGATGCCTGCAACCAATTTTCAAGTTATTCACTAAAAAAAAATCTACATATATATGAACATAAATATGGCAAGATGTTAACAAATCGTGAATCTCAGTATGGATACGTGGGTGTTCTTTTGTATTATTCTTTCAACTTTTCTATATGTTTTTTAAGTAAAATGTTGGAAAGAAGAGAGAAACCTATTTAACCTAGTGTTCTGAACATATTTGACTATAAAATTCTTTTTTCCCTCCCTTATTATTAAAGCGTCTACTGACTCACAAAGCATTCTCTGGAACACATTGGCCTAAGGCAGGCTTTTAGTGGTTTCATTTTTAAAATATACAATAATGATAAATGCTCAGTGAAGAATAAAAAATATTTCTTTTAAATTCAAAATGCCAGCAGTATGTGTGTGAGGATGGAAAAATACTAACTAGACAATAGATAAGTGGTAACTATGGTGAAGGGTAAGACAGGACATAGTACTGGGGAAGCCAACACAACTCTTTCAGGTTAAGGTCATGGAAGCTCCATGGACAAATCCAAACTCCTTTAGGGACTGAATTGCTGAGCAGAGGGCTGTGGGGACCATGGTCTCAGGGAACATCTAGCCGAATTGGCATAACATAGTTTTTAAAGAAAGTGTTTACATTCTACTTTGGTGAGTAGCGTCTGGAGTCTTAAAAGCCTGTGAGCAGCCATCTAAGATACTTCACTGGTCTCACCCTTTCAGGAGCAAGTGAAAACGAAGAAAACTAAAGACACAAGGGAAAGATTAGTCCAAAGGACTAATAGACCACAACTACTATGGCCTCCACCAGATTGAGTCCAGTAGAACTAGATGGTACCCGGCTACCACCACCAACTGCTCTGACAGGGATCACAATAGAGAGTCCCCGACAGAGCAGGAGAAAAATGTAGAACCAAATTTTAACTCAAAAAAAGAAAAAACGACCAGACTTACTAGCCTGACAGAGACTGGAGAAACACAGAGAGTATGGTCCCCAGACACCCTTTTAGCCCAGTAATGAAGTCATTCCTGAGGTTCACCTTTTAGCCAAAGATTAGACAGACCCATAGGACGAAACCAGACTAAAGGGGCACACCAGCCCAGGGGCAAGGATTAGAAGGTAGGAGGGGACAGGAAAGCTGGTAATAGGGAATCCAAGGTCGAGAAGAGACAGTGTTGACATGTTGTGGAGTTAACTAATGTCATAATAATATGTGTACTAACTGTTTAATGAGAAGCTAGTTTGTTCTGTAAACCCTCATCTAAAGTTCAATAAAATAAAATAAAATAAAAAGAAGGCAGGAAGGGACAGGAAAACTGGAGGAATGGACACCGAATTTGGGGTGGAAAGGGGGAGAGTGCTGACACGTTGTGGGAATTGCAACCAATGTTATGAAACAATCTGTGTATAAATTTTTGAATGAGAAACTAATTTTCCCTGTCCACTTTCACCTAAAGCACAATAAAATTTTTAAAAAAATTTCAAAATGCACTTTAAAAAAAAACATCCAGTTAACTGAGAAAATGCTTGCTAAATAATCCGTGATGAAAACAGTTCTAATTGTCTTAACATAGTGATGTGACTTCAATGGCCACAGGAATGAAGGCCACAGCTTGCATAGTGATTACTGAATGTCTCGTATGCATCAACTACATCCTTTCTTATAGCATAACCTCATGGATTATGATCCAGGCTAAATTTTCAATCATTTGTATCCTTCTGTGCTTAAAGAATTAGATGAAATGATAGATTATGTGGAGCACTTCCATGAAGACAGATAAACAAAAATTTGCTGGTCTATCAAGTCAACTGGCCTAATGTTTTTAGAGTTTCTGTTCTACCTCCTAGTTCAGTAAATAGCACATGGGGTCTTAAAAGCTTGCTAGCAGCCACCCAAAATGCCACAATTGGTCTCTATTTTCCTGGAGTAGCAGAGGAAGGAGACCCAGGAATCAGAGAAGGATATGAACCGTTTAATTGTCTCCATAAACCATTAGTTCCATTACCATGAGACCAGAAGAAATGGTTGGTGTCTGACTACCATTCCTGAATGTTTTGATCAAGGACTCAACAGAGGGATCCTGATCAAAGGAGAAAAAGCATGGAATAGGACTTAAAACTCATAGGGAAACCAGACCTAGAACTCTTGAGATCGGGGGAACTCCTGAATCTAATGTCCAGAAATCATCTTTAAACCTTGAACTGAAACTATGCCATGAAGCCATTGTTAAACTAAACAGCAGTTTAGTTCAAGTAATAAAGAATGTTTGCCTTGAGCATGTTGTTGTTGTTGTTAGGTGCCGTCAAGTCGGTTCTGACTCACAGTGACCCTATGCACTACAGAACAAAACACTGCTCGGTCCTGCACCATGCTCACAATCGTTGGTATGCTTGAGCCCGTTGTTGCGGCCACTGTGTCAATCCATCCTCTTGATGGTCTTCCTCTTTTTCAATGACCCTCTAGTTTACTAAGCATGATGTCCTTCTCCAGGGACTGGCCTATCCTGATAACATGTCCAAAGTATGTGAGATGAAGTCTCACCATCATCATTTCTAAGGAGCATTCTGGCTGTACTTCTTCCAAGACAGATTTGTCTGTTCTTCTGGCAGTCCATGGTATATTCAATATTCTTCGTCAACACCATAATTCAAAGGCATCAATTCTTCCTCGGTCTTCCTTATTCATTGTCCAGCTTTCGCATGCATATGAGGCAACTGAAAATACCATGGCTTGGGTCAGATGCACCTTAGGCCTCAAAATGGTATCTTTGCTTTTAAACACTTTAAAGAGGTCTTTTGCAACAGAATTACCCAGTGCAATGCATCGTTTGATTTCATGACTGCTGCCCATGGGTGTTGATTGTGGATCCAAGTAAAATTAAATCCTTGACAACTTCAATCTTTTCTCCATTTATCATGATGTTGCTTATTGGCCCAGTTGTGAGGATTTTTGTTTTCTTTATGTTGAGGTGTAATCTGTACTGAAGGCTGTAGTCTTTGAACTTCATCAGTAAGTGCTTCAAGTCGTCTTCACTTTCAGCAAGCAAGGTGTGTCATCTACATTGCAAGTTGTTAATGAGTCTTCCTCCAATCCTGATGCCACGCTCTTCTCCATATAGTCCAGCTTCTCAGATTATTTGCTCAGCATACAGATTAAATAAGTATGGTGAAAGGATACAACCCTGAAACACACCTTTCTTGATTTTAAACCCACAGTATCCCCTTGTTTTGTTTGAACAAATGCCTCATGGTCTATATACAGGTTCCTCATGAGCATAATTAAGTGTTCTGGAATTCCCATTCTTTGTAATGTTATCCATAATTTGTTATGATCCACACAGTCAAATGCCTTTGCATAGTCAATAAAACACAGGTAAACATCTTTCTGGCAGTCTCTGCTTTCAGTCATGATCCATCTGACATCAGCAATGATATCCTTTGTTCCATGTCCTCTTGTAAATCTGGCTTGAATTTCTGGCAGTTCCCTGTCGACGTACTCTTGCAAGCAAAAAGACACTAGTCAAATGAAATTATGTGTCAGTATCAGTACTCTTAGTTATAAAAAAACCCAACCAACCAAAAAAAACCCACTGGCTTCTCAAATAGCCAAGTATGATCTAAAATAGTAGTGATATTAATAGTAAAACTTTTAAAAATAGCGTTTTCCTTCTCACCTTTATGAAATCGTAGAATTAAGAATGCTAATATGGCCTCCTCAGAAAAAAATAGTGGTATTTATTATTATGATTAGCAATGTAATCTTCATAAAATTTTGCACCTGTGTATAGGATGAATTATCCTCCTCTTTGTACTTAGCAAATAACATTTTAGCCATAATCTGCTTTTTCCAAGTCTCACAAGTCTGGCTGTAAAAATTATTTTACCACAGTATCTAGTTAGCAGGTCCTGCCCAAATTCACCACTCAACGAATACTAGCCAACAAGTAAGTTGCCGTCTAGTTGATTCTGGCTCATGACAGCCCCATGCAGTTCAGAGTAGACTTGCACTCCATAGGATTTTCAGGGCCGTGACCTTTTAAAAGTAGATCAGCAGGCTTTTCTTCTGAGGCACTTCCGGGTGGATGCAAACCATCAACCTTTCAGTTAGTAGCTGAGCACTTAACCATTTGTGCCACCCTTGGATTCCGTAGGAATACTAGCCCGCCTTTAAATTTCTCCAAAAGTGATCTTAATAAAGCCGGGCGAAGTCCTCTGTGTCTGTGGCCGGCCTCCTGATGTGATGTTTGCTGTCTAATGCCTGTCAGGGCTGTACCATTTCCTCAATTCTCTGTAGATATTTTACCAAAACACTCAAGGAAGATGCTATGGTGGCAGCTGGACAGGCCCAACGTGAGCAAGAGACATTGCACTGATTCAGGCTCACCCCACTCCTCTAACCTTGGGTCACTGTCTTTACCTGCCTCCATTTTCTCTTCCCTTACAGTGAACTCTTAAGGTTCCTTGGTCCCGTATGCATATAAACCCTGGAAAATTTCACCAGTCCCTTGGGCCTCTCCACATACATCTGAAAAGTACAGCAAAAACTGCTTACAGTCTCAAGGTGAAATGAAATGTTAGTACATAATTTTTTATAATTATTTTATTTCTATTTTTATGAGAGTTGAATTTAAGACCTGAAGCACTTAGACATAAGGGGGACTTCCTGTTAGGGATAAGGTTATAAAGAAAACCCCACAGTTCTTTATATCCATTAGAAAGCTTTGGTTGCTTCAATGACTACCTACCCCTCAAAATGATATGTCCATGTCCTAATTCCTGTAACATATGAATATTACCTTATATGGTAACAGATGTGATTAAATGAAGGATTTTGAAATTAGGAGATTCTTCTGGCATTATCCAGATGGGCCCTAAATGTCATCACAAGTATCCTTGTAAGAAAGGGGCAAAGGGAGATAAGATAGACAGAGAGGAGGCACGTGACCATAGAGGCAGAGATTGGAGTGATGTGGCCACAATCAAGAAATGTTGACAGCTACCAGAAGCTGGAAGGGGCAAAGAACGGGTTCTCCCCTAGAGCCTCTAGAGGGAGTGTGGCCCTGCCAACACCTTGATTTTGGCCTCCAGAACTGTGACAGAATACATTTTTGTTGTTTTAAGCCACTAAACTTGTGGCATTTTGTTACTGCAGCCACAGGAACCTAATACAAATACCATTAGAGAAAACAGCAACTCAAACTGGCTTAAACAGTAAAGAAATCTATTATTTCATATCATAAGATCTGAGACTGGATGGCTCAAACTGGTTAATTCTGCTGCTCAACTACATAATCAGGGACTCATGTTCCTTTCATTTTTCCACTCTTCCAGCTTCAAGGTATTGACCTTCTCTTACAGTTATCTCCCTCTTGGGTTGCAGGATGGCTGTAACAGCTTCAGGTCATATCCAGAAACTATAATATCCAGGGGAAGAGGGGGAATTGTCTCTACTGGTATCTCCTATTTAAGATTAGTAAACCTTTACCAAAAGCCCCCAGAAGACCTCACCTCTAGTTTTATTGGCGAGAAGCAATCAACTAGCAAGGGGAATGGGATTACCATGGTTGTCTTAACGGGGTCACTTCTTTGAGGGGTAATGTGGTAGTTTTAAAATATGACATCAAATTCTCTGACACGTTTCCATTGAAAGGTAGGGTTTATGTTTCCTAACTTTGAATCTGGATAGGCTTGTGACTGTTTTGACCAACAGAACACAGAGGAAGTGATGCTGTGTGACTTGTGAGGCAAGGTCATAAAAAGTCATGCAGCTGCCATCTTGTTCACTAGAACACTTGCTCTTGGAAACTTGGGTTGCCCTATAAGAAGTTTGACTACTCCAAGGCCACCATGCAGTGAGAAAGGCAAAGCCACATAAATAGGCCATGTGTAGGCACTCTGGTCAATAGTTCCTGACGAGCCCAGCTTTTGTATCATCCCAGCCCAGGCACCAGACATATGAGTGAAGAAGCTGCCAGGTAGTTCCAGCCCCCAGATATCACAGGACACAGACAAGCCATCCCTGCTGTAGTCTGTCAGAAATCCTAACCCACAGAATCCATGAATGTCTTCGGGTTCTCTAAGGAAACAGCAGGTTCTTCCTCAATCCTGTGAGGATTTTCACATTCTAGACTTGGGTCCACCTACATTCACACTAATCTCCGCTAGAAACACAGAGGGCCTCTGAAATAGAAAACTGAGGAGCAAAACCATCCCCTAGTCTGAGTGCAATCTCAGAATGTTAGCTGAGATTTTTAAAAAATAATAAATTTTAGCTATTATTATACTGTTCTAATTATTAATCTGACAGTTTTAAAGCAGACAATAGTACCTTATTTGATAAAACAATAACCAGAACTGCCAAGGTTTGGCAACAGACTGCATGGAAAAGCGGATTGTAGTTGGGGCTCTGACTCTACCCCCTAAATCTGACCTCCCCTTGGGGTTCTCTCATTTCAGTATTGGTGTGAGATCTTATCAAATTAGATGGTAAGCAGTTAGGTATCCCAATTTGACATGTGGTTGAAGACTAGAATCCAGGTCTTCTGACATATAGATCTTCTGCCTCCCGTTTTTAATGCATCCATTTTACTACTTTACCCAAGTTTTAGTTATTTATTGCTGTGAAACAAACCATCCCAAAGCTTATTGGCTTAAAATGACTATGATCTATTATTTCTCATAATTCTGTGGGTTATTTGGGCAGTTCTTACAGTGGTCTCACTTTGGCTTATTCATGTGGGTGCATTAGCTGGAGGGTCGGCTGTAGGCCTCTCTCTCTACATGGTCTTTTATTCTGGGATTCTTCACGGCATGATGGTCTTAGGGCAGTTTTTCTGAGAGGGCAAGTCTCCATGCATAAATGCTTATCAGCCTTTGCTTGTGAAACATTAATTCTCCATTGGCCAAAGCAGGTCACATGGCTAAGCTGAGACTCCATGTGGGAGAAGGTTATACAATGGGTAGATGCCAAGAGAAGTGATTCATCGGGGGCCATGACTGTAACAATCTACTCTATCTCATTTTATGATTGTCACTTCCCAGTCTGGCCATAGAAAAGGGTAGCACAATAGCAATCGTTGGTCCTAAGTTCCCACCCAAAAGCTACATTTTAAATGGAATATAGGTCTCTGATAAGTGATGTACATAATAAAGAAAGGAGCCCTGGTGGCACAGTGGTCAAAGTGATCGACTACTAACCGAAAGGTCAGTGGTTCAAAACTACCAGCAGCTCCGCAGGAGAAAGATGTGGCAGTCTGCTTTCATAAAGATTTACTGCCTTGGAAATCCTATAGGATCGCTATGCATCAAAATTGACTCAATGGCAGTTTTTTTTTTTTTTTTTTACTATAATAACGTTTATATAGTGCTTTGCATGATTGATCTTTAAAAATAAATATCAAATGAATGAATGAAATTACCAATGTCAACAGTTTGCAAATAATATCCTATAACATAAATAATTATAGGTTGAGGTTTCTCAACAAAGTCCTTACCATAAAAACTACAGTTCTTCACAGAATACAGATTTTTAAAATGAGAGAGTTACATGTTTTATTTTCTCCAGTTTGCCTCACTGTGCCCTACACAGTGTCCATTACAATCCCTTAACACATACTGGCTGATGGACCAAATAAATGTATACTTGGAATCTTCCTTTTTCTTTGATAAAGAACATAAGCCATTGTGCAATAGGCTAAAACGGGACTCTTTTGCTTGCCAAGCTTTTACTTCAGCTAGAGGCTGCTTGCTGCTACAAGTAACAGAAAATCCAACCCAACCACTTCAAGCAAAAAGAAAATGCATTAACTTACTTAATAGGATAGGTCTCAGTGGTTTTTCATATGACAGCTCAGTAAGGTCAACAAGGATCTAAATTCTTTCCATGTCTCCACTCTGCCATATCCACAATGTTGACTTCATTCTATGGCTGGTTCCCCTCATGGTCAGAGACAGGCTGCTAGCAGCCATCAGGTTACACGCTCCTCATTTACCTTCGGTGGGAGAGAGGTGAAGAGCGCATGTGGCTCCCGTGGCTCTCCCAGAAGAGTGAAGAGCTTCTTTCCTAGAGGCCCCAACAACCTCCCCTCCCGTCTCATTGGACTCAATCACATGACCATTCCTGATCAAGACATGGTGGTGAGGGGGATGGAATTACTTTGATGTAATTAAACTAATCAAGGCCCAGCCCTGGAGTATGAAAAGGGTCAGCTTCCCTCAAAGCACTTGACTGTTCAGAAGAGGCACAGATACCCTAATAAGAATCTGAAAACTGTTAGGAGAAATCTAGGAAGGCAATCAACAATGCCCATTACACCTTCCTTAAGGCCCAATTTCCCTATTACTATGTCCCAATATTGTCATATTAATCTTCCATGATGATTCCCCTCCTTTCATGTTATATTTACTCAGTGAGATTTCATCCCTCACAGCCTAGCATTAGAAAATAACATTGGCTATCATCTACTGAGTACTGGGGTGAATCTGAAGAGAAAAACTGACACAACCCCCCCCCCAATCAAATATTTTACATACAATAATCCTGTGAAACAGATCATATGAACCTCATTTTATTGATGGGAAAACCAAGACTTAAAAAATTCAGCAAACTGCCTAAAGTCACACACCTACTAAGTGGCTGAAACAAAATTCAAGTCTAGGTCCTTAGATTCTAAAGACTCTGCTCTTTTCACTACATGTATTACACTGCATCCCAACTTGGCAAAACGTAAGTTTAGTTTAATAACAATTCATTTTTATTATAACATTTTCCCTTTGATCAAGTCAGAACATTTTAGGAATAGAAAGGAAACTCAAATTGTCTAATATCTTCCATGTTTCCTAGAAGTGGCTTAGAAAAAAAAAGTTTTAAATCTATCTCCTCTTCCACAAATGAGCTAGACTATTATATTTTTAGCATATCATTTATAGCTAATTGTGAGTTGTGGTTTACTTGATTACACTCTTGGCTGTTTTCTATATACTTTCTGCTTCAAATTATGTAATAGGTCATGTTTACTTATTATAGCTATATGTTACTGTGTAGCTAGTTCTTATCTAAAGATACAGAATTCTTTGTATTCAGTCTTTAAAGTTCTGATTAAAATCAGAGACACCACATTGCTGAACGCTGGGAGTGGCATCCACATCATCATCTATGTAATCAGTGCCACCTGGAGTCTTACAATCCAGGCCTGTGTGTAGCAGCTTGGCTAAAATCTAACTCAGAGGGGACAGTACAGTGGGTAGGAGGATTTAATTTCTCTACTTCAAGGGGCAAATTTGATTCCTTCCAAATTTCAAGCATGTAGATTTGGTTTGTCCTCTAGCCATTTCCTATTTGGATGATAACTAGAAAAGGGGGCAGGTTCAGGGTCAACCTGCTCATTCACCTTTTCTTTGTGATGTGAATGGTGTGTCCTACTCTAGGAAGAATCTAAATCTAAAATAACCCTCTGGGACCTCTTTGACTGGCCAGAACTGAATTTCTGGGTTGTCTATACGAATGTAGACATCCTAAGATCAACATCAACAGGATGGCCATTCTGAAGGGATGCTTCAAATTTCTTAATCTACAAATGCCTCCAAATCTACCTTCAAGTTTTAGATTAAATTTAGAGAAAGTTCCTTCGCTATAGAAGAGAAGCATTTCAGTATGAATTGGACTTAACTAAATCTTCCACAAAATCTAGGGTAAGTTCAGTTTAACTGAATGTCAGATAAACTACTTGAGTTAATATTCGATATTTCTGACCCAGCAGAAGAATTCTTAGAATTTCTAGTTGGCAATTAGCTGAAAACCCCTACTAGATTGTAAAAAATCAATCTCTTTTACAATTTTGCAATCATTTAAAGGTTTTGGTCTTAGTTCTTCAACAAGCACTTCCCCTTCTTTCTATCCTGCAGAACCCTATTTTTTTGAACCCTCTCCCATGCAAGTCAAGTCCTCAGCTCCAGGTGATTCCATTTCCCTTGCAGTGATAGGTCCAGATATGAGCATATGCTGTAGTTCTGGCCAATGAGCAACAAGGGAGACTCTGCTGGGGGGACTTCTGGGAAATGTTTCTTTAGTCTTAACAAGAGTGGGAAAAAGAGAGACAGAGAAAGAAAGGGAAATTCTCTCCCATTTTCTTCTGGAAATTGTCATGTTTGAAGGTAATGCCTGGAACTGCAGCATCCATTTTGTGACCTCAAGAGGAACTGGCCTAAGTGTCAAGCCCATCAACACAGGATGACAGACTGGAAAGATGGAAAGGATGTGAGTCCTTGATTATGACCTTGGGTTACTCAATCAATGAACCGTGGGGCAGCCCTAGCACTGGAGTTCTTGTTATGTGAGATAATAAATTTAATTTGTTAGGGTGCTCTCAACTGCAGGCAACAGAAAACCCAACTCAGCTGGCTTAAATATATTACCTCATTTGAGAGCATTCTAAGTGATACAACATTATAAGTCATTCTAACTGATATGATACAACATCATAAGTCATTCTAAGTGATACAACATTTTGAGGCATATCTGCCTTTATCTCGCCTGAAGGCATTACCCTCTTCCAGTTAGTTGATCTTTTGCGCCATCATTGCAGTTGCCTTTATAAAATTCAAATCTGATCATGTAACAACTCTGATTAAATCCTTCAAAGGTCACTTTTTGCTTTCTTGGCCTGGGACACAAGATCTTTCTTCACTGGGTTCATCAGGTCAGGCCCCACAAGCATCCTAATGCTAGACGTTCCAACTAATGTTATTCCTTGACCATGCTATGTTCTCTCTCCCCTATGCTTTATAAGCGCTGTTCCCACTGCCTAGAATGTCCTTCCCTATCTGAAACCTATGGATCCCCTATGAAACCATGTATAACACTGCACTGTAATTGTCAGATTACTTGTCTCCTAAACCCGTTGCCTTTGAGTCGATTCTGACTCTTAGTGACCCTATAGGACAGAGTGGAGCTGCCCCATAGGGTTTTCAAAGCTGTAATCTTTAGGAAGACAGACTGCCACATTTTTCTCCTGCAGAGTGGCTGGCGGGTTCAAACCCCCAACCTTTCGGTTAACAACCGAGTGCTTAACCACTGCGCCACCAGGGCCCCTTCCTAGCACATTAAACAAAACTGAACCCACTGCCTTCAAGTCTATTCCAACTCATAGCGACCCTGTAGGACAGAGCAGAGCTGCCCCCATAGGATTTCCAAGGCTGTAAAACTTCACCTGAGCAGACTGCCACATCTTTCTCCCATACAGCAGCTGGTGGGTTTGAACCGCCAACCTTTCGGTTAACAGTTGAGCGCTTTAACCACTGCACCACCAGGGCTCCTGTTCCTAGCACACTACTTGGCACAAAATAAACAAGTAATAAATGCTTACTAATGAATAAAAATAATGCTAGAATGTAGTCTTAGGTTCATGAAGGCAACTGTGTTCTTTCTTTGGCTAACTTATTCTTGGTATTTTGCAGACCATAGCATCCTCAGCAGGCTAGCAAGGAGAGGAAAAGAGGAAGGAAAACCTATAACTCCATAACATCTGTTGTCAAAATACTGGAGGAAGATAAGGTAAATTTAATGAAGATTTCCTTTTGTATTTCTTTTATCTATTCTATACCTGACCCATATGATGAATTATTCAACAAATATGTACTCACTGCCTACTATGTGCCAAGCATCTTTATAAGAGTTTGAGATATATCAATGAAGAAGGGTACCTGCCCTTGGAAACTATTATCTCTACAAGTAAACTTCAATCATTTCCCCTTTCTGCATCTTAGTTTTGCATTTGTGCATGAACAAGAAACACTCTAATGGAAAGCTTTCAGATTCTTAGATGAAAGTAACTAGTAAACACATGAGTTTATTGTTCATTAAGTGCTGCCACTTCTCTCTAGAACCAAGAACAGTTAAGAGAAAGAGGTCACTGATTAAATCTGTTTCTTGACCTTGTTCTCAGCAATCCAGACCAATAGGCATCACCTTCATTTTTTATAAGAGATTTACATACTTACATGCAGCATTCTGAGGTTGCAGCTTCCTTCCTCCATGCAAACCTCCATGGGGTTCCTTCCATCTGGGACGGTGAGCACAGGCACCACCCTGGCGCTTCCCTTCTTTAGTCTGCTGGGGACTTTGCATGGAGAGGTTCCCCATGGGACACAGTGGCACAGAGGTAGACTGGTCTGGGCACAGGGACAATTTCCTACAGAAACAGGGCATATTTGAAAGGGACCAAGGGAAGTTTTTATGTCTAGTTCCTACAGTCCCAGCTTTTATTGAGGCAGGAGCTAGACTGGAAATAAAGGCCAAACAGATTTTTCTACTGAGAAAACACACTGCCATGTAAAAAAGTACTAATTGCTCTGTGGGAAATGTTTTTATTTTGCAAATACTCTGTGGCTCTGAAGTGACAGCATGATTACATTTCTGACAGTATCACTGGTACAATTTCCAGGCTCCCCAGGGAGAGCAACGTGGGGGATTTTCCTCCTGGAAAGAAAGGCAAACTCACTGGTCCCGAAGGTACACTTGATTTAAGCGCTATTCAAATTTAAGTAAGAAACAAATGATAACACAGCAAATACCGAACGCTTGGTAATTTCGTTGATTCACAATACTACGGGAGCGAGAAACAACTGCAAATATAAGAACTCTATAACTTTGACTGTTTTTACAAGTTCCCAATGGCTCGCTCTCTTTCCATCACAACTGGTCAAAGGTTAGAGGGACTGGGAGAAAAGAAACTGCAAGAGTGCAGGAAAATGTAAACATTAGAAGGAGATAGTAGTTACAATGGGAGAATGGAGGAGGGTGACAGCTTCAGTGTAACTCACTGGGAGACTTTCCTGCCCGTTGATCTAAACCTACCCCACCTGCCCTCGTTTCCGTGGAGGCTGCGCTGCGGCGACAGATGACCTGTCTCTGTCATCCAGTACCTAGAAGATGCTTTCGCAGGAGCAGGGCAGCGGCCGGGGGCGCGGCGGGGGTGGGCGCATGCAGCCTTCTTCCAACTGCTTCCGCCGAGCGTGGTGATAGTGAGGGTGAGGCCAGCGGTGGCGATGGAGCGCCTGGTGGCCACGGGCCCCCTCGTTGTCCTCCGAGACTCCTTGCCGCGCGCAGCAGACAGTGCCTAGGCGCTTCCGCCAGACCCTGCCGTTGCCCGCCTGGAAGAAGAGGTAGACGAAGGGATTGAGCGCGCTGTTGGCCACTTCAACGACGAGCAACACGGCCTCCAGGCCCTCGCCTTCCCGGTCTCCCGCGGGCTGCCACGACCACGCAGCTGCCAGCCGGGCGGCGAAGTAGGGCAGCTCACAGCCCACGAACAGTAGCGCCAGCACCAGGCTCATTTTCAGGCTCTGCACCTTGGCGTGGGGCAGCGCGTTGGGCGCGGGAACTTGGCCGGGGCTAGCAGACCAGGGCACTGTGGCCGCCGGGGCGCGGGGCCGGCGCTGCCACCAGGCGCAGAGCAGACGGCTGCTGGCGACACCCATGACCGTGACGGGTGCCACGAAGCCCGCGACAGCCTCGTAGAGAGCGTAGATCTGCAGGTGCCAGCGCGGCAGGGGCGCGAAGATGCTGCGGCAGCGATGCTCCGCGGGCCAAGCGCGAGCGGGCGGGAGCGTGGAGGGCGGCGGCTGCAGCCGTGGCGGCGAGGGGGCGCCCCCGC
>NW_004443968.1:11022847-11041480 GCF_000243295.1 Trichechus manatus latirostris | reverse complement strand
AGCGGTTGGCGCATGGCGCGTTGGCGCTCGAGGGCAATGAGCGCCACGAGGTGGGCCGAGGCACCGCGGCCGGATACCCGGAGCAGCTGTACGAAGCGGCACGCCAGGTCGCCCGCGGCTGGGCGCGGCTCGCCCAGCAGCTCCCAGGCCAGCTGCGAGAGCGTATTGCCCCCGCAAGCGTACAGGTCGGCCAGGGCCAGCTGCACCAGCAGGAAGTCCATTTTGCGACGCTTGGGCCCCGCCCAGGGTCCGCCGCCGCCCCCGCCGCAGAGGCGGCACAGCACCATGGCGTTGCCGACCAACGCCACAACTAGAATGACCCCCAAGAAGACCAGGTGGACGTGGCGGCTGGGCAGCCCGAGAGGCGGCGTCCTTGGGGCGGGAACTCCCTGCCCCGAAGTCAGGTTGAGACCCCAGCCCAGAGAGTTGGGTACGGAGAAGTTGGGCGACGGCGGCACAACTGAGGAGCCGAAGGGATCGTCCATCCTTAGTCCAGAAGAAGAGGTGGCACCGAAGGGGGCTTGCAGGGTGCGCGAAACCAAGGTGGTGGCAGGGCGGCGCGGGGCGCGACTCTGGGTCTACGAGTTCCCAAAGTTAGTTGAAAAAGCACACGCACAGAAAAGCAGATAGATTCGGGCGGATTTGCGCTTAGTTGTTTTTTGTAGATTGTCCTCGTCATTTGCCACTCAAATGTGGGTTGTACACTCGAGGAGCACACATGATTCCTACTCTCCACCCTCCTCTCCGATTCCCCCCACACACCTCCCATTTCGGCGGATCCTCTTCCAGCTGCTGCTGCGATCCCCCCACGCTGCCCTAGCGGGAGCCGCTAACACCTCAACTCTGGGAACCTCTCCGTTTGCTATTTACACATAGAGCACAACCGGGGAAGAAGTCGCTTTATCTGGCCTTTCTAAGGGCTAATGTTAACCCGGAAGCAACACACGAGAGAGGAATCTCCTGACGGATTGTCCAAAAAATGATCTCGTGGTTGCCAGTAGAAAAAAATAGAAAACTCTCTAGTTTTTATTTATTTTTTAAAAAAGCGATTTGAAATGCCATGGATCTGCAGTAGCATGAGAAAAACGAGAACACAAGAAACATAACAGCGTTTAGAGCAAAAATGAAAACCCAATAGACGAAACTTTGAATAAGATATATCTTCCTGTGGCCAACAATGAGCATTCTGCATGGAAAGAACCAAAGTCAATGATGTTGCTTGGCAATTGGGAGTAGCTGTGGTTTGCAGATTGTTTCATATACTCTTCATTACTAGAAGCAGCAGATCACAGATGCTCTCTCGGTGATGTAAAATTCATTTCATTAGTTTGAAGAGGGCATTAATAGGTTTCATGCAGATGGTAGTACATTTATTCTTTTCCCTTAATATTTTCATCCAGTGAAGGATGTGTCATCACAGCTTCTCGTTCTCTTGGTTCCGTTTTCCAGCAGATGGGAGGTTGCTAGGAGGGACTACGCCTCCAATAAGCTTAGAGAAAAGGTGACTAAGAAAATGATAAGGCAGCCAATTTTTAAAAAAGAAATCCAAGGCACAGGAAATGGGTTAGATTAAATCTTGCCTCTTTTAGCCCTACTTCCTCACAAACAAATTTTTAGTTTTCCTGTTGGAAGCATCAGTTTGTCTTTTATACATGCTCTCCATTAATCACAGTGAAAGTAGATTTCCCTGTACTTCTCTGGTCAAGGTGTCATGGAGGTGTGGGAGTCTGCTGGGGTTCACATTCCCAGGCTGAGGAAACATTTGCAGCTTTAAGATGCATTGAATGGGAGGGTTGGTGGATAGGGATGACTGTCCTGCCAGTTGCTGTAGGAGCCCCATTTCCTGAGATGTTGTTCTGTGACCAGATACTTTTTTCATTTTCGTCATCGTATCCCCAGTGCCTATGTATCAGTAAATATTTGTTGTTGATGAAGTAATGGATATATGATACATTTCAGATAAATTTGAGCAAAAGTTTCTGCCTTGACCATAAATCTATTGCCTAAAAAAACAGCCTTTCATATCTATACCAGTATTGTCCATAGGAACCCAAGGAAGCTCTATGGAAATGTAGGAATAACCATTCTGGGTGGGATATTTAAGGTAGAGTTTAATTTTCACATTATCCAGTCAGAAGGTTTTGGCTGAGGGTTTTTTCTGTGTCATACACGTCATCCCAGCTTAAGATTCGCATCTTCCGGAGAGCTGTCTCTGACCAATATCGATAATTTAATGATTCTCCTAACCAATACCAGTTGAATATTGCTTCTCAACACAATTCAATGATTTGTTTCAAATTTGTTGAAATGCTCTTCTATATTACAAAACAAGACTCTACTGGTGAAATTACATTTCACAGAGCTTAACTTTGGTAAAACCTGGTAAAACAATTTTTGAAACTAATTCTTACCGAAATACTACATGCACAGTTTTTTCTAGTTCAGAAAGAACTGGAAGGTTGATAACAACTTACAGCTCCCTGTCCTACCTGTTGCCACTCCTCCATTACCTTTTCTAAAGGGATACAATGTAGATTCTAAGGATTTTCATATCTATGTTCATGAGGAATATTGGTTTGTATTTTTCTTTCTTATACAGTCTTTATGTTGTTTTTATATGATTGTAATTATAGCCTCATAATATGGGCTGGAAAGTATTCCCTCTTTCTATTTTCTGGAATGTTTTGTAGAATTCACCAGTGAAGCCATTTGGGCCTGTAGTTTTCTTTGTTTGCTTTTTAATTTTGAATTCTATATCTTTAATTGATATAGGGCTATTCAGGTTATCTGTTTCTATTTGAATGAACTTTGGTAATTGGGGAGCCCTGGTGGCACAGTGGTTAAGCGCTTGGCTGCTAACCAAAAAAGGTAGCTAGGTCAAACCCATCAGCGACTCCACAGGAGAAAGGTGTGGTAGTCTGCTTGTGTAAAGATTATAGTCTTGGAAACCCTATGGGGCAGTTCTCCTCTGCCCTATAGAGTTGCTATGAGTCGGAATCGGCTCAGCGGCAATGGATTTTGGTAATTGGTGTCTTTCAAGTCAGTTTTCCATTACATCTAAGTTACCAAATTTATTGGCATAAAGTTTTTTGTACTATTCCTTTATTGTTCTTTATTGATCTTTTCAAAGAACCCTCTTTTGGTTTCACTGGTTTTCTTTACTGTTTTTTTTTTTTATTTAATTTTTTCTGTTTCATTGATTTCTGCTTTTGTCTTTATGATTTTATTCCTTCTGACTGCTTTGGGTTTAATTTGCTCTTCTTTGTCAAGTTTCTTAAGATGTATGCTAATGCCACTGTGAGTGTTCTAATTTGTTTATTTATTTATTTTTTATGTAAGTATTAAAAAAAAAAACAAACCAGTTGCCATTGAGGGGATTGCAACTCATGACAACCCCACATGTGTCAGAGTAGAACTGTGCTCCGTAGGATTTTCACTGGCTGATTTTTCCCAAGTAGATCAACAGACCTTTTGTCTAAGGTGCCTCTGGGTGGACTGGAACCTCCAGCCTTGTGGTTAGTAGCCGAGCACCTTAACCATTTGCATTACCCAGGGACTCCTATATAAGTATATAATGTTTTTATTTCCCCCCAGGCACTGCTTTAGTGGCACCTTTTAACAACACAAAGTTTGGTGTGTAGTGTTATTGTTTTTGTTCAATTCCAAATATTTTCTAATTTCTGCTATTATTTCTTCTTTGAGCCATGAAATATTTAGAAAGGTGCTGTTGAATTTCCAGATATTTGGAGGATTTTCCGGATCTTTCTGTTATTGATTTCTAGTTAAATTATTTTGTGATAATAGAATATATTTTGTATGATTTCAGTCCTTATCCTTTTAGATTTGTCGAGACATGTTTTGTGGTCTAGAATGTGATCTAATTTGGTGAATGTTCCTTATGTACTTGAAGAGAATTTGTATTCTGCTTTTGTCGGGTGGATTATTTCATGATGTATGTCATGAATTGAATTATGTCCCCCCAAAAATGTGTGTATCAATTTGGCTGGGCCATGATTCCTAGTATTGTGTGGTTGTCCTCCATTCTGTGATTGTAATTTTATGTTAAAGAGGATTAGGGTGGGATTGTGTAACACCCTTACTAATGTCACATCTCTGATCCAATGTAAAAGGAGTTTCCCTAGGGTGTGGACTGCACCACCTTTTATCTTACAAGAGATAACAGGAAAGGGAAGCAAGCAGAGAATTGGGGACCTCCTACCACCAAGAAAGCAGCACCAGGAGCAGAGTGCGTCCTTTGGGTCCAGGGTTGCTGTACCTGAGAAGCTCCTCAACCAGGGAAGGATTGATGAGAAGGACCTTCCTCCAGAGCCAACAAAGAGAGAAAACCTTCCCCTGGAGCTGACACCCTGAATTTGGACTTTTAGCCTACCAGACTGTGAGTGAATAAATTTCTCTTTGTTAAAGCCATTCACTTGTGGTATTTCTGTTAGAGCAGCACTAGATGACTAACACAATGTCCATGAGGTCGACTAGGCTGATGTTCTGGTTAGTGCAGTTCTTTTATATTCTTACTATTTGTCTAATTGTTCTATCAATTACTGAGAAAGAATTGAATTCTCCAACTATAATTGTGGCTTTGTCATTTTTTTCCCCTTTGGGTCTATCATTTTTGCTTTGTATATTTTGAAGCTATTACTAAATTCATATATTTAGAGTTGTTATGTCTTCTTGATGAATTGACCCCTTTAACTTATGTAAGGTCTCTATTCATTCCTGGTAAAAATTCTTCGTTCTGAAGTGTACTTTGTGTGATATTAATAAAGCCCCTCCAGTTTTGTTTTGATTAGTGTTACCATGGTATATCTTTTTTTTCCATCCTTTAACTTTAACCTAGCATGCCTTTATATTTGAAGAAGGTTTTTTGTGGATAGCATAGATTTGAGTCTTATTTTTTTATCCAATTTAACATTCTCTTCTCAGAGTACATTGTCACCCTTTGAAATTCATTGTTTTATTTTATGGATTGAGTTATGTCCCCTCAAAATATGTGTCAACTTGGCTAGGCCATGATTCCCAGTATTGTGTGATTGTCCATCCTTTTGTGATCTGATGTGATTTTCCTATGTGTTGTAAATCCTACCTCTATGAGGTTAATAAGGTGGGATTAGCAACAGTTATGTTAATGAGGCAGGATTCAATCTACAAGATTAGGTTGTGCCTTAAATCCATCTCTTTTGAGATTTAAAAGAGAGAAGCAAGCATAGAGATATGAGAACCCCATACCACCAAGAAAGCAGCGCCAGGAGCAGAGCACGTCCTTTGGACCTGAGGTTCTTGCACTGAGAAGCTCCTAGAACAGGGGAAGATTGATAATAAAGACCTTCCCCCATAACCAACAGAGAGAGAAAGCTTT
Organism: Trichechus manatus latirostris; assembly: GCF_000243295.1. Classification (NCBI taxonomy): domain Eukaryota; kingdom Metazoa; phylum Chordata; class Mammalia; order Sirenia; family Trichechidae; genus Trichechus; species Trichechus manatus. The sequence goes on along the minus strand of NW_004443968.1, from coordinate 11,036,106 downwards.
CCCCTGGAGTTGGCACCCTGAATTCGGACTTCTAGCCTCCTAGACTGTGAGAGAATAAATTTCTCTTTGTTAAAGCCATCCACTCGTGGTATTTCTGTTATAGAAGCACTAGATAACTAGGACAGAATCTGGTACCGGAAGAGTAGCTTCTGCTCTAACGGATACCTAAAATGTGGAAGTGGTTTTGAAAGTGCGAATGGATAGAGGCTGGAAGAGTTTTAAAGTGCCTAATAGTAAAACCCTAGCTTGCCTTGAAGAGACTATTGGTGGAATTATGGATACCAAAGACAATTCTGGTGAGGACTCAAAAGGAAGTGAGGAGAGCTGTTACACTGGAGACGGTGCAGATGGTGAGGAGCAGCATCAGAGAACCAGCAGCAGCAGAGCCAGGGGACCAGCATGGAACAGCACTGGAGCCGTCACACAGAGCAGGAGAGCTGAGCTCCTTTGTGCAGGGTGGGGTGCCTCTGGGCGCTTGTTGGTGGAGCTAGTCTCAGCCACCCATGCAGCAGGCGAGCTGGGTACCTTCCGTCCGAGGTTTGCTGGCAGAGTAGGGTGCCTCAGGGCACTTGTCAGTGAAGCTGCAGAGCTTTGGAGCACTTTCCAGAGGCCGGCAGATGCAAGTGGCAAGGCCCAGGAGGCCAGGAGACCAGAAGGCTAGGGGACTGGGAGGCAGAAGCTGAAGAGACAAGGAACCTAGGGAAGCAGAGCTGCCTCAGTCTCAAAGAGTGGAGTCGCCACGCAGATAGACTAGGAGAATGAGGCCGCCCAAAGTCGAGGGAGCAGAGTTGCCCTTCCAGTGGGCCTGGAAGGCGGAGCTGAAGCCCAGGGCTGAGGGATCTCCACTCAGAATCTGGAGAGTCTGGCCAATACCTAGAGTCTGGAGGGCAGGGCCATTGTCTAAATGGTCTCAGAGAACAGAGGATAATTTTCAAGCCTTGAGGGCTAATGTAATGTGTTCTGCTGACTTGTTTGGTGCCTGTTATCCATTCTTTCCCTCCAGTTTCTCCCATTTGTAATGGAAATGTCTAGCTTCTGCCTGTTCCATCATTATACTTTAGAAGCAGATAACTTATATTCTAGACTTCACAGATGAAGATAAGTTTTTGGGTTTTGTGCTTGGAGTTGATTTAAGAGTTTTGCTATAACATGATGGGGTGAATGTGTTTTACATGTGGCAAGCACATGAATTTTGGGGGGGCAAAGTGTGGAATGTTATGGATTGAATTGTGTCCCCCCAAAATATGTCAGCTTGGCTAGGCCATGATTCAGATTTAGGAGATAATATTGGAGCCATTATTCCTTTTCCTAGAATGTGACCCAGCTGGAGCTGGACTCACAAGGACCCACAAGGACTCATAGGGACACATCAATTGGGCCCTGAGGTATAAAGACAATAGCTAGGACAATCTTGGAAAACATCTTTTAGGGAACCTTTCTCATAAACAGAGCACAAAAGACCCACAGACTTTCCACTCTTATCTTTTTCTGTTAGCATTTAGTGAATAGAAGATTTGTTGGATCAGTAAAGACCCCCTCCTGACTGTCGTTACTGAAACCTGTACCAGTGATTATTAAGAAAGACAATTCAAAATGTAGAATCACAGTGATTTAGCAATTTCTTGCCAATCTGTGAAAAGGTGCAGCTTTCAATGGTTTTGCCCATTTTGTAATGTTAATGTATACTGAAGACTCTGTAACATTCCTTGGACTTGGGCAGACGTGGCTGTGGCAGCATGCTTGTCCGTTTTCCCATTCTTGCCTATTCTGTAATATTCCTTGGACTCGGACAGACATGGGTCTAGCTGCATGCTTGTCCATTTTCCCACTTTTGCTTCTTCTGTTATAGTCCTTGGACTCAGACAGACATGGCTCTGGCAGCATGCTTGTCCATTTCCTATTTTTGCCTCTTTGAACATATGCCAAATAAAACCTTGCTTTTTACTTTACTAAACTTTGTGGTGTTTTTACCCTAGAACAATTCCCAGTATTGTTGATTGTCCACCATTTTGTGATCTTATGTGATTTTCCTATGTGTTGTAAATCCTACCTCTATGATGTTAATGGGGTAGGATTAGCAGCAGTTATGTTAATGAGGCAGGACTCAATCTACAAGATTAGGTTGTGCCTTAAATTAATCTCTTTTGAGATTGAAAAGAGAGAAGCGAGCAGAGAGACATGGGGACCTCATACCACCAAGAAAGCAGCGCTGGGAGCAGAGCACGTCCTTTGGACCCCAGGTTCCTGCACTGAGAAGCTCCTAGATGGGGAAAGATTGATGACAAGGACCTTCCCATAGAACCGACAGAGAGAGAAAGCCTTCCCCTGGAGCTGGCACCCTGAGTCTGGACCTCTAGCCTCCTAGACTCTGAGGGAATAAACTTCTCTTTGTTAAAGCCATCCGCTTAAGGTATTTCTGTTATAGCAGCACTAGATAACTAAGACATTGTATTTTCAAAACTTTCTATTGACTGATATTCAAATTTGCTGATTCATTCTTCTGCTGTATACAGTTTGCTGATAAGCCAACTGAAGGAATTCTTCATCTCTGATAGCATGCTTTTCATTTCTAGCCTATCAATTTTATTCTTTTTTATAGTTTCAATTTCTCTGCTGAAATTTCCCATCTGTTTATGCACTGGTGGCTCAGTGGTTAAGAGCTCCAGCTGCTAACCAAAAGGCCGGCGACTTGAATCCACCAGCTGCTCCTTGGAAACCCTATTGGGGCAGTTCTGCTCTGTCCTATAGGGTTGCTATGAGTTGGAACTGACTCAATGGCAATGGATTTGGGTTTATGTACCTTGTCCACATTTTCTACCATATCCTTCAATATGTTAATCATAGTTATTTTAAAGTCACTTTTGGATGGTTTCCACTTCTGGGCCATCTCTCAGTCTGGTTCTATTTACTGCTTTTATCTCTTGACAATGTTTTTTGATTTGTTTGTTTTGTTTTGTTTCCCCTCTTGCTTTTTGCCTTGTAAGTTTTGATTGAATGCCAGACATTATATGTAAAATAATAATAGTGACTGATGTAAACAGTGTTTACTCCTAGAAATGAGCATACCTCTGTATCTGTTAGGCCACTGTTGTTGTTAGGTGTCTTGGAGTTGGTTCTGACTTGTGTTGTTGTTGTGGTTAGGTGCTGTCAAGTTGGATCCAACTCATAGCGACCCTGTGTACAACAGAGCAAAGTACTGCCTGATCCTACATCATCCTCACAATCGTTGTTATGCTTCAGCCCATTGTTGCAGCCACTGTGTCAGTCCATCTCGTTGAGGGTCTTCCTGTTTTTCGCTGACTACTGTCTACTTTATCAAGCATGATGTCCTTCTCCAGGGACTGATCCCTTCCTCCAAAGTATATGAGACGATTGAATACACAGGAATCAGATCGACTGCATCTGTGGAAAGAGACAATGGAGAAGCTCAATATCATCAGTCAAAACAAGGCCAGGGGCCAAATGTGTAGCAGATCATCAACGCAAAGCTCATATGCAAATTCAAGATGAAGCTGAGAAAAATTAAAACAAGTCCACAAGATCCATAGTATGATCTTGAGTATATTCCTCCTGAGTTTAGAGACCATCTCAAGAATAGATTTGATACATTGTACACTAATGACCGAAGACCAGACGATTTGTGGGTTGACATCAAAGACATCATACGTGAAGAAAGCAAAAGGTTATTAAAAAGACAGAAAATTAAAAAAAAAAAATACCAAAACGAATGTCAGAAGAGACTCTGAGACTAGCTCTTGAACGTAGAGTAGCTAAAGCGAAAGAAAGAATTCATTAACTAAAAGAACTGAAGAGAAGATTTCAAAGATCGACTCCAGAAGACAAAATTAAATAATGAAATGTGCAAATCCTGGAGTTAGGCCATTAGGGAGGGGGATTTAGTCAATCTAGTCAGTAGCTGAGCTAAGTTTGGGTTTTATTGTAGCTATACCAAAACCCAGCCCATTGCTGTGGAGTCGGTTCTGACTCATAGTGACCCCGTATGTCAGGGTATGGTTTCCAAGGAGCAGCTAGTAGATTCAAACTGCCTCCCTTTTGGTTAGCAGCCAAGCTCTTAACCACTGTACCACCAGGGCTTCATTAGTGCTATATTGTTGTTAGGTGCTGTTGTGTGGATTCTGACTTATAGTGACCCTATAGAAAACCCTTTAGGGTTTCCAAGTTACCTAAATTATAGTACAATTCCTACAGACTGCTGCTATCTTACGTTTAGTGTGAAGCCTGTAGTGCTGAAGGGTTTGCTCTGTGTTCCTGCTCCACCCTTAACTTTCAGTAGGCCTTGCACAACTAGCCAGAGAGGATCCCTCTCCATGCATCTACATCTCCCTTTGCAGTAGGGTGCTGTTGCTCTTGGTAGGGGCAGGGTGGTTTTCTTGATCCTCTTACTCCAGCCTCTGTGTTATGTAGGCCATGAGTGCCTGAGCCTCAGGGGTGGAACTTTCTCTATATTCTTGTTCGGTCCCCCCATAGCAGCTGAACTCTGCCTTATAATTTGCAGATTGTGGCAGGAGACCTTTGTTTTGTATCAACACAGGATCCCAGGCATGACTAGATTTCTGCCTCTTTCCCAGCAGCAGATGAGTATTTATTATGCGTACTTATACCCAATGAAATACATAGACACAAACACACACGGACATGAATGACCAGTGTAGCAGGGAATAGTCCCGGTACAGGTTTAGATCTTCTTCTCTGTGTTCTACATTGGGCTTCTTCTACCTAGTTTGTGTTGAGACGTTTCTCTCTTGTTTCATGGCCTTTATTGCTAAGTCCTTGGTTTGATTCAGTGGTTTATAGTATGTTTTAATAGCCAGTAAACTTAGTTCCACCTCAATATTCTTTTGCATAATTTTATTAGCTATTTTCAGACATTCATTTTTCCATGAAAACTTTAAGATAATTTTGTCCAATTTAAAAAAAAAAACCTTATTGGGATTAAAATCATATGAAATTTATACATTAATTTTGGAGAAGTGACATTTTTATATTAGATCCCTGCATCTAAGAACATGCTGTCTTACCTTCCATGTTCATATCTTGTTTTATATACTTCATAGAATTTTAGTTTATCTAGTTTAATTCATCATTAAAATTTAAAAGTATTTTATAGAATGTCATAATGCATATGGAATATTTTTCCCAATTTCCATTTTGACCTAGTGATTATTCTTACAGATAACTATTCATTTTTATATATGCAACCACTTACCAGATGTTATCAATTCTAATTGTTTTTATTAGGATCCATTGGGTTTATTGAAATACAAAACCCCCAAACAGTAGAAAAAATAAACACAAAATCCTTTTTCCCCCTCAAAGGCTAATAAAAATATATTGATAAGGCTCCCAGGTGATGTGGATGCTTCTAGCCCAAGGACCAGAACACAAGTTTCCATAATAATAGTTCCCAAACTTTGCTACACATTAGAATCACCTGGTAAGCTTTTTAAACTTTCTGATGCTTGAGGGTGGGAGCCAGGCGTTAGTAGTTTTTAAACATCCCCAGGTGATTCCAATTTTCAGCAAAGGTTTGGAACTACCATCTTAAATCAGGAGCTGCAAACAATGGCTCACAGGTCACATCCAGCCCACTGTGTTTTTGTAAGTTTTATAGGAACATAGCCATGCTCATTTGCTTATGTATTATCTGTTGCTGCTTTCATGATACAATGGCAGAATTGAGTAGTTGCAAATGAAGCCATACGGCCCACAAGCCTAAATATTTAACATCTGGCCTTCTACGGAAAAAGTTTGATGACCCCTGTTCTTGATCATATAAAAAGATTAAACATACAGTTCTTTGTTAGCTTTCTTCTGCAGGATTTTGCTAGAATTTACTGTTTCTAGTGGGCCCTATTTGAGAAGGTTACTCCACCTCATGCCTTGCCACGGCTTAATGTGCTGGTTTTCTAACGCAACGTGATATCTGAAAAACTACAATTCCAGCAAGTCAGTTAAACAAGTATTTTACTATGCTTCTCCTGTGTATCAGGCACTTGGAATACATTAGGGGACAAAAAAGGCAAAAACGCATGCCACTATGGAGCTTTCATCTTGGTGAGGGTATTGAGGTGGGAGACAGTATAAACCAATTAAATATGTAGAGCATATACTAAGTTGGATAGTAATGATTTCTATGAAGAAGAGTAAAGCAGGGAAGCTCTTGTGAGAAGGTGACATTTCAGAGCAACAACCTGAAGGAAGTAGTAAGAAAGTGAGCCATGTGTAAATCTGAGGGAAGGAGCCCATTTTAGGCAGACAGAATTAACAAAGTCCTGGAGGTGATGCATTCGTGGTCTGCCTGGAAAACAACAGGGAGGCCAGCGTGGCTGGAGCAGAGTGAACAACGGGGGAGTGTGGAAAGACGTGAGGTCTGAGAAATAACATACAGCCGGATCACCTAGGACCCTGTAGGCCATCATAATGACTTTGGCTTTCACAGAGTGACATGGGAGACCAGCTGAGGGTTTTGAGTAATGTGCTCTGACGTATTTTAACAGAATCACTCTGGCTGCTGGGCTGAGAATAGACTGAAGAAAGCCAAGGACAGAATCAAGGAGTATCTCTTAGGAGATTATTGCAAAATTCTAAGCAACAGATTATGGTAGATTGAAGAGTGGTTGCAGTGGAGGTGGTAAAAAGTGAATCCCCCGAATTTTTCTCAATCTGATTTATAAACCGTGTCAGTTCCTCTCAGATTCTGGCATTGGACAATCTTAGTTTTGGAAGTTTTTATTGATCTTCTGTTTTCATGGTTGTTAGATACCGTTTTGAGTTAGATATTGTCCTGAAAACTGAATTTTAACCTAATTATTATTGTATATCTAATGTGCGCAAACATTGTGAATGCTTGGTCAATACTATCAATGAATACATGATAAAGGGTTTGAGTAGAACGAGGTGGATTATATTTACCTTCACATGCCTATCTATACTTTCAGAATGATTATTATTGCTTTATTTTTTTCCTAAAATTAACATGCAGGCTCACACATTAGTTAATTTTATGTTCTTTAGTTTTAATCAGGAGCTGGGACATGGATTTATATATTTTAATTTTAACCTTAATAATTTAGAGGTCTAATTTTGAGATAGTTCTCTTAAGGTTTTTACTTCACAATATATCCATGCACAGAAATTTATTTCTCAGAAATTCATACATAAAGATAAGTTCATTCAAGTTTACTGAAGAGCAGTAAGCCAAATAAAGGCACCCTGAAATGGCACATGAAGAAAAACTTCAAAGACAGTTTGAAAAATAACTAAGTTAGACAAATTATTATTTGCAGATGAGGTTTCTACTTGGAAAATATATCATTGGAAAAATTATTACAAACAGTAAGAAAAGTCAATAAAGTGGTTTGGTATACAATAAACATACAGAGTTTGCATATATAAACAACCAAACAAACATAATGGAAGAAAGATCCACTTAGCAACAACAGATGAAAAAACAAATACGAATAAACTAACTTCTAGCTACACATTAGGATCATCAACTGTAGGGCTCAACAAACAAAATAACAATAATAACAAAACAGTGTCTAGGTTCCAGGCCTAGTTCTAATCAGTTGGTTTGGGGTGGGGCCTTGTTGTTGTGGGGTGCGGTGAGTCCATTCCAATTCATGTTGACTCCATGTGACAGAGCAGAACTGCCCCATAGGGTTTTCTTGGCTGTTATCTTTATAGAAGCAGATTGCCTGGTCTTTCTCCCGCAGAGCCAGTGTGTGTGTTTCAACTGTCAACCTTTTGGTTAGCAGCTGAATGCTGAATTGATGCACCACTAGGGCATGGGGCCTAGGTGGTATTTTTTAAAGGTCTCTACTTGTCAAAAATCTATATGAAGAAAACTTAGAATACTATTGGGGACTATGTAAAAGAAACTTAGAAAAAGGGAAAAACGTATTATATCCTTGTTTAGAATGACTGAACATAAGAAAGAATTCCATTCTCATTACTTTAGGCTATACATTTAATTTCATAAAAAGACTGACAGGATTATTCATTTTTGGAACTAGACAAATGGATTCTAAATTTGTATGGAAAAAATAAGTAAGCAATAGCCCGGACACTTCTGAAAAAGAAAACTGATGAGAAGGGACTAGTCCTACCAGCTATTGACACACATTAGAAGTTATAATAAGTAGAACAGACTGGTCCAGTGAAAAATACAATGTTCAGAAAGGGCCCAAATGTAAATAGAACTCTGCTATATGATAATGATACTTCAGATCAATGGGGGAAAAGATAATTTACTCAATAAAAGGTGTTATATAATAAAATGACATTTCAAACCAATGAGAAAAAAAGAGTTTATGCAATAAAAGGTCAACTGTATAGCTATCTTTTAAAACAAACTAAAGTTAGATCTCTAATACATGATACATACCAGATGGATCAAAGATTTAAGGGTAGAAAATAAAACCCTAAAAGAAGCTAACAAGTGGTGAAGACCATTCTAAATATAACAAACAGCAAAGCCATAAAAGCCAAAAAAATTCATAAATTTGACTACATGAATATACAAATTTCTGCATGTCAGAAACCACAAGAACAAAGTCAAAAGACAAATGATAAAAATGATGAACTGAAGAGGAAAATATTTGCAGCTTCTCTTGTTAGGTACTGTTGAGTCAGTTCCGACTCATAGCGACCCTATGTACAACAGAACGAAACACAGTCTCGTCCTGCGCCGTCTTCACAATGGTTGATATATTTGAGCCCTATTGTTGCAGCCACCGTGTCAGTCCATCTCGCTGAGGGTGTTCCTCTTTTTCGCTGACCCTCTACTTTATCAAGCATGATGTCCTTCTCCAGGGACTGATCCCTCCTGGTAACATGTCCAAAGTATGTGAGACGAAGTCTTGCCATCCTTGCTGTACTTATTCCAAGAGAGACTTGTTTATTCTTCTGGCAGTCCATGGTATATTTAATATTCTTTGACAACACCATAATTCAAATGTATCAGTTCTTCTTTGGTCTTCCTTATTCATTGTCCAGCTTTTGCATGCATATGAGGCGAGTGAAAATACCATGGCTTGGGTCAGGCGCACCTTAGTCCTCAAGGTGTCATCTTTGCTTCTCTTACAAAGAGCTAATATCTAAAGCATGCATGTAATAAAAAAAGACCAACAATTTAACAGAAAAATAGGGGCAAAGAAAAGAAACAGGAAAGGTCACGGTAAAGGAAATTCCAGTGGCTGTTAAAATATATGAAAATACGATTTACCTTGCTCATAAGAAAAATAAAAATTACAATAATTTTTTTATCAGGTTGGCAAACATTTCTTAAAACTGTGTTTTATACAAAGGTTTACAGTGCAAATTAGTTTCTCATCCAAAAATTTATACACAAATTATCTCGTGACATTGGTTGCAATCCCCGCAATGTGTCAGCACTCTGCCCCTTTCCCCTTCCACCCTGGGTTCCCAGGGTCCATTCATCCAGTTTTCCTGTTCCTTCCTGCCTCCTCCTCATTGCTTTTGGGCAGGTGTTGCCCATTAGGGCTCCTATACTTGATTGAACTAAGAAGCATGTTCCTCATGTGTGTTATTGTTTGTTGTAAAGGCCTGTCTAACCTTTGGCTGAAAGGTGGACTTCGGGAATGGCTTCAGTTCTGAGTTAGCAGGGTGTCCGGGGGCCATAGTTTTGGGAGTCCCTCGAGTCTCTGTCAGACCAGTAAGTCTGGTCTTTTTTTGTGAATTTGAATTTTGTTCTACATTTTTCTCCCCTCTATCCAGAACCTTCTAAGATAAACATTTTTGATAATATACCACGTGGGCAAGAATGTGAAGGCATGCATATGGTAGCAGTATAAACTGGTATAACTTCTTTAGAGGTAACTGGGCAGTATTTAGCATAATTTTGCTAGATATCCTCTTGACCCAGCAATTCCACTTCTAGGTACCTATACTGTTAGGTAGGAAAAAATGCAGAACAGTGTGTCTAATGTGTACCATTTATGTGTGAAAAAACTGTATGTTTGCTTGTAAATGCATATATAAGAAAGTTACAAGACTTGCCTTTGGGGAGGGGAACTTGGTGGCTGGGGGAGTGGGAAAGGAGGGAGAGACTTCATGCTCAGTGTTAACTTTTCTGTACCTTTTTGAAGCTTGTACCTTGTGCATATATTACCTATTTAAAAAAATAGTAATAAAGTCAGTCATAGCCAGGGTTGAGCAAATTGTCTAAGTCCCATCAAATACTCAGAAATAACTATTCTATGGCTTATAGGTGATAATCCATAAATCTTAAAATATTCTATATTCTTCAGAGGAGCATAGCTTTATATTATAGTATTTGCTTCCAACCTTTTAATATTTCCATGAAGTTGTTAGAAATTGGTAAGAATGACGTTTTAATAGTAGCTATTTTGAAAATATGTAATTCTTCAATCATTGGTATTTTGTTTTAAAAATAATATTTTGTTTTAAAGTATAATAAATTCCTTAAAAGTAACTAAAAATCAGTAATGTTAAACTATAATATTTAAAATATATCATTGATTATGATCTTTTAGTATATTAATAAGTAGCTGTAGAACATTATTTCCTTATTTTTGTTCAAACTCTTGGATTAGTGGGTTTTTAAGCCACTGATTGATTGCATTTTCGTACTTCATTGGTTCCTTCAGCCAGTCCTGATGCCACCTGAGGTTTGCTATAACATTTGAATAGTTCTGCCCTATACTTTGTTTCCAGGCGATAAACTGTTCTTTATTGTATTGGTGGACAGAAGCAGAAACTTTAGGGTAGTTTATAATGGAATGGAGCTTCTGATCTAAAGAATAAGTAATTTCTGGAAATTTTGTAGCAATATTTGTTAATTCATCTGGATCCGAGGAAAGATCTGAAAGAAAAAATAAATACCTGTCAAAATAGTTATCTGCTAAAAAACATTTTTTGTGACTGTTTCTCTGAAAACATTCTATGACAGATACTGTATTAGAACTTATTTTTATTTTTAGTTTCTCTTATTGTAGTAAATGAAGGACAATAGAAATGGTAAAATAATATGCCAAATGTTAATACCTGTCTAACGTATGCCACGATTATTTTCCTTCCTACCATCATCTTGCTATTCTTTTTTTCATATCCATTCTTAGATGGCAGGAAATGTCAAACCCTAACTAACTTAGACCCAATTCTTTCTGTTTTTAATGTCTTGCCTACTCTGACGTGTAGAGAAGAAAAGTTTAGTAATGCTTATATTGTCCCATTTCAAGAACCTAAAACTTTCTGGATATAAGAATTCTTGACATTAGCTAAGATACGTTCTTGCAACTTCACTTAGTCTTAGTTGTCCTTATATGTCAGCATCTTGCCCTTGGATTATTTGAAAGTTGCATTCATCAGTAGTGTCCATTTGAACAAATAGCCATGGGGGAATAAAACTTCTCTCAACCACCACCAGCAAGAAAGTAACTGTATTTCAGATACATAAACAGTCTTTTTATATATGATGTGGGAAAACAGAATGTAATTAGGTTGCCAATCTAATTGGAAAAAAGCAAATGAAAGATGACTTAAGAAATGAAGAAACGAACAACATATGTTGAGGAAAACCCTCCCACGGGCCTATTTGAGTACATTACCCAGAAAACCTCTGAAGACATTCGTGGCTTTGCTAGGTGACTTCAGATGTCAGCTCTTTGGGTAAGGAAGCCAATGAATAAACCCTAAAGAATGAAGAAAGGACTAGCTCCCGCACTGATACTTTGATAGCCATATCTGCCTTTTGTAGAACATGGCCAATGAATGAGCAAGAGATGCCCATTACTCATTAGGATTAAAACTTAAGGACTTCCTTTTGAAGCTAAGAACTTCTGCTCTTAGAGCTAAGGGGGTCAGTCAGTTTGATGCTTAAAGAATTATTCTGAGTTAGTAATTTTGACATTTGTAACTGGGAAAGAAATTAGGAAGAAATTAATATTAATAATTGCTTTAGGACTCATTCCAAGTACAAAATGGGAACAAACGATAAGTAAAACCCTAAATCCAATAATGCTGTTTAAAAATTAATTCATAGAATAGTGACGGTGACGCTGGTAGGTATTTTTTATAGTGTGGAAGGGGCATGGGTTTTTGAGTCAGACCTGGGTTGAAATCCCAGTTCTACCACTTTTTCGGTGTGAGACCTTGCACAGGAATCCCAAATCTCTCTGACACCCTAATATCCTTCTCTGTAACATGAGGATAATGGTATAATCTTGTAGGGTTGTGGAAAAGATTAAATCATAAGTGTAGGAAGTCAGGCTCCCTAAAATAGGTGTTGATCCTCTGGAGCGGCTGAAACCAAGGGACAATGACAGGATCTTGACTGCTGACTGGAAAAGATACTCATGAGTATTCCAAGACACTTTCATCAGAGAAATAGTGGTTTCCATCACAAGACCCAGATAAAAAGCCTTAAGGGCGCTTGCTCTGAAATTCCGATCCTGACTTGTAAAGAAGCTGCTCCTCACAATGGCAACCTTGTGTAGACTGTCTCACCTTGGGAAGCAGCAAGTATTCATTTATTTAATGATTAATGGATTTCTTGAGCAAGGCTTTGTAGGTCAGCTCATTGCATGTAATATTACACTTGAAAAAACGTATCAACAAATTTACCAAAGAGCTGAGGCAACACTGAAACACCGTCAGAGTACGCTATATACTTCCATTGGTTAGTTCGAAGCATGTAGGTGGAAGCATTCACATTACATCCATGGAATTCACTCAGGATCCAGGGTGGATGTAGGTATTCGAATTTGTGTTCATTCTTAAATGTTTCTGATGATAATGGCAACAAAGAGTATCCACTCAGGTTCTGAGGCACAGAAATTCCAGCAATATCTATGTAGCAAAAACAACCAAATTAAAAAACAAAACAAAACAAAAAAACTCATTTTTATCAGTTGAGCATTCATAAATGACATTATTTACATTTTCTTCCATGTCATCAAAAGTCACAGAGACTAGAGATTGTATATGGATTTTGCAAACAGGCTACCTGGATGCAAACGCTTACTCCACTATCCATGTGACCTTGGACAAGTTATTAAGCTCTCGCAACTTCAGTTTCCTCATCTATAAAATACCTGTACCTTAAAGCCCTGGTGGTATAGTGATTAAGAGCTCAGTTGCTAACCAAAAGGTTAGCAGTTCGAATCCACCAGCTGCTCCTTGGAAACCCTATGAGGCAGTTCTACTCTGTCCTATAGGGTCACTATGAGTTGGAATCGACTCAATGGTAATGGGTT
>NW_004443968.1:10989682-11022256 GCF_000243295.1 Trichechus manatus latirostris | reverse complement strand
CATAAAACAATATGTGTACTACTGTTTCATGAGAAACTATTTGTTCTGTAAGCCTTCACCTGAAGTACAATAAAAAAATAAATAAATAAATAAATTTAAACAGAGTACATTAAAAAAAAAACAAAAAGAAATGTCCCACTTAAACACAAGTTGTCTTTTTAAAAATGCCTTTTAAGTATTTATTTGGAAGTCAAACCATATTTTTCCTATATAAAACTTAGCATTAATTATGGCTAGGTACCCAGGATAGTCATATAATGAGTCTGTAGTTGTCTCTGGCCCCTTTTCTGGTCTCAGTGTTCCATGTTGTAATGTATAATTAAATATTTCTTTTGAAAAATAGTAACATATCTGCAATGCTAAAAATTGAACAAAATTGAACAACAAAATTAATTTAACTTGGCTGCTGTCAAGTATTTGAGGAAAAACAATTTAAGGAAAATAAGGAAGTAGATAGTAGTAAACTTTCTGTAGGTACTTGTTTTACATCTAATTTAAAAATTTGTTTATCTTTAATTTTCCTTGAAAGAGGCATATTCTTCTGCCACCCAATCATAATTAGGGACTTTTTGGATTCACAAATATTGAAAGAAAGAGAAGAAAAATGTTTCAGAGATAACTGGTTAAAAAAGAAAAGACAGAGATGGGGAAAAGGATATACATGAGAGAAAGGGACTGCCCAAAATGAAACCAATTGAGCAACAAGCAATGAAAAGCCAAGTGGGCAGGGAAGACACAGGACAGTAGACTCTGAGGTCTATTCTAAGGAGAGGAAAGAAAGCAGGGAGGGAAAAGGCTGGGCCAGGCTGGTCTGTGTGTCAGCCATCAGGTGGCACCACTAGTGAGGAGCAGGAAAGGAGAGAAAAGAGGCCATTGAGGATGGCTGGGAAGCAGGGACCAACTGGCATATATTCACGATTATGGGAAGTTCCTGTATAGCATTTTAGTTATATTTAATACTCAGAAATACCTTATTTCAGACCTACTCTTAGCCTAATTTTCCTAAAGAAGCTTGGAAGACTAAGACAATTTATATGCTTCTCATGTGATTCAATGAGATGTCAGTAGGAGACTGGGATGAGAAACCATTCAGTATTTATTTACTTATTTATTCGTTCAACAAACCAGGGGCTGTTCCAGGTGTAGGGAAACAACAGTGGGGAAAACAGAAAATGCCTACTCTAGTGGAGCTTATGTTCTAATGTGGGGAGGCAGACAGACAGATTTGTGTCAGATGGTGGTAAGTGCAAGTGCAATAAAAAAGCATAAAGCAAGGTAAGGAGTAGAGAGAGTGCTGGCAGTATGTGTGTTTGTGCTATTTTATAAAGTGTGGTCAGGGAAGGCCTTTCTGATAAGGTAATTGAACAGAGACCCAAAGGAAGGGCTACAGTGAGCCCTAGAGATATCTGGAGGAAGAGCATTCTCCAGGGAACAAGTATAAAGTCCCTGAGGCAGAAACCTGTGTGGTACAATCCTCAAACACCAAGGAGGCCTATATAGCTGGAGCAGAGTACCAAAAACAAAAAACAAAAAACCAAACCCACTGCCATTGAATCGATTCCAACTCATAGTGACCCTGTAAGGATAGAGAAGAACTGCCCCATCGGGTTTCCAAGGCTGTAAAGCTTTATGGGAAGCAGACTGCCGCATCTTTCTCCCGTGCAGCCGCTGGTAGGTTCGGACCGCTGACCTTTTGGTTAGCAGCCAACTGCTTAAACACCGAGCTACTAGGGCTCCTTGGAGCAGAGTAAGTGAGGGTTAACAATTTAAAAGATGAATTGTGAAGGGGAAGAGATAGTGTTGGGCTCCCAGGCCTGGTTGAAGACTTCAGACTTTACTCCTAAGTGAAACTAGAGGTGCCATGGTCTGACAGAAGAAGTAAGTGCAAGATTCTTAACAAAGAACAATTTAAATTTAAAACAGTAAACGGGTTAAAATGCAGACCTGGTGTTCTGGACTGAACTGTGTCTCCCAAAAATATGTGTTGTGAATCCTAACTTCTATGCCTGTGGTTATAATCCCATTTAGGAATGGGTTGTCTTTGGCATGTTAATGAGGCAGGATTAGTGTAGGGTGTGTTTTGAGTCACTCTCTTTTGAGATATAAAAGAGATTAAAACAAGCAAGCCAGCAAGTGGAGAAGGGGGTCGAGAGATGCCAAGCCACATGAAGGTTGCCTAGGAGCAGAAACTCAGAGACAAGGACCTTCCCCCAGAGCCAACAGAGAGAGAAAGCCTTCCCCTAGAGCCGGCACCCTGAACTGTGAGAAAATAACTTTCTGTTTGTTAAAGCAACCCATTTATGGTATTTCTGTTATAGCAGCACTAGATAACTAAAACACCTGGATACGTGTGATGATCTCCTGAAGAGAAACAGTATTATATTTCTTCCTGACCATATGAGTAGATAAGGGATTAGACTGGTATTGCAATGATGCAAACAAAATATTTTGCATGCGGTTACCTAAGAAGAATGAAAAATACTAATGATAATAATAATATGTAACATTTAATTGTTTACAATATCCATGCATTAAGTATGAAATAGCTAATATTATCCTGGTGTTATTAACAAGAAAACTGAAGACCAGAGATAAGTAACTTGCCAAAATTCATACGGTTGATAAACAGTGAAGGAGGGATTTTGAATATAGGTGGTCCCATGTCAGGATCTCTGTGTTCTTCAATACTATCTTACTCATCTAGTGCTGCTATAACAGAAATATCACAAGTGGATGGCTTTAACAAACAGAAGTTTATTCTCTCACAGTCTAGTAGGCTAGAAGTCCAAATTCAGGGCATTAGCTTCAGGGGAAGGTTGTCTCTGTTGGCTCTGGAGCAAGGTCCTTGTCATCAGTCTTTCCCTGGACTAGGAGCTTTTCCACACAGGAACCCCAGGTCCAAAGGACATGCTCTGCTCCCAGCACTGCTTTCTTGGTGGTATGAGATCCCTGTCTCTCTGCTTGCTTCTCTCTTTTATATCTCAAAAGAGATTGGCTCAAGACACAATCCAATCTTGTAGACTGAGTCCTGCCTCATTAACATAACTGCTGCCTATCCTACCTCATTAACATCATAGAAGTAGGATTTACAACACATAGGAAAATCACATCATATAACAAAATGGTGGACAATCACACAATACTGGAAATTGTGGCCTAGCCAAATTGATACACATATTTTTGGGGGACACAATTCAATCCATGACAAATACTACACCACAAATCTTGCTTTACAGTAGTCATTCAACTTCACAATATTTTTCACCCAATAAGGACAAGAGTCTACCTACCCCCTGACCAACACCAAGATTTTATAACAAGTAGGGCTTTGCAATTTAAATTACTAGCCA
The DNA here is from genome assembly GCF_000243295.1 of Trichechus manatus latirostris. Taxonomy (NCBI): domain Eukaryota; kingdom Metazoa; phylum Chordata; class Mammalia; order Sirenia; family Trichechidae; genus Trichechus; species Trichechus manatus. Next base: position 11,018,906 of record NW_004443968.1, on the reverse strand, counting down.
TTAAAGATTCATTTAAATGCTCTTGCATTTTATATAGTTTTTTTTTTTTCCTCACAACAACAACAAAAAATTTGGACTTATCTTTTAAGTGGGGAGAAGGCAAGTGTTTTCCAAAAAGATCAATTTGTATTAAAAGAAAAAAAAAATCACATGAAAATAAGGAGTTTGAAAGTGAAAATCAAAACAAGTTTGATTTTAAAACTGACTACCTTTATTTCTAACTTAGCTAAAGAGTGCTGGTACCAGGTTATTAGGGAAGAAAACAACAGTTCATACAGTCTTTTTAAAAGAATAATCTCTTAAGTAATTATATCAATTTTAATACAATAAAGAATTCTTAAATCCAATATGTTTTTTCCTATTCAGTATCTTTCTATGGAAGGTTTTTCGAAACACTATATTTTACATGATATTTCTAAAGTTTATAGAATGGAAGGGAAGAGGAAGTCTGGCTTGCAGCTTTGATTTGAGAAGTTTAACCATACTATGTGCAAATGGATTCATATAAAATAATACAGCTGCAGTTAAGCTAACAAAGAAAGGACCTTTAGAATTCTAAGAATAGGTTATGCTGTATGTCTATTTTAAGCTCCTAATTGGAGAATCACAAAATAACAAGTCCTTGGGAGTTACTTTACCAAAATCTGTATGTTTACTTATTAAGCAGAGGTCAAACAGAACATATGCTACTAAAGGTCTAATTTTAGAGTTGATCACAATTAAAGTAGTTTTAAACTTCCGGTACAGAAATTTCATTTTAAAAGGTTGACTTGAACATTGGATTAAAATGTACCATCAGAATTTTCTTTGCCCTGCTGGCTGTTAACCAAGGTAACAGACTTAGTTTTCATTCTCAAAAATGTCCTGACTTGGACAAAAAATTAGATAGTCACCCTATCTCATTAAACAAACTACAGACAAAACAAAACAACTGTTCATACAGTTTTAAAGCCTATATTTTCTTCTTAATAATATATGGAGAACATTTTCACATAATATCACTTTACCCTTTTAAATACAACTAGCTATTTTTTTACCCAATCTATTACTGCTAGACACTTGTATTGTTTCCAGTTCTTTGTTAATAAATAGTATAATGCTATAATAGATATCCATCCAGATAAATCTTTGTATTTGTCTTTAAGTTATATTTTCTAATATGTGAATGTCTAGATCAAAAGGTATATACATTTCTAAGAGATCTGAAACATAATGACACATTTCCGTCCCGAAAATTTGTGTCAGTTTATATTCCCAGCAGCAGTATATGAAAAGGGCTATGTCTAATGCAAGATTTTCTAATTCTTCTTAATCTTTACAAACTTGACATGTGAAAGAAAAATTCTATCTTTGTTTTAATTTGTTATGACTAATGAATATAAACTTTAAAAAATATTTTGGCCATTTGTATATCTTCTTTTGTGAATTGCTTGTTTACAGCCTTTGGTCATTTTGCTAATAGGACATTTCTCTTTTTCCTATAGATTTATAAGAGTTTTATGAATATTAACCTTTTATTATTTGTAAAAAAAAGTTTAACTTGAAATAAATAAAAACTTAAGGGAAAATCTGAGACAGAATTGCCCCAACCTTTCATAATCATTTGTAATACTTTTTTGCAGTTCTGTCATTGTACCTCAAGAAAACAGAACAAGGCTAACAAAGTCATGCAAATATTATGGACGTAGGAGGATTTTTGGGGTAATAGGGTGGAGTGAAAGCTGTACATGAGGAAAACCTGAGGGAAGAAACTGTAAAGAAATGCCAACATAAATAAGCATATATACATAAAACTATAAAGATGATGCTAAGAGAGACACACAAATACACAAAAGAAACTACATGTTTCTTATAAAAACAGAAATGAGGGAAAGTAACAGAGATGGGCTGGGAATTGATGTAGGTAGAAAATGGCAGAGATTCGGCTAAGTGTGATAATTGCTTTGGGACAAAAGGGAACCATCAAATGATGACTAAGAAACTGAAGGAATTAAAAATACACATCCGGCGAAAGAACAAGAAAGAAGTGTGTTCCAATATACAAGACGTGATCTGAAATAAAAGAGAAAAAGAAAGGGTACTGATTTAAAGTAATTGTAAAGAAATTTAAGACCTTGGAATAGTCTTTAAATGAGTGAAAGACTGCAGCAGGAGGAAGGAGACAGAAACAACTCTCTAATTTTTTTCTCAACTGCTAGCCGAAAGGTTGGTGGTTTGAACCCACCCAGAGGTACCTTGGAAGAAAAAAGGCATGGTGATCTGCCTCCAAAAGGTCAGAGCCTTGAAAACCCTATGGAGTAGTTCTAATCAGCACACATGGGTCATCGACTTGACAGCAACTAACACTGGAACCGACTCGACGGCAAATAACAAGATGCATGTTTCTTTCACTTTTTAACATTTCCGAAATTTGAATCTATAGATACATTTTATATTGTGCTATCTTTTCTTTCACCAAAATCTATCTATGAATTGATGGTGTCTTAGAACAGAGAAGCTATAATATTTAAATGTTAATGAATTTAAAGTATTCTCTGCTGAATTATATAGAAACTAAGAGTCAGTTCTGTATAGTTTCCTTTGAATTCAATGATGGTATTATTTTAGTTATCTTCACAAAACTGCTAACTATCCCTATCCAAATGTTGCTGTTCTAGATCTATGGCTATGCTTATAGACATTAAGAAGCTAGTAAAGCAAACAAAGAGTAAAGATCTGAAGATTTTGAGGAGAAATATATTCATGGCAGCAGATTAAGGGACACTGAACAAAGTTAGTAGTTTCAAAGTAGATTGAATAATCCAGAAAGGAAATGCTTACATTTTAGGGGTGATGGTAGAGAATGAAATGATCTACCAATCATATCTATAAAGTTATGACCCTGAATATCTTATGCGGCTTACTTTATAATCATATCCTGATTATTAATCTTTTGAAGGGAAAATGGCTATAGTAAGCGAAGGACACAGAAACATGAATAATATCCTCATTTTTCAGAGTATGGATATGACTCACAATTATATGAGTTGCTCAAGATTATAAACAAGTCAGCAAGGCCTCTGACTACTTTGCTTTTCCTTTTCCAGAATTATTAAAAATAAAAGATTTACAGAATTGTATTACGTACCAAGCATAGTAGGGTAAATGTCCACAAGAGAAACCACATTTGATACTTGTAGGTTGGCCTTAATTCCTGGACCCATCATCAAAAGTGGAACATGGGCACTGGCTTCATACATACTCATTTTATAGAACTGTCGATGTTCCATGGCCAACTCTCCATGGTCTGAGGTGAATATGACAATAGTCTTCTCAAGAAGATCTGACTGGCGAAGAGCCAAAATAATTTCACCTAGAACATAAAGGTAAATCTATGTTTAAATTAGATTTTAGTTCTCAGTTTTTTTCCTATCACATTAAATTTACAACAACTTTACCTATAAAAGTTTATCAGAACGCTTCTTGGCATCTTTTAAAACAGGGACGGGAGAAAAAATTGCAGGTATTAGGAATTATTCTTTGTATAAAATGCTTGCTTTAATTTTTTCCTGAAACTGCAAATTGGGAATCATATGTTGAACAGTGAATATGTACTTTAGCCTTCATGAATGTACACATTCATTTAATGTACAAATGTTTGAGCACCTACTGTGTTCCAGGGACTCCTTTAGTTGCCGATAAACAGCCTAGATAAACTGATCCAAACCAAACCTGTTGCTGTCCAGTTGCTTCTGACTCATAGCGACCCTGCAGGACAGAATAGAACTGCTCCACAGGGTTTCCAGGTCTGTAATCTTTCGGAAGCAGACTGCCACATCTTTCTCCCGTGGAGTGGTTGATGGGTTCAAACCGCCAACTTTTTGGTTAGCAACCAGGAGCTTAACCATTGCACCACCATAGCTCCTTAAATAAACTGATAGAGTCACTATGAGCGAAATTGACTTGACGGTATAGGGTTTTTTGGTTTTGGTTTTAGCTAAGAAAATGGACAAAGATGACAAACTTTATGCAAATCATTTTCAACTATGGCTGGACACTGGAATCACCTGTAGAGTTTTTAACAAAAATAAATTGATGCCTAGGATTCATTCCATAGAATCAGACTTTTTGGAAAGAGGGCTATTAATGGAAGACCCCTGATCCCTTGGGACCCTTTAATAAAACCATGAGAAGCAGATGGGATGAACAAACTGAATATTATCTACTATTCTTCTGTAATTTTCATCAAGTTTCAGGTGCCTGTTTCCCAGCTGACAGACTAAACTTGGGAAGGAGAAAATACCTATAGGAACTCTTGCTCAAAGCTTCTTTATTTTAAGATCATGCTAGCTTGCTTTCTATACTTACATCAGAGAAATGGGGAAAAAAAAATCTTCCCCTTAGTCCCTCGAATTAGAGAAGAAAGACAGGTCTGGAGGTCATCACTGTACATGTCTCATATGATGCAAAGAATAAGATTAATATCACCATAGGCCCACAACTTCTGCTTACTAGGAGGTAGTACGAAGGATCAGACACCTCCTCCCTGCTACTCTTCTCTGTCTCCAAACAATCACTAGATCATGCCCACGAAGTTTGGGGGTTATGGAAATCTCACCTTTGAGGAAGGGCTGGAGGCAGTGTAGATAGTATATGAATGTAATTCAGCATATTCTTGGATAGGGAATAAAGGGACAGTAAAATTCCTTGAACCAATCTCTGTGTCTGCGTGTCCTGAAACTTGCCCCTCACTGTATTTAAGAGGATCAAAATAAAGCGTAGTTCAGAGAGAAGAGTCATCCCTATTTGAGCAGTTCTTGAAATTCAGGTAAAGGGTTCTGCATTATTAAAAAGCCCGACAGGTGATTCTGAGGTCCAGTCAGAATTGAGTGAGATCTACTGCTCCACGCAGTTTAAAGAGTTCAGACCCTCATGATCTTTCAGTTTGACAACTGTAATTGCTTTCTAATTGCTCTTTTTGCCTCCACTCCTCTTTCCTTCCACAGTCTCCCTTGTACCACTCTGATGGCTATCTTTCTAAAACAGGGCTTCAAACTCAGTTCTTTCTGGTTTAACTCCCTCCCCCACCCCACTGAGAATCTGCATTTCTAACAAGTTCTCAGGTGATGCTAATGCTGGTGGTTAGGGACCAATTCTGAGAACTACTAGTAGAGCAGTGGTTCTCAACATTTATCATTTATTATACCTAAGAATCACCTGGGGATCTTGTTAAACTGTAGATTCTGATTCAGTATATCTGGGGTGGAAAGGCAAATTCTCAGCAGGGGTACAAACCTGAACCAACCGGTTTGAAGCCCTGTTCTAAAATACCTGATCATGTCACACCCCTACTGACATCTTTTTAGCAGTTTCCCATTGTCAAACTTCTTAGCATGACACACAAGACCCCTTTCACTTTCAGCCTCAGAACCTTCAGCTATCCCCTAGAACTTTACCTTTCAGCAATCACAAGCTATTTTGAATTCCCTGAAAACACCATATTGGTTTAGATTTTCTTACCTCTGCACACACTCTGCCTTCTGCATTGAAAACCCTTTCCCTCACCATCTACTTGGCCAATTTCTATTCTTTCATTACCTATCTCAAGCATTATTGCCTCGCTCCTTCAGGTAGAGTGAATCACTCTGACCCCCAATATACCCTTATAGCTTATATCATACTGTAGTTACATTATATTGTAATTCATGGTGTTTGTATTCATTCAATAGTTTACAGTGTGCTTGCTCTCTGCCAGGCAATATGTTAGGCACCTAGGATGCAATGTTGAATAAGACTGAATGTTCCTGCCCTCAAGAAGCCTGCATTCTTCAAGGGAGACAGTGAACAAGTAAACAAACAAAATAATTAAAGATTATAATATAAACAAGGCAATAAGGTGCAGAGTAAGCAGGACAATAAGGGGCAGTATACTAATGTAAAGTGGCTGAGAAAGACATCAAGCACTGATGATGCCTGAGGAGGTGGTATTTGAGCTGAGAACTAAAGACTCTCATTTTACCTAAGAATTAAGTCAGCCCTGTTAAAAGCAAAGGGAAGGGAATCCCAGGCAGAGGGAGCAGCAAATATAAAGGCCCTGAGATGGGAGAAGAGCTTAGAATGTTTTTAATTAATGTGTGATTTTTTAATATTATTCAACATAATACCACCCATGCCCAACACAGTGCATGATAACTAGCAGGACTAAATAAATGTTTTTGAACAAACACACTGAACAGTAATACTATTTAGTGACCAACCCAGTGTTGACTTAAAAACAAAGATGCAATATATTCCTTAAAGTTTATAACCTGAAGTCAGCAAGCTGCTGCTTTTTTTTCTCTGAAGACACTTTAACAGCATTCCCACACTCTCTGCAGCACCCCTCCCCACTTCATCTTCACACATTATATAGTATTTCACTGTGGGAGATATGGATGAATGGACAGCTGTAAACTTTTGAAAGTGATTTCTAGGGTGCAAATAGATGAACATTTATGAAAATATTGATGAAACAGAATTCAACAGATGTATTTATAACTAAAGAAACTTAAAAGTTTTATTTGCATTTAAGATTATTTACAGAGTTCTTAAGACCCTCTTAATATATATTATATTGCTATGTTATAAATAATTTGCCTATATGTATTTTTTGCTTTCTGCTTTATACTTTTCTATTTTTGCCAATGAATACTTTTTAATAAACAGTCATTCACTTGTTTGCTCTGTAGAGCAATCCCAAGGTTTGCTCTGTAGAGAAGAGGGCTACCCATACTTCACTAATGCAATTATGTTTCACTCCAAAGTACAGCAAAATACATCATACGGTTTTATGAAAATAACTTTTGTTACTGTCTTTCCACTCGGCTGCTGTCTCTCCACATCTGAACTGGAAACTACCACAAGTAAACAGGCAAGACCTCTCTTGATAATCACCGTAGGGAGACACGTTTAGTCTTGAGCTGACCTTGAGCCTGAATGAGGGAGGGGAATTCACTATGATTCTGGGTCAGAATATACACGAGGAAACTGATTTCAGCTTTAGTTAAACTACTTTGCTCTAAAGGGCTTAGGGAGAATGGATTTGTTTTACAATTTTTATAAGGCTAGAAGAGGTCGCAAGATTCTACAGCTAAACTTTCTCATCTCCTAGAACCTAAGCTGCCTTACAATTACCTGTCACATATGTACCAGTGTCTGGCTGAATAGCTTCCTGATTAAAGCTGGTAACAAGTTTTGTTTCAAGCAAATGGTAACCTTCTACTACCCTTTCTTCACATATGAACAAATTTGAGCATGTGTTAATTTATGAATAATTAAGACAGGAAAGGCTTCTTATTCTACTATTAATAATGCAAGTTATCCAACTTTTATGTGTGTCAAGATTTTCAAAATTCTAAGCCTAAAGTATCTAAGCAACTGTCCTGAGGAATTATTCGAGGATGTTCATAGAAGTCACCAACCAGCATGATCACAGTTTGTTGAAAAAATATTACACTTTTTCTTCATGTAATTGCGTATTAATTATACCACCTACCAAGCATGGCATCTGTCTCGGCACACATAGCATAATAAAATGCTCTAATATTCTTAATTTCTTTTTTGGTAAACTTCCCAGTGCAGTTTTTTGTATAAGAAGAGTAATAATCTATAGGGTGCATTTCTGACAGAGGCGACCACTTTGGGATTTTGATGGCATTTTCAGCTACCTAAAAAAGTGAGAGAAAAACTTAGTTACACGTGAGAAAAAACTTAGTGATGCTGCTGTTGTTGCTGGGTGCCGACTCACAGCGACCTCATGTGACAGAGCAGAACTGCCCCGTAGGGTTTTCTTGGATGTAACCTTTACAGAAGCAGAACATCAGGTCTGTTCTGCTTTGTTATGAGGAATGGCTGCGTGGGTTTAAACTACTAACCTTTCAGTTAACAGCCAAGTATTTAATTGTTGTGCTTAGCGGGTGGCAATATTCCTCCCTACCCCCCAACAAGTATGTATGTTGAACTAGACAAAGTTTAATTACTTAAGATAGTAGAAGAGAATGGTTATGAATTATGTAAAGAAAACAGTAAATCAAACACATAAATTAGGAACAAACTGCTAATATTTCCAGTAACGACAAAAGGTGTATATCAGTATCTGTATATATAGTAAAACAGTTGTGAAAATTATTTAAAAAATTATACATATCAATGAAAAACATGAGCTATATTACAGTACTCTAGTCCAGAAAAGTGTCCACCCACTTTAAAATAGTTGTCTGACCAATTCAAAACTCCAGAATGAACACAGACTTCTTTTTGTCAATAGTTCACTAGTAATGATGCTAACAGATAGTGAAATAGCCAGATGTCTGATAAAAACAAACACAACTTTTTAATGCATACGAATGCTTACAGTTTTGGTAAAAACAATTAAGACAAAGCTTTTAAGTCATATGTATCATTTAGTCATGTAACTTTCAAAAATACCTCAAAATTTATTGAACTCATTTCATTCAGCTAGTACTGTTTTTGTTGTTGTTAGGCACCGCTGAGCCAGTTCTGTCTCATAGCAACCCTACGTACAACAGAATGAAACACTTCCCAGTCCTGTGCCGTCCTCACAATTGTTGCTGTGTTTGAGCCCACTGTTGCAGCCACTGTCAATCCATCTCATTAAGGGTCTTCTTCATTTTCGCTGACACTCTACTTTGCCAAGCATGATGTCTTTCTCCAGGGACTGGTCCCTTCTGATAACATGTCCAAAGTGCGTGAGATGAAATCTCGCTATCCTAGCTTCTAAGGAGTGCTCTGATTATACTTCTTCCAAGGAAGATTTCTTCATTCTTATGGCAATCTATGCATGGTATACTCAATACTCTTCGCCAACACCATACTTCAAAGGCATCAATTCTGCTTTGATCTTCCTTATTCATTGCCCAGCTTTTACATGCATATGAAGTGACTGAAAATACCATGGCTTGGGTCAGGCGCACCTTAGTCCTCAAAGTAACATCTTTGATTTGTAACACTTTCAAGAGGTCTTTTGCAGCAGATGTGTCCAGTGCAATACATCATTTGATTTAACTGCTGCTTCCATGGGCATTGATTGTGGATACAAGTAAAATGAAATCTTTGACAACTTCAGTGTTTTCTCCGTTTATCATCATGTTGTTTACTGGTCCAGTTGTGAGGATTTTTGTTTTCTTTATGTTGAGGTGAAGGCTGTAGTCTATGATCTTCATCAGTAAGTGCTTCAAATACTCTTTGCTTTCATCAAACAAGGTTGTGTCATCTGCATATCGCAGGTTGTTAATGAGTCTTCCTCCAATCCTGATGCCGCATTCTTCTTCATATAGTCCAGCTTCTCCGACTATTTGCTCAGCATACAGATTGATTAAGTATGGTGAAAGGATACAACCCTGACACAAACCCTTCCTGATTTTAAACCACACAGTATCCCCTCATTCTGTTTGAATGACTGCCTCTTGGTCTGTGTACAGATTCCTTATAAGCACAATTAAGTGTTCCAGAATTCCCAATCTTTACAATGTTACCCATAATTTGTTATGATCCACACAGTTGAATGCCTTTGCATAGTCAATAAAATACAGGTAAACATCTTTCTGGTATTCTCTGCTTTTAGTCATGATCTATCTGACATCAGCAATGATACCCTCATTCCATGTCCTCTTCTGAATATGGCTTGAATTTCTGGCAGTTCCCTGTTGATGAACTGCTTCAACTGTTTTAGAATTATCTTCAGCAAAATATTACTTGCTTGTGATATTAATGATGTTGTTCGATAATTTCTGAATTCTGTTGGATCACCTTTCTTTGGAAAGAGCACAAATATGAATCTTTTCTAGTCGGTTGGGCAGGTATCTGTCTTCCAAACTTCTTGGCACAGACGAGTGAGTGCTTCCAGTGTTGAATCCGTGTGTTGCAACATCTCAATTGGTATTCCGTCAATTCCTGGGGAATTGTTTTGCTCCAGTGCCTTCAGTACAGTTTGGACTTCTTCCTTGAATATCATCAGTTACTAATCATATGCTACCTCCTAAAATGGTACTCCTAACTGGTACTAACTCCTGACAAATGTTTGAAGATGGCGCTACCCAGGACTTTTTTTGCATTCACAGCAGTATTTATTTCCAAAACTTTTTCATCACCCCAGACAGAAATTCAGTACACATTAAGCAGTAACTTCCCATTCTCACCCTCTCTCCAGTCCTTGGTAACCAAAATCTACTTTCTGTCTCTATGCCTTTGCCTAATCTAGGTATTTCATATAAATTGGATCATACAATATTTGTCTTTTTCTGTCTGGCTTGTTTCATTCAGCAAAATATTTTAAAGGTTCATCCATGTCATAGCATGTATCAAAACTTCATTTATCCAGAACTTTTAAAGACGACATTAAGTATTTGAAGCTCTGACACTATTTCCTTTAAATTAGGATGCCCTAAAAATGTTTTTGATTAGAGCTTCGAAAGTAACTGAAATTTAAGATGACACATTTCAAACACAGGCAGTTCTCTCTTCGCATGGTTCAGATATGTACAGATTTTAGTTACCATGGTTTAGTTAAATAATACCAGTCTGCCAACAACACAGTTAAAATTTCAGTTACAAGGGTATGTTAACAGTGAGTCATTGCAGAAAAGTATAAACTTTCCTGCCAGCTCTTCTGTTTGTAAGTCACTATGTAAATAATAGGAGTACATCAGTCAATGACCAATCACATCATTTTTTTTCAGAGCCAGTAAGTAACTGGTCACTGTGCGTTTGTGGTTCAGTTCATGGACAGAGAGCAAAGTGTGTAGTTGTGCTCCCTCCTTGTCTCCCAGTGATAAACCCACATGACATTTTACAAAAAATCAAAAGAGGGACTTGGCCAACAAAGGTGAAAGGGAATTGGCCAACAAAGAAACAAAGTGATAATGCTGGAAGTGAAATTAGAATCAAACGTAAACGGAGCCGTAGAGGAGACAACTGACCCTGGAAATGCTGACATTGCTACCATTTGAGAGACTCTTTATATGTAGCTAGAAAAACTCAGTGAAGGCAAACTTATCAATATACACAAGGAAATTCGGTGTGATGCAAAGAATGAAGATGTCTCAGAGGAAGTGATGCCAGCAAAAAACTTTACATTAAAGGAACTTTTGGAGATAGATCATCACATTGAAAGAGCAAAAGATAAAAGGTTGACAGTGATCCAAACTTAGAAAGGAATGTGACAATTCACCAAGATGGGGAAAAGATGCTTGCTTTGTATCATACGTTATAGAGTCAGAAGAAGGCAAGCACTGTTCAAACTACTTGTGATAAGTTTTGTTTTGTTTCTTTTCTTACAAAAAATTATGTTAATTCTCAATGTTTCCAAATATATTAAATAAGTATTAGCTTTACCATATTTTTCCATTTCCCCATATATTTATACCATGACAAATGTTTTTGAAGTCATTTCTCCCATTGATTATTAAGATCTCTTCGTCTGGTGTTGGCTTACATGTTATTTTTACAGTCCTGTATTACCAAGCAAAGCAAGGATACCTGTACTCCCACAGATATACCATATGAAAAGGTATTCAATTCTGAAGTAGGTTTCTGAGTTTTAATACTTGCCTGATATCTGTAAAATTGACCCTTCAGTTTTTATAAACCAGTTATCGGTCAAGTTTGATTTCATGAGAATATACAATTTTCAAAATTTAAAAAAAGTGATAAACAAGAAACAATGAGCAAATACCATTAACCTACAAATAAAATGTTAACTTCCACGATTGAGCACACATAGTACACTTACTTTTTCAAGCCAGTAAAGAGATGTGTGAAAAGTTGAAGATCCATAATTTTCTCCTGAAGATGGTGAAGGGTAAGGGTGTGGTAAATTTAATCCCAAGTAAAGAACAAATGGTTGAGTATAATTAACTGCTTCCTTTCTTAACCAATTTACCGCTCTGTCTGTATTTGTCCAGTCCTTTTCCATCACTCTTACTTTAGTCTTATTAGGGATAAGATTAACCATAGGCCTGCCTTCTTGTCTGAGTAAGAAAGCAACATCTCTTGTCCATGCTTCCACACGATTGCTGTGGGGGCAAAGAGACAGGTGCATTGTAAGGTATTAAAACATTTTTTAAACTAATTATACACATAAGAAAGCAATATGGAAAAACAATGTTTAGACTCAGTCATGTAAATAAATGTTCAGAATAAAATTATACTACATCTCAATAAGAAAGTTATTCCAAAACCCAAACCCACTGCTGTCAAGTTGATTCCGACTCACAGCGACCCTACAGAACAGAGTAAAACTGCCCCTTATGGTTTCCAAGCAGTGGCTGGTGGATTCAAACTGCTGCTCTTTTGATTAGCAGACAAGCTCTTAACCACTACTCCATAGGATTCCAAGAAAGTTACTGAGCATTGCAAATTCAAAAACCAGGAATAACAAGACTCAAATATTCACCTATGTGTTCTTTAAAACTATGATAAATTACTTAGAAAGGTTACTTTTTCTTGTAACAAGATAATTAGTCAAATAAAAAACTCTCAGGTTCCTAGTATTTCTCATTATTCACTGAATTTTCTGGTATTATATCCTTTTTCTGTCAGAAGAAGATAGTATTTCTAACAAAAGCTACTATAATTTCCTTTTATCACTAAGTCTTTATATTTTTTAAATCTTACCTCTCATGTGTGCGTCAAATGTTTCTGAATTCTCAATTTTAAATTGTTTCCAGCTGTATCTTTTCTCATTCTAAGAACAGTTTTAACTGTAGTCGGAGCCATCTCACCTAATAATGATACAAAGTTCTGACACATTGATTAAACTAGAGATATTTTCCTTACTAGCTGATTTAAAAGCTGAATGATTCAATCAACTCAATTTCTCCAAATCTTTAGTCTATTTTATCTTACTGCTTGATTGTTTCAATCAGTGTCTAAGTATTTGTAGCTGGCATAATTGCTTAGGAAGCAGCCCTGAACGTTTCTAAGAAGCTTGTTTTTATAAGTTTCGGTTGAGGCAAATACTCTGAAGTGCCCTATCAATTAAAAGAATTTAAAAAAATTCACATACCAATCTAAAAATAAGACTATTTTATATTAAAAATTATACTCCACTTAAGAGAAAGTTCAATCTACACAAAATAATTAACGGCCTATAAATGAGCTAAAACAAACAAAAAAATTTTTTATCTGCCTTAGAAAGCAAGTAAAAAAATGTACACAGCCATAATAAAAATATCATTTATTCATAACAGATATTAAATATGTTTTGATAAAATTAATGAAAAATATCATTTCAGTAGAACTACAGATTCTAACAGATGGAAGCCCTAAAATAGCAGGTTTGATAAAAAGTATCATGCTATCAAAACAACATACCATTAGTTTCTCAATGTTTTGCTTAAATCATTGTTTACAAATCTCACTATGTGATCCTTAGAGTTATTACAGAGCAGTGGGATTTAGGGGTTTATAAGACCAGCAGTATTTGTGGTACAGTACAAAATTTTAAGATGAGAAGGAATAGGAACGTTAAGATCCATACAGGCTGTTTAGGAATCAAAGAGCTTTCTTTTCAATCAAGGAATGTTACATGGGAAAATATGGCTGAGAAATTAAGTAATACACCTTAACTAGTGGCCATCTTTGGATTACCTCAGGAGTTGACCCTAAGATGCAGTCAAGAGTGAGTCTTGTTGTTAGGTGCCATTGAGTTGGCTCTGACTCATAGCAATCCCATGTACAACAGAATGAAAACACTGCCTGGTCCTGCACCACCCTCACAATTATTGCTGTGTTTTTGTTGTTTTTTTTTTTTTCCTTGAGGGATTCAGGGTAAAGAAAAGATTCCCAGGGAGAGGTAAGGGGGAGGAGTTTAATTCTCAAGGCCACCTCTTCCTTGGCAAGGCCACTTCCAAGGGCATTTCTCTATAGACCAGGGGTTTAAAACACAAAACGAGAGGCACCCGACCAATGAGAGGCACCTTCTGGCCTAATCGTTGCTATGTTTGAGCCCATTGTTGCAGCCACTGCGTCAATCCATCTCATTGAGGGTCTTCCTCTTTTTCGTTGACTCTCTACTTTACCAAGCATGATGTCCTTCTCCAGGGATTGTTCCCTCCTGATAACATGTCCAAAGTAGGTGAGGTGAAGTATCGCCATCCTTGCTTCCAAGGAGCACTCTGGCTGTACTTCTTTCAAGACAGATTTGTTTGTTCTTCTGGCAGTCCATGGTATATTCAATATCCTTCACCAACACCACAATTCAAAGGCGTCAATTCTTCTTCGGTCTTCCTTATTCATTGTCCAGCTTTCGCATACATGTAAAGCAATTGAAAATACCATGGCTTGGGTCAGGTGCACCTTAGTCCTCAAAGGGACATCTTTGCTTTGTAACACTTTAAAGAGTTCTTTTGTAGCAGATTTTCCCAATGCAATATGTAGTTTGATTTCTTGACTGCTGCTTCCTTGGGTGTTGACTGTTGATCCAAGTAAAATGAAAACAACTTCAATCTTTTCTCCGTTTATCATGATGTTGCTTATTGGTCCAGTTGTGAGGATTTTTGTTTTATGTTGAGATGTAATCCATACTAAAGGCTGTAGTCTTTGATCTTCATCAGTAAGAATGAGTCTAGAACATCTCAAGGACAGATGTTGTAGCCTTGAAGGATGGCTGTATTGAACCTAGCTTGCTGTCTATCTTTTGCCACAGTAATGGAAAAGTATGATTTCATTTAGCTTTTCTGGCAAGATATTTATGCTCCCCTTTTGGTGGTGTAGTGGTTGAGAGCTACGGCTGCTAATCAAAAGGTCAGCAGTTCAAATCCATCAGGCGCTTCTTGGAAACCCTATGGGGCAGTTCTCCTCTGTCCTATAGGGTCACTACGAGTCGGAATTGACTCAGTGGGAATAGGTTTTTTTTTTTTCTCCCCTAATATTATTATTATTATTTTTACTCTCCGTGTTCCTGAGATTCTTTTAATGCAGGTTCCAGGGCTCAAATCAAGTAATTTTGGCCTAGTCTTATCATAATGGCTAGATTTCAAACTTGGCTTTATTTTTACCCTCTTAGTAAATAATATGTGACTTACTCTCCCATTTCAGTGGCACCTTCTTTTGTCTATTCATGAGTATTTGTGCCTTTGTCATGATTCCTATAACTTCTGGTACTCAACTAGAGTTACAACAAATATTTCAGCATTGCTATGGCAGCAGGGACAACATTATGATTGAAGGTAAAAGATTCCTCTCTCACATTTTTTACTTCTTCCTCTTTTCTGGCTATTCCAAGAATCTTGAGAAAGCCAGCTAATTAAGAGGTTAATACTTAGATCAGCAGCTTGGAGCCCTGGTGGCGCAGTGGTTAAGAGCTATGGTTGCTAAACAAAAGGTTGGCAATTCGAATCCACCAGCCGCTCCTTGGAAATCCTACGGGGCAGTTCTACTCTGTTCTATAGGGTCATTGTGAGTTGGAATTGACTTGACGGCAACGGATTTGGTTTTTTTTGGACTTCGATCAGTTAGCTGACCTACAGTTAGGCACTGTGCCTAAATACAACAATTGACTTCTTTGCCACTTAAACAGGAGAGTGAAAAAGACAAAAGTACAATGTATTTGGCAGATGAATATAGTATTTTAAAACCACTTAGAACCTTTTAATTATTCAATGAATATTAAGTACTGATTATAATCAATGTTGACTCTCTAAGGAGCCTTGGTGGGGCAGTGGTTAAAGTGCTCATCTGCTAACCAAAAGGTTGGCAGTTCGAATCCACTACCCACTCCGTAGGAGAAAGATATGGCAGTCTGCTTCCATAAAGATTTACAGCTTCGGAAACCCTATGGGGCAGTTCTACTCAGTCCTCTAGGGTCACCTAGAGTCAGAATCAATTCACTGGCAGTGGCTTTCATGGGCTGACTCTCGGTTCTACTCTCAGTACTCACTGGTTCAGCCCAATCCTCCTGGACCATTGTTAAGCACAAGACTAGCAGTAGATGCAGTATAAACTGTGGGCTGCTATAGGAGCTGTAATTCTCAGCCTGGAGAGGGCCTTTTCCCAGTCCAAGCATCCTTCCAGTCAGTAGCTCAATGAGTAAAACAGGGGAAGAGAATGTGAATATGCAACCTCATAATCTATTATAATTACAATAAGAGAATGATACTCTTCTCAAATTATAATTCTTCCTACTAGACAACCAATTTCTCCAACCCTTTCTTCCAAAGGTGATTACGGTCTCTCAACCAGGCCAAACAGTTGTGCCTGGAAACAATAACTTTTGATCATGTGCTCAGATCTACTTCTTTGTCTCATTTGTTCTAAGTGTTGTCTCCCCCCTCCCCCCACCCCACCATTAATTGCTGTAATCTCCTCCAAATATA
This sequence comes from Trichechus manatus latirostris, assembly GCF_000243295.1. NCBI lineage: Eukaryota > Metazoa > Chordata > Mammalia > Sirenia > Trichechidae > Trichechus > Trichechus manatus. Next base: position 11,002,554 of record NW_004443968.1, on the reverse strand, counting down.
AGCTCTTTGGAGCCCTGGTGGCATAGTGGTTAAGAGCTCAGCTGCTAACCGGAAGGTCGGCAGTTCAAATCTACCGGCCGCTGCTTGGAAACCCTATGGGGCAGTTCTCCTCTCTCCTACAGAGTTGCTATGAGTTGGAACCTACTCGATGGGCACCTAACAACAACAACAATTACTTAGCTACTAGGAGTATTTTAAACAAATTTCCTTGTTTCCCATTCCATTTCTATGTACTCTGTCTGGAATATGAAGAGTACAGTTTCAGTCAGGATAATTAAAAAGGGTTTGTATTAATGAGTAGGAACCAAAACAACCCCTGGGTTGCACACTTTATTATTTATTCATTGGTTCCTCTCATTATAAATTTATCCTGTTACTTTCAACAGACATAAACATACACTGTGTACTTTTCTATATGTCAGCATTTCTCAAAGCGTGGTCCAGGAGGTCCTTGAGATGCTTTCATGGGGTCTGCAAGGTTGGAACTATTTTTATGATAACACCAAGATGTTATTTGCCTTTTTCACTCTCATTCTCTCCTGAGTGTACCGTGGAGGAGACCACTCTAATTTATCCTCAGGTGAAGCTCAGTTGTGGAAGATACCATCTCTGATGAGACTGTTCTCTATAAACGTAAGACAGAGGGGCTTCCATGTGTCATTTTGTCAGTCTACATTAAGTGCATCCTCCTAGAGTGATGTAAAGTCTACTTCAACTTTCTGTAGAAATGTAAGTGGGACTTCTCTGCCCCTCAAACCCCAAACCCGTTGCCATCGAGTCGACTCTGAATCATGGCAACCCTACAGGACAGAGTAGAACTGCCCCCTAGGGTTTCTAAGCAGTGGCTGGTAGATTTGAACTGTCGACCTTTTGGTTAGCAGCCGAGCTCCTAACCACTATGCCACCAGGGCTCCATCTTCTCCTCAAAGGGACAAAAATGACAACCATATATTCCCGATGAAGGTTCTCGCAATTGTTTATACCTTGCCCTACCTCCATCTCAGGTCCAGGTCTTTCTATTCTTGCTATTCCAAGTGTGGTCCATGGACCAGCAGCATGAGCATCACCTGAGAGCTTGTTAGAAATGTAGAAATCAGGACCCATCCCAGACCTACTGAATCAGAAAGTGCCTTTTATAAGATGCTCAGGTGATTTGTATGCATATTAAAGTTTGAGGAGCACCACTCCACGTAACAATGGAAGAATTCTTTCCTCAATTTTCTGGCAAGATAATCAAAATAGAGTAATCTATAGTAGCCCAGGAAAAAGAGAATTATTGTACTTTGGTTTGATTACAGAAAACAAGCCAATGGCCAAACACACTACCCAACAATCAGCTGTTTGGTTAGTTCTTTTGAGCAACAATGAAAAACTCTTCACTAATGTAAACGGAAAATAAAACTACTTAACACATTACCAACTAATTATTGCAGATATTTACATACATGCCATTGTTGTGTGGGTTTTCTGTGCCAGTGAGCAAATTACTCACTGCTATAATATTGGTTACAGTCAGTTCACGGGTAGCACAGGATTAATTTACACAGTAACAATCACATCTGGAAAAATACAAGGCATTAAAATTGATGATGAGTACATGATAGTTTTCTTTCAAGATGAATTATGAGCCTAGACCTAAACCTTCAGCTTCCTAACATTCTAATAAGAATAATTAACTATCTCAGACTTTTTAAGAGTTCTGTGTTGATCACACACACATACACACACACACACACACACACACACACACACACAATCATAATGACTGACGGGACTAGACATCTAGTGTTTCTCAGGTCAGTCTCTTATACAGAAAAATTACAATTCTGAATAATGTCCTTGCAAATTTCTCCATTAGTCTAACAAATTCTGTAAGAAAAAAAAGAGTTTGTACTCATTCCCATTAAGTGTTCTTCTTTCAAAGTTGTGAGAAACACATCCATTTTTTAGAAGACTCACAAGCCTGTCATTTATTTTCTTTAAATATGATCAATCACAAAAATAATCTGTTTTAGTTGACTGAATCATACCAACCCTGGCAAATTCAGGTTAGAACATCACTTTGCAACATATATTATTTAGATTCTCAATCGACGCATGTTTCTCCATTTATTAATTCTGACAATTTTTTTACTGGTCAAGTACAGTAGTTGATGCTCCTTAATCTTTCTTTATTCATGGGTCTCTTTGTAAATATCATGAAAATCATGGGTTTTTCCCCACTAAATATTGTATTTTAAACAAAAGTTTGGTTTGTGTGTGTGGGGGGTAGATACTCAGGGATTTCATGGACTTCCAGGCTGTGAACTCCCACCTGTTTTTTAGTTTGCTGGTAAATTCATCACTGTGGGGACACCAATGTTTAAAACTTTGAATTCCCAGGTGACAATGACTGCAGCTCTTGACAGAGCACACATTTGCTGCAGTTTTGGCTTGCTTAAACAAAGACAGCCTTTTTCTTTGAATTCAACAAATATTTATCTAATGCTTATCAAGTGCAAAGCATTTTGCTAGGCAAGTGCTTGACGTGACTTGCTTAGCTACCAAAATGATATCACCTTGTATCCACTTAGGCATAAAACTCTTCTACTACTATACTTTTTAAAATAAAGAGCCAAATATTCCTTTATGGAAAAAGCAACTGTAATAAAAGTCAGGCTGTGACTATAATTCTGATGGTTTACATCCCATTCACTACTTTTACATCAAAGACGGGGCAGACTTTTCTTATATTTTAAAGCAATGTATCAACTTGAGCAACTACGACATTTTTAATTTTAATAAGCTTTTGTTTCTCAATACAGAAAATATAACCTAAACAAAATGCCATTGAATCTGAAAAGAAAAAATAGATGGACTATCCCCCAGTAAATGTATAATTAATAGAATTTACCAAATAGTCACTGCACGAGACATGTCACCATGTCCACAGTTCTTGCTGAAGGATAACCTGTTGTGTGCCACTGAGTCAATTCCGACTCGTAGACAACCATATTGTGTAGGATTTAACTCCCCCTCTATTCAGTCAAAGAAGCCCTGGTGGCGAAGTGGTTAATCACTTGGCTGCTAACCGAAAGGTCAGTGGTTTGAACCTACCAGCCACTCCGAGGGAGAAAGACGTGCTAGTCTGCTTCCATAAAGATTTTACAGCCTTGGTAACCCTATAGGGCAGTTCTACTCTGTCCTATAGAGTGGCTAGGAGGTGAAATCAACTGGAAGGCAATGGGATGGGTCTGTTCAGTCAATTGGCCAGGTGTGGGAATCTGACCTAAGGAGAGCCAATCCTTAACCTGGTCAGAAATTATGAAGGGGCCTGGGATGGAATATGAGTTGGGCCTATCATCCTAATTCACAGAATTTGAATTTGGGAACAAAAAATAATCAGGTAACTAACAGTGAGAGTTAAAGATGAAAGAATATCCAGAAAGCAGCTATAATTAGTTCAAAATGACATATAATTGTGATTGTTAATTTACTTTTAATATTAAGAATACATCAAGGTACTTAGAGACATGTTAACGTTCCTCATTAGAAATTTTAGAACAAGTCCAGAAATTCTCATATATTCCTTATACAGTGTCTTATTTTTGAAAACTTCCATTCTAGTCACATATCAGAAAAAGAGTTGCTGAATTCCAGATTCTTCGGGGCTAACTGCAGTGTAAAATAGTCAATAAAGAGCCAAGTGGAAGGATAGAAAGGCTTCTTAGAAGAAAACAGAAACCATTAAAGGGATGGGATATTAAGTCAATCAAGAAATTACATGGCCTAAAAAAATTTTGTCTAAAATAACCAATAGGACTTGATCACAGGGCAAAAAATATGTTTAAGGATGAAAAGAGTAGAACTATTCCAAGGTTATTATTGTTTCTTTTTTGGAGAAAGAGAACTATGGAGATCCTCAAATCCGGTTTATCCACTGACACATGCAGATGATTTTCTCTCAGCTGCCTCAGCCTGCTCTTCAAGTACTTGTCAGGTACAGGGCTTAAAACTGGTTTGTTCCAGTTTGAACCTTTGCTGAGAATTTGCATTTCTAACAAGTTCCCAGGTGAGGCTAATACTGCTGGTTAGGGACCAATTCTGAGAACCACTAGTAGAGCAGTGGTTCTCAAAATTACACATAAGAATCACCTGGGGATCCTGTTAAACTGCAAATTCTGATTCAGTGTATCTAGGGTGGAAATGCAAATTCTCAGTAGGTGTTCAAGTAGAAGCCCTGCTCAGGTAATCTTTCAAGCCTTATCTTTCACTGCTTCCTTGCAGGAACTCTGGCTTAACCAATGCCCTCCAAAAGTTTTGTTACTTTCTCACTTGGGAGCCTTTGTTTAGAAATTTCTCCCCTTCCTGTCCTCCATTTGAGCGTACTGATGTTCTTCTACAGGAGTTCATCAAATCTAAGATGCTATCAATCACAAGATGTACCTTTTTTATATCTATTAAGAAAAAAGTTACCAATAAGTCTGACATGATTCTTTATCATCAATTTTAAGATGCACTGCAATTTCAGAGACGTTCAAATGTGAAAAAAAAGTGCACTGTGGAATAGATGAAATACAATACCTTACCACCTTTTCTCCTACCCCTTGAGAAAAAAAAATCTGAGTGTGATGGCTTGCTCCTTTAAACAGAACTTGCCATATTTTGCCCTGTACTTCCTCCCTCAAACAGTAAATTCCTTAAATTTGCTTGTATCCAGTTAATTTTTCTTTCTGTATAGTCCCTTCCTTTTAGAAAATGTTAATATAGAATTAAATTGAAAAGTTAAATCCCCATATTGTTAGACAGCTTCAGGCTCTTCTCAAGTACTGAGATAAGCTTCATCAAGCCCTCAAATGGCTAACATTGGCAAAAATAGGAGATAAACTTCACTGTGGGCAATTAAATTTAATACATTAAACTTTAATAATTACATGGGAAAAAATCCAAGAATTGTAATGAGGTTTCAGGCTCAGAACTATCACTTCTGTTTCAAGAAACTGATGAGTCAGTTTGGCAGATAGCTCTCTGAAGATATCCCCAGGGCTGCTTCAGCCAAGAATTTGCTTGTCATTATAGGTGAGAGTTCTGGAATAACAAAACAAAGCAAAAAATATGGCAAGCTCTTCCACTGTCATAAAAAATTATGCTGAATAATGCAAGCCATTCTAGATGCTGAATTTCAGTAAAGAAAATGAGATGAGAAGCTCTGAAAAATGACAAATGGATGTCTTTCTTCATTTTAAGGAAAAGAATAAAATAAATAGTTCAGTATGGAGAAAAGTGATCTAAAGGTAGATGTGATCTAAGATTATAAATAGTGGATATGGATGAGGTGAACACAGGCTTATTCATTAGGCTGTGGAATTGAGAGAGGCTGAGAGAGGGCCGCTCTGAGTTCTGCTGCTCTCCTCTTCATTGCTCTGGTTCTATTTAGAATGCCTTTGCTGCTGGCCTAGAGGCCTCAGAGGGGACAGGAACAGTGGTGTTAGCAGCCTGTGATTTGCTTCCATTTGTTGTTTGCTAGGAGACTCAAGCTTAAGAGTTTTGCCCAAAGCAATTCTCTCATTTTGGAAGTAGGCTTTCATTTTTCATTTGCTTCAGAGGATTAAAATTTGCCTGTTGTGACTTGGCTTCAGAAAAATGTTGTTAGGTGCTATAGAGTCGGCTCCGACTTATAGCAACCCTATCTGTAACAGAAGAAAATACTGCCCCAGTCCTGCGCCATCCTCACAATAGTAGGTATGTTTCAGCCACTATTCAGCCACTGTTGCAACCACTGTGTCAATCCACCTCATTGGAGGTCTTCCTCTTTTTTGCTGACCTTCTACTTTATCAGGTATGATGTCCTTCTCCAGGGTCTGGTTCCTCCTGATAACATGTCCAAAGTAAGTGCCATCCTTACTTCTATGGAGCACTCTGGCTGTACTTCTTCCAAAACAGATTTGTTCGTTCATAGTATATTCAATACTCTTTGCCAACACCATAATTCAAATGCATCAATTCTTCTTCAGTCTTCCTTACTCATTGTCCAGCTTTCCCATGCATATAAGGCTACTGAAAATACCATGGCTTGGGTTAGTTAAGTGCACCTTAGTCCTCAAAAGACATTTTTGCTTTTTAAGGTTTTAAAGAGGTCTTTTGCAGCAGATTTGCCCAATACAATACATCATTTAATTTCTTAACTGTTGCTTCAATGGGCATTTATTGTTGATCCAAGTAAAATGAAAACGTCAATATTTTCTGTGTTTATCACGATGTTGCTTATTGGTCCAGTTGGGAGGATTTTTGTTTTCTTTATGTTGAGGTGTGTAATCCATACTGAAGGCTGTGGTCTTTGATCTTCATCAGTAAGTGCTTCAAGTCATCTTCAGTTTGGGCAGGCTGTGTCATCTTCACATCGTAGGTTTTTAATTAATCTTCCTTAATCCTGACACCACATTCTTCTTCATATAGTCTAGCTTCTTGGATTATTTGCTCAGCACACACTGAATAAATAAAGTGAAAGGACAGAACCCTGCACACATTTTTCTGATTTTAAACCTACACAGTATTCCCTTGTTCTGTTTGAACGACTGCCTCTTGATCTATGTATAGGTTGCACATGAGCACAATTAGGTGTTTTGGAATCCCTATTCTTCGCAATGTTATCCACAATTTGTTATGATCCACATAGTCGAATGTCTTTTGTAGTCAATAAAACATAGGTAAACATCTCTCTGGTATTCTCTGCTTTCAGCCGAGATCCATCTAACATCAGCATTGATATCCCTTATTCCACACTCTCTTCTGAATCTGGTTTGGATTTCTGGCAGTTTCCTGTCAATGTAAGGCTGCAGTCATTTTTGAATTATCGTCAGCAGAATTTTGCTTGCATGTGATAGTAATAATATTGTTCAATAATTTCCATATTCTGTTGAATCACCTTTCTTTGGAATGGGCATGACTATGGGTCTTTTCCAGTCTGTTGGCCTGGTAGCTGTCTTACAAATTTCTTGGCATAGATGAGTGTCTGTAGCATCTGTTTATTGAAGCATCTTAACTGGTATTCTGTCAATTCCTGGAATCTTATTTTTTGCCAATGCCTTTAGTGCAGCTTGGACTTCTTCCTTTAGTACCATTGGTTCCTGATCATATGCTAACTCCTAAAATGACTGAATGTTGACCAATTCTTTTTGGTACAGTGATTCTGTGTATTCCTTCCATCTTCTTTTGATGCTTCCTGCGTCATTCAATTTTTGCCCATACAATCCTTCAATTAATTGTAACTCGAGGCTTGAATTTTTCTTTAGTTATTTCAGCTTTGGAAATGCTGAGTGTGTTCCTCCCCTTCAGTTTTCTAACTCTAGATCTTTGCACACTGCATTTTAATGCTTTACCTTGTCTTCTCCAGCCGCCCTTTGAAATCTTTTGTTCAGCTCTTTGGTGTCATCATTTCTTCCTTTTGCTTGAGCTACTCTGTGCTCAAGAGCAAGTTTCAGAGTCTGTTTTGACATCCATTTTGGTCTTTTCTTTTTTTCCTGTCTTTTTAATGACCTTTTGCTTTCTTCATGTATGATGTCTTTGATGTCATCCTACAACTCTCCTTGTCTTTGGTCATTAATGTTCAGTGCATTTTATCTATTTTGAACTGGTCTCTAAATTCAGGCAGGATATATTTAAGGCCATACTTTGGCTCATGTGGACTTGTTTTCATTTTCTTAAGCTTCAACTTGAACTTGCATATAAGCAATTGATGGTCTGTTCCTCAGTCAGCCCTTGGCCTTGTCCTGATTGATGATAGTGAGCTTTTCCATCATCTCTTTCCAAAGATGTAGCTGATTTCATTCCTATGTATTCCCTCTGGCGAGGTCCACATGAATAGTTGTCATTTGTGTTGTTGAAAAAAGGTATTTCCAAAGAATAAGTTGTTGGTCTTAGACAAAATTCTATCATGCAGTCTCCGGCTTTGTTTCTATTACTAATGCCATATTTCCAACTACTACTGATTGTTCTTTTTTCCAACTTTCACATTCCAATCCCCAGTAATTATCAATGCATCTTGATTGCATTTTGATAAATTTCAGACAAATCCTAGACATTAGTCAGCTGAAATGGACTGGTATTGACCATTTTGAAATGGATAATCATATGGGCTACTATGCCAGGAATGACAACTTGAAGAGGAATGGTGCTGCAGTCATCAACAAAAAGAACATTTCAAGATCTATCCTGAAGTACAATCCTATCATTGATAGGATAATATCCATACGCCTACAAGGAAGACCAGTTAATAGGACTATTATTCAAATTTATGCACCAACCACTAATGCTGAAGATGGAGAAATTGAAGATTTTTACGAACTGCAGAAATCATCAAGCTAAGTGAACTGAGACATACGCAATTACGATGGTAGTAAGATGACATGGTAAGTGACTTGTTTTTAGGTTTTAAACTTTTAGCTAGAAAAGACATGATCGTAGTTCGTTTAGTTTCTCTTCTGGAACCATTAGAATATAAACTCCATGAAGGCAGGGACTTTTGTGTTTCAATCACTCTTGTATTATCATCATTTAAAAAACAGTGTCTGGCAAACAGTAGGTGGCTTAATGTATATTTGCTGAATAGAGACTGGATAAACATAATTTTACTTTTATAACTTAAATAAGGATCACTTTTCTGTTTTACCATTTTAAGGAATACTAGTTAATATTCATTTTCTTGATTAAATTGTACTCATCTTAGAAATTTAATTTAAAAATTTTATATACAACATCAATTACCTCCTAATTTTACACACTTCCAAACTGAATTTTCTTTTGTTAATAAAATGACATTTTCTTTTATTTTGTTAATTCTAAAAAATTTGATGTACAAGTGTCATAAGGATCTGACCTCTTAGAATACGGAAAGATAAACTTTAAGATTCAAAAGGCAGAGGCAGGGCCAAGATGGCGGAGTAGTCAGATGCTTCCGGTGGTCCTTCTTATAATAAAGAACCAAAAAAAACAAGTGAATCGATTATATATAACAATCTAGGAGCCCTGAACATCAAAGGGAAAGTTGAGCAATCAGATTGAGTGGCAGGGGGAGGGTGAACAGTTTGGAAGCAGTGAGGAGTTGCCAGACCTGACCTAGCTGGAGCTGGAGCCACTCAGGCCGGATCAGCTCCTGATGCACGGTGAGGCAAGCAGCTGCGCCTGGGAGGCATTTTCCACATCAGGAGAGACCCAGCAGCAGAGAATCTATGAGGCCATCCAGAACCACTTAGAGGCAGCCCTTGATCGGTGAAAAGATAAGTACTTGCGTCTGGCCTACTGTGCAGATCCCAAACACCCCACTTTGGGAAAAACCCCTCTCCCATTTACCTCCGCTCTCCCTGCTCTGCACTGGGTCTGAGATGGCTTCAGCGATTGCTAAGTCCCCTGGGCCGAAAGTAGGACCTGTCATGTGCCCTGAGCCATTCTCCCAGCCTTGAAGAGGGAACAAATTAACAAACAGGGAAAAAATCACCTGCCAACTCCCCTAAGTCAGGAACTCAGAGTAGGCACAGCTCCTTTGCCTAGGCACAGACATAAGGGATCCATGGACTTTGAGTGCCTTTCCTCCTGCAAAGACTTGTGTGGGTGCATTTCAACAGCGTAGGCCCTCATTACCACAATACAACAGGGTATATACCTAAAGTCTAACTTCAGCTGTTTCAGCTGTGAAGTGACAGGTTCTTGACATTTGACACCACTCTGCCCATTAAGCAGAGTCCTCACATCAGGGGCCTGAGGACTGATGGCTCCACTCATGCCACCTAGCCATCTGAGACAGGGGCCCAAGAATAAGTGGTGCCCCCGCAGTCCTTACAGCCAAGAGCACTGGGTGCTCATACTCTGGCTGCAAAACCCACCCACTTATGTACTCTAGGGAACAGGGACAAGCTTTCCTCCTGGACACTTGGGGCCGGCCACTGGCACCCCGCCTTGCTCAGCATGTGATCTCCTGCTGCAGCCAGATGCCTGTGCCTACACCAATCACCTATGCCTGTCTAGGACTGTAAGTGAGAGCCTGCAACACACACTTGGTGGCCAACTACATGGACACTTGAGCTGAATCCATACAGGAGGAGTGGGCAGACTCCTGGGCTCACATACTTAGTGGCAGGTCTGGCCACCTCGTGGCCAGGACATTGGAGCTTCAGGGGTGCGCGTGATTGGGCTAGCTCACACAAGCAGCCTATTTGGGCATATCAAAACAAAACAAAATGAAGCTAGGACACAGTAAGCAAGCATAAAATAAATAAATATAATAAATTATTGATGGCTCAGAGACAATAGTCAATATCAAATCACATAAACAGGCAGACCATGATGGCTTCAGCAAACTCTCAAAATAAAAAATCAAGAAATTTTCCAGAGGAAGAGAATTTCTTGGAATTACCATAGGCAGAATACAAAAGATTAATATACAGAACTCTTCAAGAGATCAGGAAGTAGATCAGGCAAAATGCAGACCAAGCAATACAGGAAATTAAGAAGATTAGAGAAGAGCATAATAACAAATTTAACAGGCTGCAAGAATCCACAGACAGACAGCAATCAGAAATCCAGAAGATTAACAATAAAATTTCAGAATTAGACAACTCAATAGAAAGTCACAGAAGCAGAATTGAGGCAATGGAAGTCAGAATTAGTGAGACTGAAGATAAAGCACTTGACACCAACTGATTTAAGGAAAAATCAGACAAAAGGATTTTTAAAAATGAAGAAACCCTAAGAATTATGTAGGACTCTATCAAGAGGAATAACCTACGAGTGATTGGAGTAGAAGTATGGGTGGAATAACAGAAAATACAGACAGAATTGTTGAAGATTTGTTGGCAGAAAACTTCCCCGACATCGTGAAAGATGAAAAGATATCTATTCAAGATGCTCATAGTACCTCACATAAGATTGATCCCAAAAGAAAGTTACCAAGACATATTATAATCAAACTTGTCAAAGACAAAATAAAGAGAGAATTTTAAGAGCAGCTGGGGATAAATGAAAAGTCATCTACAAAGAAGAGTCAATAAGACTAAGCTCGAACTACTTAGCAGAAACTATGAAGGTAAGAAGGCATCAGGATGACATATATAAATGCTTGAAGGAAAAAAAAACTGCCAGCCAAGAATTATATATCCAATAAAACTGTCTCTCAAATACGATGGCGAAATTAGGGCATTTCCAGATAAACAGAAGTTGAGGGAATTTGCAAAAGTCAAATCAAAATCACAAGATATACTTAAGGGAGTCTTCCAGTTAGAAAAACAATAACATCTGATAACAACCCAAGACTAGAACACAGGACAGAGCAACCAGACATCAACCCAGATAGGAAAGTCACAAAAATTAATTAAAGCAAAAACACTGAAAATAGGGAAAACAAATATGTAAAAGATGACAACATTAAAACAAAAAAGAGGGATTAAAAAATGTAGACATAGATTTTTTCATATGGAGAGGAAGTCAAGGTGATATGAAGAAATAAAAGACTGGTTTCAACTTAGAAAAATAAGGGTAAATATTAAGGTAACCAGAAAGGAAACTAACAATCCTCCACATCAAAATAAAAAACAAGAGAAATTTAAGACTCAGCAAACACAAAATCAACAACAATGAAAAAGATGAAAATACATAAAAATGTCTCCGCACAGAAAATCAAGTGGAACAAACCAACTGTCAACAACACACAAAAAAAGACATCAAAATGACAGCACTAAACTCATAACTATCAATAATTACACTGAATTTAAATGGACTAAATGTACCAATAAAGAGACAGAGAGTGGCAGAATGGATTAAAAAACAAGATCTGTCTATATGTTGCCTACAAGAGACACACCTTAGACTTAAAGACACAAACAAACTAAAACTCAAAGGATGGAAAAAATACATCAAGCAAGCAACACTCAAAAAAGAGCAAGAGTGGAAATGTTAATCTCTGACAAAAAAGACTTTAAAGTAAAATCCACCACAAAGGATAAGAAAGGACACTATATAATGATTAAAGGGTGAATACACCAGGAAGACAAACTATAATAAACGTTTATGCACCCAATGACAGGGCTCCGAAATACATAAAACAAACTCTAACAGCATTGAAAAGAAAGATAGACACAATAATAGTAGGAGACTTCAACACACCACTTTCGGTGAAGGACAGAACATCCACAAAGAAGCTCAACAAAGACACAGAAGATTTAAATGCTACAATCAACCAACTTGATCTCATGGACATATGACGAACACTCTACCCAACAGCAGCCATTATACTTTCTTTTCCAATGCACATGGAACATTCTCCAGAATAGACCACATATTAATCCAGGAAGCAAGCCTTAACAGAATCCAAAGCATCGAAATACTACAAAGCATCTTTGCTGACCATAAAACCATAAAAGTAGAAATCAATAACAGAAAAAGCAAGGAAGAAAAATCAAACACATGGAAACTGAACAACACCTTGCTCAAAAACTACTGGGTTACAGAAGAAGTTAAGGATGGAATAAAGAAATTCACAGAATCAAACAAGAATGAACACACATCCTATCAGAACCTTTGGGACAAAGCAAAAGCAGTGCTCAGAGGTCAGTTTATAGCAATAAATGCACACATCCAAAAAGAATGGGTCAAAATCAAAACATTAACCCTACGACTGGAACACACAGAAAGAGAGCAGCAAAAGAAGTCCTCAGGCGCCAGAAGAAAGGAAATAATAAATATTAGAGCAGAATTAAGTGAAATAGAAAACAGAAAAACAATTGAAAGAGTTAACAAGACCAAAAGCTGGTTCTTTGAAAAGATCCACAAAATTGATAAACCATTGGCCAAACTGACAAAAGAAAAACAGGAAAGGAAGCAAATAACCCATATAAGAAATGAGA
>NW_004443968.1:10969385-10989286 GCF_000243295.1 Trichechus manatus latirostris | reverse complement strand
AGACAAGAACCACATGATCTTATCAGTCGATGCAGAAAACGCATTTGACAAAGTCCAACACCCATTCATGATAAAAACTCTCAACAAAATAGGAATAGAAAGGAAATTCCTCAATATAATTAAGGGCATTTATACAAAGCCAACAGCGAACATCATCCTAAATGGAGAGAGTTTGAAAGCATTCCCCTTGAGAACGGGAACCAGACACGGATGCCCTTTATCACCACTCTTATTCAACATTGCGCTGGAGGTCCTAGCCAGAGCAATTAGGCTAGAAAAAGAAAGAAAGGGCATCCAAATTGGTAGGAAAGAAGTACAAGTATCTCTGTTTGCAGATAATATGATCTTATACACATAAAACTCCAACGAATCCACAAGAAAACTACTGCAACTAATAGAAGATTTCAGCAAAGTATCAGGATACAAGATAAACATACAAAAATCAGTGGGATTCCTCTACGCCAACAAAGAGAACTTAAAAGAGGAAATCACCAAATCAATACCACTTACAATAGCCCCCCAAAAGATAAAATACTTAGGAATAAATCTAACCAGAGACGTAAAAAACCTATACAATGAAAGCTTCAAGATACTACTGCAAGAAACCAAAAGAGACCTGCATAAATGGAAAAACATGGATAGGAAGACTCAACATTGTGAAAATGTCAATTCTACCCAAAGCGATGGACAGATACAATGCAATCCCGATCCAAATTCCAACAGCATTTTTTTTTATTGTTGTACTTTATTTATTTTTTTATAGCTTTTTAATTCTTTTTTTTTGTAATTGTACTTTAGGTGAAGGTTTACAGAACAAATAGTTTCTCATTACACTGTCAGTATGCATATTGTTTTATGGCATTGGTTAACAAACCCACAACATGTCAACACTCTCCCTTCTCGACCTTGGAGGATCTTTTTTCTTTTTTGGTGAAAATATACATAGCCAAAGAAACACCATTTCAAAAACTTCTACGTGTACAATTCAGTGACATTGACTGCGTTTTTCCAGTTGTGCTGCTATTCTCACTATCCTCTTCCAAATTATTCCATCACCATTATCTTCAACTCACTGTCCCCTAGGCTTCCTATTGAACCTTTTGAGTTGCTGTTGTCAATCTCATCTCACATAGATAATTCTTTTTTTTTTTTGTACTTTAAATGAAGGTTTACAAAACAGAATAGTTTGTCATTGAAGTCAGTACACATATTGCCCTATGACAATGGCTAACAACCCCACGACATGTCAACACTGTCCTTTGTCAACCTTGAGTTCCCTAACACCAGCTTTCCTGTCCCCTCCTGCCTTCTAGTCCTTGTCCCTGGACTGCTGCGCCTCATTAGTCGCATTTTGTTTCATGGTGCTGTCCAATCCCTGGCTGAATGGTGAACCTCAGGAGTGACTTCACCACTGGGCTAAAAGGGTGTCCGGGGCCATACTCTCAGGGTTTTCCAGTCTCTGTCAGGCTAGTAAATCGGGTCTTTTTTTGTGTGTTAGAATTTTGTTCTACATCCTTCTCCAGCTCTGTCCAGTACCCTCTGTTGTGATCCAGGTCAGATCAGTCCAACGGCATTTTTTAATGAGATGAAGAAACAAATCACCAACTTCATATGGAAAAGGAAGAGGCCCCGAATAAGTAAAGCATTACTCAAGAAGAACAAAGTGGGAGGCCTCACATTACCAGATTTTAGAACCTATTATACCACCACGGTAGTCAAAACAGACAGGTACTGGTCCAACAACAGATATATACACCAATGGAGCAGAATTGAGAATCAGACATAATTCATCCACCTATGAGCAGCTGATATTTGACAAAGGCCCAAAGTCTGCTAATTGGGGAAAAGACAGTCTCTTTAACAACTGATGTTGGCATAACTGGATATCCATCTGCAAAAAACTGAAACAAGACCTATACCTCACACCATGCACAAAAACTAACTCAAAATGGATCAAAGACCAAAATATAAAATCTAAAACGACAAAGATTATGGAAGAAAAATAGGGACAATGCTAGGAGCCCTAATACATGGCATAAACAGAATATGAACCATAAGTAACAATGTACAAATACCAGAAGAGAAACTAGATAACTGGGGACCCCTAAAGATCAAACACTTATGCTCATCAAAAGACTTCACCAAAAGAGTCAAAAGACAACATACAGACTGGGAAAAAAATTTTGGCTATGACAAAATCCAATCAGCATCTAATCTCTAAAATCTACAAGATACTACAAAACCTCAACAACAAAAAGACAAATAACCCAATTAAAAAATGGGCAAAGGATATAAACAGGCACTTCGCCAAAGAAGACATTCACGTGGCTAACAGACACATGAAGAAATGCTCACGATCATTAGCCACTAGAGGAATGCAAATCAAAACTACAATGAGATACTATCTCACCCCAATGAGGTTAGCATTAATCCAAAACACACAAAATAATAAATGTTGGAGAGGTTGTAGAGAGACTGGAACACTTACACACTGTTGGTGGGAATGTAAAATGGTACAACCACTTTGGAAATCGATTCAGTGCTTCCTTAAAAAGCTAGAAATAGAAGTACCATATGATCCAGCAATTCTGCTCCTTGGAATATATCCTAGAGAAATAAGAGCCATCACACGAATAGATATATGCACACCCATGTTCACTGCAGCACTGTTTACCATAGCAAAAGATGGAAATGACCTAGGTGCCCCTCAACAGATGAATGGATAAACAAATTATGGTATGTTCACACAATGGAATACTACGCAACAATAAAAAATAATGATGAATCTGTGAAACATCTTATAACATGGAGGAATCTGGAAGGCATTATGCTGAATGAATTTAGTCAGTTGCAAAAGGACAAATATTGTGTAAGACCACTATTATAAGAACTCAAGAAAAGGTTTAAACACAGAGGAAAACATTCTTTAATGGTTACAAGGGTAGAGAGGGAGGGAGAGGGGTATTTACTAGCTAGAAAGCAGACAAGAATTATCTTAGGTGAAGGGAAGGACAACATACACTACAGGGGAAGTCAACACAACTGGACTAAACCAAAGCTAACAAGTTTCGTAAATGCAACCAAACACTTCGAGGGTCAGAGTAGCAGGACTGGGGGTCTGGGGACCATGGTTTCAGGCAACATCTAAGTCAATTGGCATAACAGTTTATTAAGAAAATGTTTTGCATCCCACTTTGGTGAGCGGCATCTGGGGTCTTAAAAGCTAGCGAGCGGCCGTCTAAGATGTATCAATTGGTCCCCAACCCACCTGGAGCAAAAGAGAATGAAGAACACCAAAGACACAAGGAAAATATTAGCCCAAGAGACAGAAAGGGCCACATAGACCAGAGAATTCATCAGCCTGAGACCAGAAGAACTAGATGGTGCGTAGCTACCACCAATGATTGCCTTGACAAGGAACAGAACAGAGAGTCCCTGACGGAGCAGGAGAAAAGTGGTGTGCAGAACTCAAATTCTTGTAAAAAGACCAGACTTAATGGTTTGACTGAGACTGGAGGGACCCTGGAATACATGGCCCCCAAACTGTTAGTCCAAAACTAAAGCCATTCCCAAGGCCAACTCTTCAGACAATGATTCAACTGGACTGTGGGACAGAAAAACGATACATGAGACTAAATGGGCATCTCCTACCCGGAGGCGAGATGAGAAGGCAGAGAGGATCAGGAGCTGGTTGAATGGATATGGGAAATACCGGGTGGAAAGGAGGAGTGTGCTGTCACAGTACAGGGAGAGCAACTAGGGTCACGTAACAATGTGTGTATAAATTTCTGTATGAGAAACTAACTTGGATTGTAAACTTTCACTTAAAGCACAATTAAAAAAACAAAACAAAACAAAAAAACTTGTCCAAGGTCTTATCACCAGTAAGTGGCATGTTCATGAGTAGTACCACCAATAGCTGTTTAACAACTGTTTGGAAGAAACAAGTATGTAGCCCTTAGCGTTCCCAGTGTGGTAGAGTATATTATAGAGTAAGGGACACGTAGCTGAATTAGCCTCCCTGATCGAGCACTAGAAGAAAGTATCACTTGACACCTAAAAGAGAGGGATATAAGTATTGTAGTGATAAGCTAAAGAAACTTGTAATTCTGGCTGAAAATATAAGCTGTTCCAAATACAGCCAATTTCAGTTATAAAGGTAACAGAGTTATAAACACTTCAATTTTTATTTTGAGAGTCAGTCTATCGACAACACTGAAGGCCCTCATTTATGAAGCTTCATATTAAGAGAAACCCCTTTTCCTCCCTTTAAACTTGCACAGAAAAATCTGAAAGATAATGAGTAATAATTCATATAGGTTTTTCAGAGATGCTACTAACAGCAACCTTGAGCTATCAGTCAGCCAGATGGTTCTATGGGTACACACAGTACTCATACACATAGTCCTGATAGCTTATTTCAATTTCCTAAGCTCTGGTGACAGGGTGGGTAAATGAAAATATGCTGCAACTGTTTGTATAGGCAGTCCCCGGGTTATGAACGAGATCCGTTCTTAAGTGTGTCTTCAAGTTGAATTTGTAGGTAAGTTAGAACAGGTGCATACGGTTCTTATCTAGCCTTACTTTAGTGCCAGACAAGTCTCAAAGCCTTTTCAATGATTTAAAAGCTGCATGTACAGCAAGTGAAAGTGATTGTGATGAAGAATTTTTTGTGAGTAGGGGTTGATTCAGTCATTTCAAAGTGAGGACAAATTTATATAACATTAAAGGGCAAGTACAAGTTGTCCATAAATTGGACGTTTGTAACTCAGGGACTGCCTGTACATATATTTTAGCTAATGTAAAATTCTCCTTGCGCTTGGGCAAAGTCTGGAATAAACCAGGTGCAAGCTTCTAAGAGTCCTCTCCCAGTGGAGTCACACAGGACTGTTTAATTCCTCCAGGACTGAATTGTGACAGCACGTGTAAAGTGTTGTCTACTGAGGAAGCTCATTAGAAACACGGTATCCAAGGTTTTTATTGGGGGCTACTCACATAGGCACTATCTAGCAAGCAGCAAAATTCCAGACTCCCAGAAGGAAGTGTTCAGTATAAACACTGTACAAACAGTCTAGGAACAGTAAGTCATTCTTACCAGTTAGGAAATGTTGGGATAACCCCCAAAATCCAAATTTCCAGATGTCATCCAAGAACCAACCTTGAAGTGGTCTTAGGCCTGTTATGTTAGCACTTTTCTGCATATATTATTTCATCTAATCATCACATCAAGGAAATTAAAGTTCAGTTAGTTAGCTTAGATAATGTGCCCAAGATTATACTAGACAAGGTTAGTAGTGGTAGAACAATCTGATTCTAGACCTCTACTCTCAACTTCTAGGCTTGGATGCCTATTTTTTGAGGACTTAGAAAAAGTAGGGGAAGCTAAAATAGACTCATGTTGAAGAGAACTATGAAAGGCAAGCAGCAAAAATATTATAGTTTTTAAAGCAGATTATAAAATAAGTAATAAACTAGCCATTGTATAATGAAAAATCAATCAAAATAAGTCATGAGCTCAACAACTTTATAGACACTACTTAGAGTCCTTTAATATTTAAAAAAAATGACCAGCATATTAGCAATTTTAATATTTTAAGAAGATTAAAGAAAGCTAAAGTTTAGCCAGATTAACATAATCAAAGGATTAAGAGATTTACTTTCACCTTATAGAGACAGAAAAAGAAAAGTAAAAAAGAGTACATGTATGTGCTGTAGCAGAAGGCAGCCTATTAGTATTCTTTTTGCTTTGTTTTATTTTTTACCTAACAGAGTGGTGTCCTGAAGTATAATCCAGTTTTCCAAATTTTTGTGTTTGGTAGCCATGCTTCTCCATGACATCCATCCATGTTGTATAATTTGGATCTAGACCCTTAAAATTATTCCAAGATTCTGTTAAGTGAATGAAGAGGCCACTCCACATTGCTGAAAAATAATAATGAAATAGGGGTTAAAGTAAGGCTTAACAACTTATTTTAATTATTAATTCAATCACCAAGAGGGAGTAGAATCTACAAATTTAGAGCTCATGCTCTAGAATAAGAAATACCAGCATTAGGTGCTTTAAGCAACAATCCTGATTGTTATCTCATTTTATCAGGGGATAAAGCCTGAAAGGAGTTATTTCCATTTTACAGATGAGTCAACTAAGGCTTAGAGTTTAACTTGCTGAAGGTAAATACAGTTGGAATTAAATGTAAGCCTGTGTGACTTCGGAGTCCCTGGGGGGTGCGAATGGTTAACATACTTGCTGCTAGCCGAAAGGATGAAGATTTCAGTCTAACCAGAGGTGCCTCAGAAGAAAGGTCTGGCAATTTACTTCTGAAAAATCAGCCATTGAAAACCCTATGAGCACAGTTCTACTCTGACTCACCTTGGGTTGCCATGAGTTGATTCGGACCTGACAGCTACTGTTTTTGTTGTTGTTGTGTTTGTTTCCTATCTGACTTTAGAGCTTTCATTCCATCCCCAAAATAATCCCTAAGTATTTGAGTAAATTTCCAAATCAGTCAATTGAAGGTATAGCAGTATAGATGTTATTTCCCCAATATCCTTATGGATTTTCCCTATTCCTTGTCCATTTACTGGCTTTCATTAAAAATTTAAGTATACTATGTATTCTCTCTTAAATTGGCTACAACCAATTGTTAATTCAATGCACCCTTCTTTTCCTTTTCCCATTTCTGTGCATTCCTTATACAAATAGTATGTTTGAATAAGTTTTCTGTTCTCATCAAACAAAATGCTTTCTCTTTGGGAGGTGGACTAGCACAGTGCTTAAAAACTCAGGCTCTGGGGTGGATTACCTGGCTTTGAATCCTAACAATGCCAGTTACTGTGTGGCCTTAGATAAGTGTTTTGCCCTTTCTGTACTTTAATTTTTATCTTCAAAATGGGGATAACAATGACGCATATATAAATCAGTACATGTAAAGCACTTAGAATATTGCCAGGACCATAGTAAAAACAAAACAAAACAAAACCCACTGCCGTCAAGTCAATTCTGACTCCTAATGACAGAGGACAGAGTAGAACTGCCCCCATAGCGTTTCCAAGGCTGTAATCTTTATGAAAACAGACTACTGCATCTTTCTCCTGCTGAGCAGCTAGTAGGTTCGTACCTCCAGTTGAAAGCAACGGATTTATTTATTTATTTTTTAATGTCACTAACATTTTACTATTAAAGTTCTGCCTATTTGTTGAATTACTATAATAAAATTGAACAATTGGATTTGGGTAGAAGTGGACTGAGACTGAATAGAAATGGATAAAATGTAATCTAAAATAATATGGAAAAACTTAGACAGTGATATATGCCCTGTGGGGCAGTTCTACCCTGTCCTATATGGTCAGAATGGAACACCATCATAAGTTGGAGACTACCTGTACTCTGAAATCCATATAAGTTCTCCCACCTCCCTATGCTGTTACTGAAAAACTTCTTTGGAAATAGAACTCTTCTAGGAAATAAGAATGTTTCCTCATTTTTAGATCGTCAAAAGACTCTTAGTCATCAATTATAAGGAAATGAAACTAATACATGAACTAGATACCATTTTAGATAATAAAATTCCTACTTTTGAAAACTAAATTAGAAATTCTAATAATCCCAATGCCCAATACGTGCCTGAATATATACATTTCTTATATTAAAAAAAAAACAAACCCAAAACCCAAACATATTAGATACCCAGTATGACTTACTATCCTACTTTTTGGTACAATCTTTTTAATTGTAAATTTATTTGCAATGTGTTGCCACTTTTTTTCATTAATATTAAGCATGTTCATACCTGCTCGTGATGGGCAACAAATTGGAGAGTTTGTGTAGGCATTGAGAAAGGTAGTGCCACGAGCTTTCATGAAGTTGATAAAAGGAAGTTTCACTACCTGACTTCCTGGATGAAATGTGAGTCTTCCATCCTAGAACAAAGAAATTTAAATAACATTGATTGCATTACAGAAGAAGTTTATTTCCTTTAACTGTAAAATACATAAGTAGCAAATGACTTTAATATGACCATAAGAATCCTCAAAAGATTAAAAAAACAAGTGTAGCAAGTGTTATGAGCATCTAGTCTGTTAAAAAAAACCCACCCAGTGCTGTCGAGTCAATTCCAACCCACAGCGACCCTATAGGACAGAGGAGAACTGCCCCACAGAGTTTCCAAGGAGCGCCTGGTGGATTCAAACTGCCTACCTTTTGCTTAGCAGCAGTAGCACTTAACCACTATGCCACCAGGGTTTCCATCTAGTCCATAAATAGCTAGGATGCAATGCAGTGTTACACTAGGATTCATTTGAATACAATAAATGTCTTAAAGGACTTCCTGGAAAGCTCTTTTGAGAGATGATGGACTGACTGAACATTTAGTGAGTACTTAACTATGTGCAAGGCAGTGTGCAAGATCTGGGGGTATAAAGGTGAATAAAACAGCCAGAGTCCCTGCCCCCATAAAGCTTACAGTCCAGTTGGGGAGGCTAAAATTATACCGGCAAATAATCCATTATTAATTACAAATTGTGATGAATGCTTTGAAGAAAACCTGAGATGCAGGAAAACAAAGTAGACCTACTTTAGATGGGGTGGAAAGGGAAGGCTTTTCTGGGAAATATGAACCCTAAAGAAAGAGAAGGATCTACAATCCTGCTTCCTTCTGCTTCTTTTGATCTCAAGAACACTTCCTAATAAACCTCTTTTGTGGTAATCCCCAATGTTCTCTGTTCTCTAAATTTAGAAAATCGTAAAGATTACTTTAAGAAATATTCTCAACAAATTCTATGGGCGTATCCAGATTATATAACTTTAATCATCATGGGTTAACTTCTGAGGGAGGCAATATAACACAGTGATTAAAAGCACACTTTTTGGTGCCAGAAATGCATACCACCACCAATCTAAATGACCACAGTAACATTCATTGATAATAAGCTATTATTATAATTAAAACCAAGTATCTGTCTAAGCAGAAGTTTCTAAATCATGGACAATACTAAAGTAAAAGTAGACAGCAGTATTCTTTTAATTGATGCCTTGGGAAAGTTCCAAAAACTGTTCAAGTTTGTTTTTAAACAATAATGATGAGGACAACACACACACAATTTCTCTGGGATATGGGGAGTGGATCAAATTCTATCAGCTAAAGCATTTAAATCAGCACCATAAAGATTATCAAGACACCTGGGTAATAAAAATAAATTTAGCTTTCTTCACTTCTCACCCAAATATTAATTCCTGCAAACGTGAGGTGAACTGGGAAACGATTGCTGGGAAGCTAATAAGCATTTATGGAAGTGGACGTGCCGAATGCTATTTTCGCCCACAACTGAATCAAACAGGGGTATGAATTGAAAGTTCACTAGTAGTGGTAAAATAATTTAGTGATTGATGTCAGCATTAAAAAAAAAAAAAAAAAAGATTTGCAAAGACCCTAACAGTGCATTTCATTTACTAAAGTATGCTTTCCGAAACTTTTAGTTAAGCATATGTATGTAGTGTGTGTGCGTGTGCATACGCAGCCACAAAGTCAAATGTTTTCTTCAAAATGCGAAGTAAAATGTATTCTTCAAAATGCATCGGGGTAAAACATGTTTAAAAGTGTCTCTGATTCTGTTCCCCAAAGTCTGCAGCACAGGAAAGGCTGTGGGCCGGTCGCTGGTTCCGTGTGGGACGTCCCCTCCCCTGCCTCACGGTACTTACGAAGGAATCGCTCACCACCAGCACCACATTAGGCAACTCGGGCAAGGCCCGAGCTGCTAGCCCTCTCTGCCCACTTGCTCCGGGGGCAGGCGCAGCGAGCGCTAAAGCAGCGACCACTGACACCCACAGCAAAAGCATCGCAGGCAGCGGTCCTGAAAGCCCAGCCTCTGGCCGCTGGCTCCGCCTCCTCCCTCTCGGAATTCCCTCCAGGAGAGGAGAGAGCGGGGACCAGTTTGTTTCCCTCCTAAGTCAGCCCTTCTTCCGCAGAACTACAACTCCCATCAGGTTCAGAGCGTGCATATGCGCAAAAGGGGAATCCCTAGTTTAGCTCATGTTAAGACCTTTTAATCAAATACCGAGCTAATCAAACTCTGCAATTCCCAGTTAGTCAGTGATGCCTAGGAAGCGCGCATGCGCCTGGCTCCTGGTTTGGCGTTTGTAGGAGACAAGCGTCTATCCCAGGTGGGTTCGGGTCTCTGTTGCTTTTGCAGAAGTTGGCTCTATTAGGTAGTTGAAATGGTAGCTAGAGAGAGAAAGGATCTGTGGGTTAGTTGTGCTCGTTTTGCGCCGGGTAGGCGTGGCAGAGTGTTAGGCAAGAGCGTGGACTGGGCGATGATGAGGTGGCGGGGCGTCTGTCACTTAAGTTGGATGGGGCGGTTCTTTGTGGGGCCTCTGGCTGGATCGCCTTAGATGCGATATGGATACCTTTGGTCCTCTCGAATGCCTTCCCTGAAGAGGATTTCTAACCTGCCTCATCTTATTGTCTCTCTTTGCACCTGCAGTAACGATTTATTGAGCGTCCGTGGGGTGAGGATCGGGCCTAGTAAGAAGCTTCAGGTTCTAGGCGGGGCAAAAGCTTAAAAGTGCAGAGGAGAGAAATGGGACCCGCCCTGGAAGGAAATGTTGAGCAGTGTGACATTTTCGATTATGTTCAGAATGTTCAGAATACCATTGTTTTCCTCTTGGAAATCACTGGTCTCCTGATTGTTGAACTCCTTTAGAGAAGACTGGAAGAGGCAGATTTCTGTCCCAGAGCCATTTTTTAAAAATTTCATTATTATAGTTTCAGGTACATAATTCGCGCATCACACTAGTCATTTTAACATTTTGACAGGAAAAGGAGGAGTTGCACTACTTATTTAGCATAAAATCAACTCTTAATACTAATACCTGGCAGTTTTTTTTTGAGTAAAATAAGATAATAATGATAAGGGCCACATCTTATTTATTTAATATTCACGTAGCACTTACTATGTGTTAAGCATTGTACTAAGCATTTATTGAGTACATACCCTGTGCCGGTTCCTTTTGCATGTACTGTTTTATGAAATCTTAGCTTTCACCATTTTGCAAATAGGAAAACAGGCTTGGTGAGTTTAAATGACTTAAAAGTTACACAGGAATCCAGTCCAAGCAGGACTGAGGGGCTCGTTTTCTGCACTGTATCAGACAGTGTTGCACTGCTATCCGTAAGGTTTTCACTGGCCAATTTTTTCAGAAGTAGACCACCAGGTCCTTCCTAGTCTGGAAGCTCCACTGAAACCTGTCCACCATGGGTGACCTTGCTGGTATTTGAAACACTGGTGGCATAGCTTCCAGCATCACAGCAGCATGCTAGCCACCACAGTACAACAGACCTTTTATATTATGCCTCATGTGGCCTCACTCAAATATAGGTAGGCCTTAGATGTAAAATATTTTATTAACTCGGGATTTTAGTGTACAAAATAATAACTTTAAGAAACAATTCAATAAAAGTAGGAAAAAAGACTTGGATAGACCACAGTGAGATGCCACTACAAACCCAGTAAAACAAACACACAAAAAAACACACCAAACTCGTTGCTGTCGAGTCAATTCCAATGCACAGTGACCCTGTAGGACAGGGTAGAACTGCCCCATAGAGTTTCCAGGGAGCGCCTGGTGGATTTGAACTGCCGACCTTTTGGTTAGCAGCCGTAGTTCTTAACCACTACGCCACCAGGGTTTCCACACACTCACTGGAGTTGCTTAAAATTAAGACGGACAACACCAAGTGTGGATAAGGAGGTGAAGTAGCTGAAACTCTCATATGTTTTTGGTTTTCCACTTTGGAATAAGTTGACAATTTCTTATAAAGTTAAACAAGAACCAATCTAATGTTTCAGCATTTCTGCTCCCAGATATTTTACTCAAGATAAAAGAAAATATGTGGGGGGGAAAAAAAAGACTTGTACAATAAAATAATTTAAAATATGTCTCTGCCTGCAGGGACTATTAATTCTACAAATTTTTTTTGAAAAATTTTTCATTTATTCTATAAATATTTACTGAGAACCTCCTCTGGTCATATGACTGTGCTGGCAAAAATGAAGAAATATGAGACATGTTAAATTCCAGTTGAGTAGCTCAGCTAATAAGTGCTTCAGTGGTCTTGAGGAGGGGATGGTCCCTGTTGCGGGATTTAGTCTAATATTGGATCACAATGGTCTGATCTGCAATCAATCATGGGGATGGCGCAGGACTAGGCAGTATTTTCTTTCATCAGACATGGGGTTACCATGAATTGAGGGCCAACTCCATGGCAGCTAACAACAACAGTATTCACATAGTGATTAATTTTAATAGGATACTAGTGGTCGATGATAGCCATATTTGAGGAACACAGGCAACAAGGTTAGTTCTTGAGAGAACAAGGAAGAAGGAGGTTGAGGAAAGGCTTGGGATTTTAAACATGTAGAGAAAATTTATAGTAAACACTATGGGTTAACAATGGCAAAGAAGGTAGTGAAGCTGGTTGAGAGGGTAATAATAGTAGTAGCATCAGAACCTGTCTGACCTCAGGGGAGAATAATGAGAATCAAGAGCAGCACAGGGCTGATTCCTGAGGAGGAGGTCAGACATACCTCCACTCTTCAGCCTTTTTAACCAATTCTGATGCCAGCCGTGCCTCTCATGGCACTCTCTCCTTCTCTGCTGGGTTCAATGATCTGGTTTAATGGCCACACAAAACTCACAGACCACGCTTACAGTTAAGTGGTTTATTAAAGAAGCAGCGGGTTACAATGGGGGATTGGGATCAACAGGCTACAACTCAGGATCAGGATCAAGAAGCATGAAGGCAAAGTCGAGAAGGCTCCCCTGAAGAGTAGAGCACATCCCTCCCTTCAGTGCAGGGCAGCTCTCTCAGTGCCTCTCACTATATAAGCAAACAGACCCTTCCCTTGGCCACCTCAGGACAGGCTTCTCTGCTTTCGGCCTCCCTGCCGTTGGCTCTGTTGCAGTGCCCCTTTTGGGCCTGTCACCATCTTCAGTGTTATAGCCTTTGATCCATGTTATAACTCTTTCAGGAGGTTCCTTGCCTTCTCGCTCTCTGCTGCTTCTCTCTTCTTCATTCTGTTTCTTTCTGAAAAACATCTGTGGGGTTGGCTGCGTATATACAAAACTACTCATCAATCTCAAGGCAATGCCCTCCTACCAGGACTATGAACTGACCAATCCCCTCTCAGTAGGCTACAGACACTTCATTTGCATAGTAGGCTATAGTAACTTCATTTGCATAAGTATATTGACCATTCACTGCAAGGTGCATACCAGTCACAGGGTAGGCTGCAGCCCAGGGCCAGACAAAAAGTATCAGACCATCCTTGTTGGCAGTTACCCAGGAAATGTCAATCAACTTGGACAAAAGTAACAAACCCTCTAGGGAAGAAAACTAGGGCAAAGATAACTCCTCAGGGCTTAGGGGGAAAATCTTTCAAACTGTTTTTCCAAAGAACTAAGGCAAGAGGCCACATAAAGGAATTCATTTCACCACATCAGAAGACCAGAACTACATATGCAATGTATGTGTACAGGCACTTCATATCAGGTAAGTGATGTAGTTCTCACTTTACCAAAAGGAAATGGTCTTGGCGTGGTGAAGTAAGGTACTCTGTTCTGATGGAATTTGAATCCAGATCTATGTGATTCCTAAGTCCATTCTCAGCCAGGTTAGTCTTGGGTTGGTGGTTGCATATAGCAAAATGAAGGGGCTAACAGAATCAGGGGTATTTTGTAAGAACAGTTGAAATGACTGAGCAATAAACTAAAATCAGGTTGGCTGGGGAGGGCAATCAAGCGTAGGGACTGGGGCTGAAGAAGTCAGTGGAATGGAGAGTCAGGTTTTTACTTTTCTATTTAAATAGCTATATAACATTGAAAAAAGTTGTCTATGTTTTCATTAGATTATAAACTAGTTACATGATGTTGGCAACTTTTTACATATGGCTTAGAAAAAAGTTCAATTTAGTGTAGTTAGGCTGCAAATTGGAAATAAGTAAGTGCCTGTAATTTTCCTAGATTCAAAACAAAGTCACATAGAAATAGTTGAGAGATTTTTCTTGGTGGGGGGGGCACTCAGTTTTTTATACTGAAGTTAATGTGTTTTGAGCTTTTGGGATGTTTTTCAGACTTGTTCTGATCTCTTAAGGAACTTTCCTTTTATCACCTGAAGCTATGGAAATGCAGTTGAGATCAATTTGAGAATTCAGAGATTAAGATAGGAAAGAAAAAGGGCTAACAGTTGTACATAATTACTACTCATGGTTTAAATCATGAGTTATGAAGATTCAACATGAACCTGATGTGTTAAAAAATATCAAAAGGTTTTGATTTATGGATGTCCTCCTGTTTATGTGACTAGCTGTCTCATATTTGTTTTTACTTAATTTAGATGGATAATGGGTAAGGAGCAATTGGAAATTTAGTTCAGAAGGAAGATAGAGGTGGTGATAATAGGTAAAAGGTAAGTGTCTAGAATTCTAAATAATAAGTATTTGGAGTCTACTTTTACTTAATGATTATTTTTACCAGTTCCTTTCAGAAGGTTCAATGGCATAGAATTGTCACGTCAGACTATAGGTCATCACAAAATACCTTTAGTCTTTTGTTATTGGATTTAAGGTTTGTTTGTTTTTCCCCTTTCTCTCCTATAATTAACTTCCATTGTCATTATTGTTAATATTTTTGCTTTGTGGAACCTTTGCATGTGCACGAGGGAATGTTAGTTTAGGGTTTCAAGACTTCAACTGGGGAGTATTAATTCATTTACCTACATTTGTTAACTTTGTAGTGTATCATTGTCTTTTTGTCATGACTGTTACTTTCTGTTTTTAAGTGCAGTTGTTACTACTTTTTAAACTTGATTTATGTTGGGTAAAAACACTTAAAGGTTAGTAGTTGAAAAACTTTCATTGAGTGAATATGTGCAAAATTAATGCCTTTATTTTAAAAAATCAGTTGAAACTGAAGAGAAAATGTGGGAGGAGAGGTATAAAGGGAAACTTTTAGTAGCTGGATCTGTGGAAAAATATTACAGACATTTACAAGAGAGCTAGATCTTTCTCAAAGTGTTGGAAATGCTTGGAAAGGAGGGAAGTATCTTAAATAAAGGAGTATGGGGCTACCTGTAATCATTTTTGGTAGTAGGGTTGTACTCTGTGAAAGGAAATAGGTTTGAATGGTACGTATTAGATGGATTAAAAAAAAAAAAGCCCACTGCTGTCGAGTCTTTTGTGATTCATAGTTACTCTGTAGGACAAAGCAGAACTGCCCCGTAGGGTTTCCAAGGCTGTAACCTTTAAAGAAACAGACTGCCACATCTTTCTCTGGCGAGTAGATGGATAGTGCTCAGTAAAGGTCTGTTTAGAAAATGAGTGAATGAGTATCACTACCCCCAAACGAAAAAGAGAGAAAAAAAAGACAGACGACGACATTTTTCATGCTAAAAAGGGAGCAGATTATCTTGCCTTTTTAATAATTAGCTAACCTTCTTTAGTCCACAGGACTAATGGCTCACATGAACCACAGCCTCTTCTAGTAAGTCCAGAAGAACTAGTTTGTGCTGGGCTACCACTACCTACCATTCTGATCAGGGACACAATAGAAGGTCCCAGTTAGAATGGGAGAAAAATATAGAACAAAACTCAAATTCATGAAAAAGACAAGACTTACTGGACTGATAGAGACTAGAGGAACCCCCGAGACTGTCGCCCTAAGATACCCTTTTAGCCTGGAACTGAAGCCACTCCCAGAGGTCATCTTTCACCCAAATAATAGATTGGCCTATAAAATAAACAGCAACAAAGATGACACACAATATAGAGAAAGTCAGCACAACTTGACCAAGGCAAAGCTATAGAAGCTTCCTAGACACATCCAAACACCTTGAGGGACCGAGTTACTGGGGCTGAGGGCTGAAGACCACGGTCTCGGGACATCTAGGTCAATCAGCATAACATAGTTCATGAAGAAAATGTTCTACAGCCTACTTTGGTGCGTAGCGTCTGGGGTCTTAAAAGCTTGTGAGTGGCCATCTAAAACACATCTATTGGTCCCATCGTGTTCGGAGAAGAGGAGAATGAAGAAAACCAAAGACACAAGGAAAATATCAGTCCAAAGGACTAATGGACGGCAAGAACCACAGCCTCCACCAGCCTGAGACCAGAAGACCTAGATGGTGTCGGGGTACCACCACCGAATGCTCTGACAGGGATCACAATAGAGGGTTCTGGACAGAGTGGGAGAAAAATGTAGAACAAAATTCAAATTCACAAAAAAAGACCAGACTTCTGGTCTGACAGAGACTGAAGGAACCCTCGAGACTCTGGCCCCCAGACACCCTACTAACTCAGAACTGAAGCCACTTCTGAAGTCCACCTTTCAGCTAAAGATTAGACAGGCCTATAAAACGAATAATTACACTTGGGAGGAACGTACTTCTTAGTTCAGTCAGGTACATGAGACCAAGTGGGCAACACCTTCCCAAAAGCAAAGATGAGAAGGTGGGAAGGAACAGAAAATCTGGACGAATAAACACAGAGAACCCAGGGCATAAAGGGAAAGGGGTAGAGTGTGACACATTGCGGGGATTGCAACTGATGTCACAAAATAATGAGAAACTAATTTGTACTGTAAATTTTTACCTGAAACATAATAAAAACAAAACAAAAAAATAACACCTATGAGGTATATGCTCCTTTGAACAATCAACTATGCAAGAAACTGGATGGATGAGGCAGGCGGGGTGGAAAGGGTGAGAGTGCTGACACATTGCAGGGATTGTAACCAGTGTCACAGAATAATTTGTGTATAAATCGTTGAATGGGAATCTGATGTGTAAACTTTCATCTAAAACACAATATAATATTCAAAAAAATTAGCTAACCTTCTGAAATCGATACACACACATAAATGTTAGGTGAAGAGAGAGGGCCTCAGTGCTGGCATACTATACTAAATGTCAAATCAAATGAAGAAGGAATTGGAAGAAAAGAGTAGAAGGGCTCCACGGCAGCATGAAGAATTGTAGTTACATATGGACACATATACAAATATGGAAGGGTATTGAACATTAAGAATTGATTACCAAGAGAAAAATTGAGTTTTTGTAATGGTCATTAAAAATAACCTACAAAGAAGCATTTAATGACTCCCTAGTTGCTGCTATATTTAAGTCCAAATTTGTCTCTCTGACTTTCAAGGATTTCTGTAATCTGTGTTCTACTTACCTACCCAACCTAAGTTTCTTGTTCTTCAGTGAGTCTGTTCTGTTCCATTCAGCCCAGTTTTCTCATTGTTGCCTACTCATGCCATATTCATTCCTATCTCTCTGACTTTGCTAATGCCTCTGACGAGTAATTTTCCTTCCTCTCCTTTCTTAAGTCCTGTCTTCTCCATCTGGTAGTCATTGATTGCTTCACACCACACTTCTTTTCTTCTCTGAACTCCTGTTGCACTTCCACTCATTATCCTTAGTTTAGCATTTGATTCTCTAATGTCTGGTACGTATTAAGTCCCTCTTGATTTAGGTTATATTCTTTAGAGCAGGGACATCTGTTATATTTCTTTTATGTCATAGGCAGCATATAGCTTGGAAGTTGCACATAGTGTTAGTGCTGATTGGTTCTACCTTGTTCAAATGTGGTGCTTCTTAAGTGTTGTGTGATAGAAGAGATGGTGATTTTAGTCCTGGAAAGTTTGCATTCTTCTGTGTGTTTGGTCTTATCTTGAAACTATTTTTGTTCTTTTTTAACTTGAACATCACTTGATTTTTTTACTTGGGTATCTTTTTTTTTTTAAATCACTTTTATTGGTCCAGATCAGTTGTCATCATCACTGATCTGTCCTGTTTCATTTAATCTACAGGTTTTTCTACCAAAGGAAACTTGGCTAGAGAAAATTTAAAGTGAAATCAGCATTGAAATTTGTTGCCTACTCCAATTAAGATTTGTAGACTACACAAAAATTCTGCTGAAGTTTGCACCTATAAATTTATACCAAGACAATTTTAGGTAAGGTAGTAGTTTTTAAAATTAGAGCATATAAAATATGTTGCTTTAAATTATATAGCTATTTTTAGAAGGAAAAAAGCCATTTTTCTGCCTATTTAGAAAATCTTGTTCTGGCTGCAGAGAAAGTGATTTTCTGATATCTTAATTTTAATATTAATTTGAATGCCATCATCCTTTAAGTCAAACGGATTTTTTTGTTTGTTTGTTTTCTAACTTCTCAAACTTCTTTGGTCTTGCACTCCTATCTCAGTCTCTTTGGATATAAAGGACTGACAGTGTACCATGTTAGCTATTTTTGTCGTCTTGGTTCATTTTGTTGCCTTGAATATCTGTAATCTATAACTACTTAATATTTACCCAGCTTTGTTTTATCTTCCTGTTGAGATGAGAGTTAAATGGAGTTAACAAGAAATGCAAATGTTTCTTTTTTCCAACATTGAATTGTAATTGAATTTGACTTATTTACTGGTAAACCAGATTAAGTTATGAAATCTGAAGATATTATCAATTTATTGATAATTGATATATTTTAAGATTAAATGAAGAAATATTTTGCTAATTGAAATATTTTTATGGTTGAAATTAGTGTTTTTGCATATTCATCACTTCCATTCAAGTATAAACGTGTTTCTCTCCAAAGAAAGTAATTGTTGTTTGTGTGCCATCGAGTCAATTCTGAATCCTAGTGACTCTATAGGACAGAGTAGAACTGCCCCATAGGGTTTCCTAGGCTGTAATCTGTACAGGAGCAGATTGTTAGTTTTTTTTTCTCCTGTGGAGCAGCTGTGTGTTCGAATCTGCAACCTTTTGTTTAGCAGCTGAGTGCTTAACCATTGTACCACCAGAACTCCTTAAAGAAAGTAATAATCCTATAGTAATCCTTACTATAAAGAAAGTTAATATCCTGATTTACATTTTTACAGAAACTGATATTAAAACAGAACAGATAAATGACATTCTTAAACTCTCATAGTTACTGAAATTTGTGTTAATGTTTTACTTTGTGAATTGGGCTTATTTTACTGGATCTTGCTTAGTGTGGAACTGGATTGAGATTGGTATGTGTTTTGGCTCCTGGTCCATAAAATAATCTGTGTTTTTAGCCTAACGTATATAGAGTGAGTATAATTCAAATGCAGCTCAGTATCAACAAATATTTATTGATCATCTTCAATTTACCAGATACTGTTCTAGATACTATGAACAAGCAGTGGGAAAAAAAAAAGACAAAAAATATTTATGTATGTAAGCTATGGATTCAGATTAAAATTATAGATAATTTTGTTAGGCTTAATCTGTATACTTTGGGTCAGTTATACCTGCAAATTTTTGTTTATCTCTCTTCATGAACGTGCTCCACGTAATGTATCATTTCATCTAATTCTTTATGCACAGAAGGATACAGATGATTGAAAATTTAGCCGGAATCATCATCCATGAGGTTATGCTAAGAGAAAAGTTTTAGGTAACGTATACTAGACATTTAGTACTAATAAGTAAAATCTGTAGTGTATTAGATGGTGATAAGTACTTTGAAAAAAAATAAAGCAAGGAAAGAGTTAAGGGAATGTTAAGTGATTGGGCACAGGGGAGAAGAAAGTGTTGAAATTTTAAATAGTGTGGACAGGGAAGATTTCACTGAGAAAGTGACATTTGAGTAAAAATCTGAAGGACTGAGTGTGTAAGCTATTGTGTATATTAGGGAGGAAGACCGTTGGAGGTAGAAGGAATCACAAGTGCCTTTTTTTTAGATGGTTACGTTTGTTGGAACTCTTTTTTTTTCAATTTTTTTTTTGTACTTCAGGTGAAGGCTTACAGAACAAATAGTTTCTCATGAAACAGAAGTACACATGTTGTTTTATGACATTGGTTAACAACCCCACAACATATCA
>NW_004443968.1:10904272-10969285 GCF_000243295.1 Trichechus manatus latirostris | reverse complement strand
ACCATTTCAAAAATTTCTACATGCACAGTTCAGTGACATTGACTACGCTCTTCAAATTGTGCTGTTATAAGTTTGTTGGATCTCTTAAGGTTAGGTAGGTATTATTGTAGATTCACTCTGGCTTTTTGTTTTGACAGAATGTCAAGCAAAGAGGTGAAGACGGCTCTGAAAAGTGCTAGAGATGCAATCAGAAACAAAGAATACAAAGAAGCTTTGAAGCATTGTAAGGTAACCTACTTTTTTACCCCACGATTAAAGTATGTTAGCCATATACAAGCATTATCTATCTGTAATATGTGAATCATTTACTGTCCAAAAACAACAAAAGTGCTAAAGCTATTTAGTGTAACTGTTTAGAGTGGTTGGGCTAATAACTCTCAATTAGTGGGATAAACTACTGCTGTCACACTTAATTTCATCTTTCTTTATGTTGATCAAAGCCAAGCTCTCAAAGCCTGAATATCTCCGAAGTATCCTTTGATGGCCTGTATTATGGAACACTACTGTCTCCTAAAGTTTTCATTCTTTAATGGTGTGTTGACATTCTAAATCTATTTGGTTTGTGGATGGGAGAATCAAGATTCTAAAGCTCCTTTCTATGCGGATGGGAATGTTCCAGTCTCAAGGAGGAAACTGATGATGCAGGAGAAATAGAAGGTGGTGGTATTAACAGGAGGAAAGATAGGTGCAGTTCCATATGGTGTCAGATAGGTGTGTAGGTTTGGTGGTGGAAAGATAAGAGCGTCCCCTCTGATGACTTCTATTTTCTTAGGGAAGAATAAACTGAGAGTGCGGGAAGAGTTGTATAGAAGTCTTGAGATACAAGAAAATATGAAATAGTTGTTATTCGGAATGGGAAAACAAACTTACTAGTAAAACATAGAAGAATTGCTAGGCCTTAGTGCTCATTTGTGACAGTGAAATCAGTGAGCTCAGCTGTGTAGTTTTCTTCCTCCATGTTCAGCTTCTCAGGCTTGGAGATGGGGGATACTGGGGTTCAAGTATGGATGGTGAGAAAGATGAGAGAAAGATAGGCAGAGGAATTGATACTTGCCTGGGTGTGATGACAGCGATGATCATGGAGTCTATGCTGGGGGAGGAGGGGTGAGAAATGAGAAGTAGGTATGGATAGTGGGGAAAGGGAGTAGGCTCAGTACTTGGAGATATCAGAGGTTAAAGAATTGTTATCATGTAGTTATTAGAGTAATATAAGTTAGGGGAACAGGAAAGGGGCAGAATAGTAGCATGCTGGAAATCCAGATTTTGGATGGCTGAATAGTGTAGAGGCTAAGTAACTGAGAGGATACAGTTTTCAATGGATCATGAGTGTGAATGTTAAAATGATTACAGGAATTGAGGTTGAGAGGAAGGGAACAAAATCTTTACTGAAGAAAAGTGTTCTTAGGAGGTTGGTAGATGGTAGTAGCAATAAGAAGGATATTATTAGGTGGTACAGGTGAATGACTTGAGCTTCAGTGGGACTGGGATTTTTGAAGGAGGGAGGAGCAGAAAAGGAATGTAGGTGATAGTGTGAGCAAGGAGAACCTTTCCTAACCTATCATATAGTGGAATATAAAGGAAAAGAAATCAACTGCAGCATGTAAGAGCTATAGGAGAAGAACCAAGTTTCAGTTGAAGCAGGACTTGGTGCAGTTAAAAGAATAAGAGAAAAGGCTGAAACTATGTAGGGAACTTGGCTGAGCAAGATGGAGAGTTCCAGAGGGCATAGTGAAGAGTTTAGGATAGTGGGAGGGAAGGAATTGGGTACGACTTGGGGAAGTATACAGCCATATGGGGAAGAGTGTTGGGAGGGGGGTAAAAGATGCCCGTGTGAGGTTTAGGCTTCTAGTGGTGACTGAGCCTAGCAGGCTTGTGAGGCCATGATGGAATCAGTCCTGATATAGAAGAAGGTGGCAATTTGCTCAGTCTGTAGGGCTGGGGCTGGGGGTGGGGGTGAGGGGGTGCAGGGACTGTTTCCTTCAGCCCTGGGTTTATCTAATTTATGCACATATGAGTCTGTTTTTATTATTATATACAGCAGCACTACAGCACTCTTTAGGATTTCTACAAAATTCAGATAGGAATCCCACCAAGTACATAGTTTGTAATTTATCCTGGAGAGACCCAACTAGAAAACACAAAAATGAGAACCTAATCAGTGGTAAATGCTCAATTAGTTGTGTGTAGTAACCCAGAATATTGAGACTAAATGAATTTTTTAATAAAGAAATGCTGCATCTTAGTGTATTTGCTGCGGTCTTGTCCGATCATCACCTTGTCTGCCTGTGTACCTTTATAACTCAGTGTAAGCATCCCTTGAGGAAAACCTCTGACATGTGCAGACATAGCTGCTTTTTTCTCTGTGTTCTCTTATAACCTGATACTTGCTTTCACCGCATTGTTGTAATTATTTGCTTAAAAATCTGTGTCAGGTTCTGGAAAACTGCTCATCAGGCAGATGGAAGGTACTCCTGGAAGGTAGCGGGTTGACTATGGTATTTTTCATTGGTTCAGCAGTTATGTGCCATTGGGCTTGGTGTTGGGGACACAAGCACAAATAAGGCTCCAGTGACTGTCTTCAGAACTTAACTTTGGTAGATGTCTCACTGTTGTTAGTTTTTTAGTAGGCAGCTTTATTGGGTAGAACGAAGCTTGTGCTGTAGATTGGTATCAAATTGCTGGAAGTATGCTGTGAATTTACGTAAACCTAATAATCTGTCTGGTTCAACTCAGAAATGTTCTTGTTTTCTCTAGATATATATAAATACTTAAAGGGCTAATTTCATTTTAGCTACTTGTTTTGTTTTTCTTTCCCTAGAACATCTTTGCTTTCTGCTCCAAACTATTTTATTTTACCAAGTAATTTTTATTTCTGAAAATAATATCTCTACATGTAATTTTTATTCTAGATGACAGTTACTGTTTAAATATTCATCACTACTATTTATTTTGAACATATTTGGTACAGTCACATTGGGATGAATCTACTTTCCTAGCCTATAATTTCAGTGAACAATCTGGGGAAAACGTTATCATGGTAAAGGAAAATATGGGAGTTGGATAAGGTGAAATAATATGGAGAACAGTTTTGTGAGTTGACCA
The DNA here is from genome assembly GCF_000243295.1 of Trichechus manatus latirostris. Lineage (NCBI taxonomy): Eukaryota > Metazoa > Chordata > Mammalia > Sirenia > Trichechidae > Trichechus > Trichechus manatus. The sequence continues at coordinate 10,966,183 of NW_004443968.1, read as the reverse complement.
GTAGCAGTCTGGAGGCAGCTGGGTTGGTCAGGTATTGAGAACAGGCTTATTGTTCTTTTTATATCTGGTATTCTCAAGAAATAGCCCTGGTGATGCAGTGGTTAAGCACTCAGCTGCTAACTGAAAGGTGGGCAGTTCAAACCTACCAGCCTCCATGGGATGAAGATGTGGCAGTCTGCTTCCGTAAATATTTACAGCTTTGGAAACCCTATGGGGCAGTTCTGCTCTGTCCTGTAGGGTCACTATGAGTTGAAATTGACTTGATGGCAATGAGTATTGGGTTTATTCTCAAGGAGCTGGGAAGGGAATTTGGGGAAAGCACTGGAATCACTTGGGCAGCTTTTAAAATATATACCTCATATGCCATCACTGATCTAGTTCAACTCCTTCTCTCCCTATGAGCAAACTGAAGACCAGAGAGGTTAAGTGACCTTCTTAAGTTCACCCAGTTAGCGGTTGGTCCAATTTCCAGACTCTCAGATAGACTGTCTTTTTGTTGTTGTTGTTTATTAGTTTTCAAAATTTAATGACCTGTTCTTTTAATTTCTTTAATCAGGCAGTTTTAAAACAAGAGAAAAATAACTACAACGCCTGGGTTTTTATTGGTGTTGCTGCAGCCGAGCTAGAACAACCTGATCAGGCCCAGGGTGCCTATAAGAAAGCTGCTGAACTAGAGCCAGACCAATTACTAGCATGGCAGGTAAGTAGAATAAATTTTTTTCTATGTTGTAGGAAAGGATTTTTTTTTCATTTATCAAAATATAGGTCACACCTTTAAAATATGCATTTAAACCTCCATTTATCCCATATAAGAAAAAGTTTTAATTTCTTGATCTTTTAAACCTGAAAGTTAAAAAAAAGTGGTGCCAAGGATACTGTTTACCACTATTTAGCAGCCAACTTAATGGATTATTTCCAAAATATGAGGACTTTAAACATGATTATATAAATCACCAACTTAATTATGCATGAACATAAGACTTAGCCAGAATATTCTCCTTTATGTTTACCTGAGGGTAAAGAAATGTATATATTACTAGGTTTTCTAAAAATAAACTAACAAAAAATTCTATATCTTTGAGTACAAGTTAAATTCTTTTTTCTTACTTAGGGGTCTTAATGTTTTTTAGGCTACTCTTCAACTTTTTCATACTTACTAACTTTGATTTGTTTCACATCCCAATCACATCTCTGAAACTAGGACTAAAATAGGAGGTAGTATGCTCTGGAGAACATGAGCCCGTTTGTCTCAGGTTCCCATGAAGAAGAGAGTGAGTAAGGGTGTCTGGTAACACCCTTAGAAAGATGACTGCTTTCATAATGTCCACAAAATAATTGAATGTTTTTTGTCTGACCGTATCATAAAAGTAGTGTCGTATAGTTTTTTTATTTGTGCTTTCACCTATTTCTTCCCATCCAGCCTATTTGGAGGCAAATCTCAGATTTTTCATCTATAAATTATGATCTTTTATCATAAAGAATCCTTAAAAATGATCACTTTAGCAAAATAAATCAATGTGGGAACATCGGATGTTTTTGGAAGAATAATCACTACTGCTTCCTCTTTTAGGGGTTAGCAAGCTTATATGAGAAATGTAATCACATAAATGCTAAGGATGACTTACCTGGTGTCTACCAAAAGCTCCTGGATCTCTATGAAAGGTAATGAATGCATGGGAAAAATACTTTCTTTAATAGCTTGAATTAGAATAAACTTGTTGTGTTGTTAGGTGCTGTCTAGTTGGTTCTGACTCATGGCGACCCTATGTACAACAGAATGAAACACTGCCTGGTCCTGCGCCATCCTCACAATTGTTGCTATGTTTGAGCCCATCGTTGCAGCCGCTGTGTCAGTCTTTTTTGCTCTCTACCTTACCAAGCATGATGTCCTTCTCCAAGGACTGGTCCCTCCTGATAACATGTGTAGAGTATGTGAGATGAAATCTTGCTATCTTCGTTTCCAGGGAGCACTCTGGCTGTACTTCTTCCAAGACAGACTTGTTCGTTCTTATGGCAGTCCATGGTATATTCAATATTCTTTGCCAACACCATAATTCAAAGGCATCAGTTCTTCTTTGGTCTTCCTTATTCATTGTCCAATTGCATGCATATGAGGCGATTGAAAATACCATGTCTTGGGTCAGGCACACCTTAGTCCTCACAGTGACATCTTTGCTTTTTAACACTTCTAAAGAGGCCTTTTGCAGCATATTTGCCCAATACAATACGTCGTTTGATTCCTTGGCTGCTGCTTCCATGGGCATTGATTGTGGATCCAAGTAAAATGAAATCCTTGACAACTTCAATCCATTTATCATGATGTTGCTTATTGGTCCAGTTGGGAGGATTTTTGCTTTCTTCATGTTGAGGTGTAATCTATACTGAAGGCTATAGTCTTTGATCTTCTTCATCAGAATAAACTGTTAATTAAAAATTATGCACAAGTACACTAAACATTTTAATGGGAATTGGGAAGAGTTTTTTTGTTTTTTTAACTGTTATTACAGAATTTCTTGGTTGCCATTGGAATAGAATCAAAACACTAATAGTAAGAGAGCTGACTAATTTGGGGTCTTTGATAAGATTGTCAATCAGTATAATGGAGATAATCTTTCTTAAACTTTTGTTTTTTATGAAAGGCTCACTTACTGTAGTATGAAAGAGGATATGTTCTAATTTAAAAAATACCTGGTGATATTATTCAGATATGTTAGTATTTTAAGTCTTTGGTTATTTTTTTTTAAGTGCCTTTTTTTTTTCCTTCTAAGTGTTGACAAACAGAAGTGGTGTGATGTCTGTAAGAAACTCGTGGATCTGTATTACCAAGAAAAGAAACATGTAGAGGTTGGTTAATGATTTGCTGGGGTACTAGACTTCTTTTCATAAACACATTTTTATAAGAGAGCTTTAATTTAGCTTAATGGAAAAATCAAGTTATTCTATAAATATGTTACTGAAAAGATTTAAAGAGATAATACAAATAACAGTGCTTTGAAAGCCATAAATTAGAATTCAGATTTAAGGTGTCATAACTTCTAAACCTTTTTAAAACTGGGCAGGGTATAAAAAACAAGTAAAAATGTCATCTGTGGAACTTAGTGATCCATTTGTGGTGTCTCCATAGCTGATGCTCTAAGATATGGGGGTTCGGGGATGTAGTTATTATTCCTGTATCTACTCTGATATCTCAGCCATACTTCTAATATAAGGGCTGTGTGAATTTTCAGCTTACTTTTATGGAGTTCATAGTAGATGGGGTTCTGTGCTTTTGCTATTTTTGTTTTTGAGTAGATAAAAATATTTTTATTAGCAGATTTTACATTTTTTATTGGCGTTTTTAGTATTTAATATAAAAATAACTATTTTAAATCTCCTTGATAGGTGGCCCGAACATGGCACAAGTTGATAAAGACACGGCAGGAAGAGGGTGCAGACAACCAAGAGCTTCATCAGCTATGGAGGAAATTGACTCAGTTGCTGGCCGAGAGTACTGAGGACCAGAATAATGAAACCCAGCAACTGGTATTGATCCATTTATTCCTCAGTTTGTTTCATGAAAATTTATCATCTAGTTGAATTTAGAAAATGGAAACATACTGTATGTCAAACTAGACATTTTGTATACGTTCAATATTAAATTCATAGAATCTCTTCCTGATGAAATCACAGTATTGGCCTGCAATCTCACACTTGTCTGGAAAGAATGAAATTGGTACGCAGCGTGTCAGAATTTCACTCCCTTGTGAGCCCTGGTGGTGCAGTGGTTCAAGTGCTCGGCTGTGAACTGAAAGGTCAGTGGCTCAAACCCACCAGCCACTCCGTGGGAGAAAGATGCAGCAGTCTGCTGCTGGTAAAGATTTACAGCTTTGGAAACCCTATGGGGCAGTTCTACTCTGTGTTATAGGATCTCTGTGAGTGGGAATTGACTCAAAGGCAGTAGGTTTGGTTTTTGGTTTGGTTGTATTCATAAGAATTCCTAGTGAATCAATGACTTAATCACAGTGAAAAAGAAACTGTGAAAAATGGTTTTCGGAAAACTATACTTTTTAAAAAGTTGTATCTTAAAGATGTGTTTCTTCATACTTACGAACTAAATTACTTTAAAGTTTAACAACTAAGCTAGTGTATTTTATTTAGAGTGTTTATATTTAATATTTAGTATTTAGAGTATTTAGTATTTACCTAAAAATATTATTTTTCAGTGTACAGATTTTGAAGTAATTGAAAGGAATTTTTAAAAGACAAAAAATGTTGGTTTTGAAGTATAATTGGAAAATATCTCCATCATTCTTTTTTTCTCTTACTCGTAAGTTTAAAAGTAAATGTAAATTTTTATTATGTAAATAGGCACTCAATGTATACATGCTAAATTGAATTGAGTTTTAAACCTGAACAATTATAAGGCACTGTATATATGGAATGGGAAGTTCATTTCTTTGTATGTTTGTTCATTTTTTTCAGTTATTAATTTGTCCTGTCGTTCAGAAAATATTTGTTTTGAGAACCTGCTATATATGAGGCAGTATGTTTAAGTGTTGGGGATAAAAATGTGAGAATAAGATTTGCACTTCTTTGTGTGATAACGGTGGTTTATCTGGGTACAGATTCAGTTGTGGAAAAAATTGAGCAGTGAAGTATATATTGAAAAATTAGGTAACTTACTAACTTCTCTTAAATCATATTTTAGTAATACAGCCTCATTGTTTTCCTTGAAATAGGATAGGTTACCAAAATATCAAACACATATCAAAATAAGTAAAAAAAAAATTTTGTGTTGTCTATGGTATTCTCTTCCCTGAAAGAGAATTGATAATACAGTACTTATAAGAAATGATTTCTCGCTGTTAAAAATGAAGAAAAAGATTTTTAGGGGGGTGAGTTTTCACCTTGAATGCTAATGATAACTGCTTTCTTTACATATGTTCAGGAAAAAAAAAGTATTGCCTATTTTCCATTTAGATTAATTTCATTACCTTTTTAAATCCCTTATGCTAGACTGTTTAAGTTAGACTGCCTCTTTTGCAAGGTCATTAACTTTATCAGAGCAGTAAAGTTGGCATTGGCATATAAGATTATGATCTCTCTGATTGACTGCTTTGGAGTGGACAGTAAGCTCTTGGAAGAATATTTTGTTAAATTAATGTTGCTCATTTATAGTTATCTCTTAGTTCAGTGCTGTCTGTTGGCCAGAATTCCAAAACTTATATATACTTTTTTTTTCCTCATTGAAATTGTCAGGGCCAGGCAATGAAATACATTTGCAGCTAGTTAAGGGTATAATTTGTACAGAGGGGTTTTATGCATTCTGCCATTTATTACCTGTGTCATTTAAGTATGCTACAGATAATAGCTTTCTTGTTTGTTTCAGCTTTTAACAGCTTTTGAGAATGCATTGGGCTTATCAGATAAGATTCCTAGCGAAGATCACCAAGTACTTTATAGACAGTTCATTCAGTGTTTATTCAAGGTAAGTTGATTTTTAAAATCTCTAATGTGACTTACATATTTCAAAATAGGAAAATGTTCACAAATACATTTTACTAGTAGTAGAACTTAGTTTCTTTTACTTTTATGTTTTCAAGTTTCCTCACGAGACTGCTAGGTTGAAGAAGGCCTGTGAAGGAATGATTAACATCTATCCCAGTGTACAATATCCATTAGAAGTGCTTTGTTTGCATTTAATTGAATCAGGTAAGTTCTTCTTTAATATATTATTGTGTCCTTGAGGTGTCTGAGTGTGTGCGGGTGATATTGCTATCAATTAATCAGAAAAACATTTTAGTGCCTACCAGGCATAAGGTATTGTTTTAGTGTTTCTGGACATAAAAGAAGGCATAATATATAGCCTTTGTCCCCAAGAAAAGGCTAATATCTAATAAATATAGGTAAGTACAGTGATGCAGAGGAATTATGAGTTACTGAGTTCATTGTTGATCAGTGGTCTTTTTAAAGATGGGAATTGAAATGAGTTTTGTATTTTCCATAGAAATTAGATAAACAAGGGGGTGAAAGCATGAGCAGAGGTGCAGAGCTAGGTACCCACAATGTATTTTTTAGGAATAGTAAAATAGGTTTATTTGCTGTAGTGGAAGAAATAACTAAAATCTATTTTGGTTAAATAGGTTAGAGTATATTACATAGGGCTATGAATGTCATGAAAAGGATTTTGGGAAAGATTAGCTTCTCAGCATATTGATATTATGTCATGGTGTTGCAAGTATATTGCTATGAATACTGTGCTGTTATAAAGTCATGAACTTTGTGAATGGTCTTTTTAAATGAAATAGAGCAGATTCAAGTTTGAGAATGTGCCTATGAGTGCACTTCGTACTCTTGCTTCTTTGTGTTCTTTCTTTTGGGGAAGATAGAATTGATGACATCTAGTTTGCTGGGAGTTGGCAAAACCTGTAGCTGAGGCTATCTTGTGCCCAAGGCTGGTTATCAGTCACCTTACAGAAGGTTGGCCATATTGGTTTTTCATTGCCAGTCTCTGTCCTTTTTCTCAGTGCCTGTGCTTAATAGACTGTTTTAAAAATAATTTGAATATTACTGCTGTCCATGCCTATGTTCATCTAAGATGAAAAGGGCACAGAAGTCAGTCACTGAAATAGAAATAACGGTATTGGCACGAGTGGTGTAGCGATTGTAAATTATTGCTGTGCTTTACTAAACCATTTATTTTTTTCACTTTGTTGCTAAATGAGTATATACATGGAAATGCTTTGTATGTGGATGTCCATCCCATGTGTCATGGTAGAAAAATGGTTTAAGACTACTGGTAGAGATAACTGTGAGGGAGAATTCCTGGTAGAAAAGGATCATTGTACCTAACTGTCTTGGCTCTTCCCACTTTAATTCTCCCTGTAAGTCCTGCTTGTCTTATACTCCACCCCACCCCCCAAATGTCTTGTATAGAAACAAACAAAACACAAAACTGCTGTTACCTTCAGTTCTGGATTTTTTTTGGTGAAAAGAAAGCAAATCCCTTTTTCTTACTTTATGTGGGTCAAAGATAGACTTGCAAGAGCACTTTTCACTAGTAGGAGAGAAGAAAACATAAAAGGTGTTGTAGCGAGTTGATTTATGAAGCATAAAGTTTTATACTAACATGCTGTGCAGGATAGATGTACAGAGAATAGACTAGATTGGGTAGACTAAGTGATTCTAGGAGTTAATGAACTAGGGTTATGGTAGTGGTGATAGAAAGTAACAGATGATTGCAAAGTATGCGAGGGGTTTCTTATAGAGGTAAAGTGAGGGAGAAATCAATTTTAAAGTTGAGCTTTCCTGAAAAATGGAAATGATGGTTTGTATGAAAGGTAGGGTTTTAGGAAGAGACATTAATGGGAAAATGCCCATCAGTAGTTTACAGATGAGATACCGATACTGAAATTAGATGTATGGTTTGGAAGTCATTTGCATATAGGTGAAAGTGAAGTGGAGTGGATGACTTCAGAGATGGTTAAGGGCAAAAAGCCGAGAACTACCTTGGGCAGTGCTGGCTGGCTTTAAGGGAAAGGGTGGACAAAGGGCAGGGAAGTGGAGACCACGGAGGATGAGAAAAGGTATGTAAAGAGACTTTCAGCACAAGGAACATGTTTGTGAATTTTTGTATTTTGTGTTTGTTTTTTCTTCTCTAATAGGAAGCTTAGTTCCAAAATTGCCTGGTTTCTTCACATTTTAACTGTGAGCCCCAGTGTATTCCAAAGATCAGTGGGATGATTTTCTTTAGTGTATGGCCTCTGGTGGCCATCCTCCACTTCTTGTGCTGTTGTAACTGTTACTGAGAGATAAATGTCTGGTGTTCCCTTTTTCTCTGTATTCCTGTTCATATAGTAATGGTCTGTATCTTAATTCCCTCATTCTTGGCCTGCTTATATACCAAATGGCACAGGAGGGGAGGATACTTTTCTGAGGACTGACAGCTTTCTAAACAAGTGTTTATATGGGTCTAATATGGATTCATTGAGTAAATGTGGCTGTTATATTACAAAAAGTGTACCAAATAGTAGAAGATATAGGATCAAGAAGAGTCTGCAGAGCTTTGCACATAAATTCAGTAGTTGACAAAGTGTAGTAGTAAAGAGATAGCTAAGTGATTATGTTGGTTGGTTAGAAGAGTATGTTGGTCTAAGTGAAAAAATCATTCTTGAGGAGGGTTTGGGAGTGGGTATTTTGCAAAATGTAAAGAAGGGAGTGCTGTGTCATGGCAAAGGGGAATGGGTAGGTGGTTATTTTCTTATGTGGTATAACCTAAGAGAAGTTCTTTCTCATCATAGTAGTTGGTTGCAAAAATTTATGGAATGGAGGGGTTTAGGCTTAGATATAGTCTAAGGTAAAGCTTCATTTGGCGGGGGGCAGGGGGTCTGGAAGTTTAATAATTAATGTGGGACATTGGAAAGTTATGGTTAAGGATTTCTTCTTTTTTTCTTTTTATTGCTCCTCTAAACCAAACTTTCTGTGTATAAGAACTTCTGAAAAATCTGCAAGATTTCTAAATGCTGACCCTCCCTTCTCCAGAGTACTTTAATATCTGCAGAATTTGCTGCTTGAAAGCAGTTAATCACTGAGTTCTCTTCCATTGGGGAAAAATAGATTTCATTCTCTTTGTCCTGTTTTGCATGTCGAGACTTGATCATTTTCAAAATGACTCAATTTGTAAAGCTTCATATAACAAATAGTGAATAGCTTTCACAGTTGTCATCTGATGAAATGTTATTTCATGCTACGTGATCTTTTTGGTTTATTTTATTTTGATTTATTGCTGAAATGGTGGAGGGTAAGAAAGCTAGGTTCTTCAAATACAAGCAGAGAAGAGCTTCTTTAAGTTTTGTGTTCTAAAATATTAGAAAATCCAGGTGGAAATAAAGAAATAAATGCTGTTAAATTATATGTGTTATTTTTTCCCCCAACCTAGGTTTATTTAAGAGAAAAAATTCTATAGTACTGATTAGTTTCTTAGGGATGTCAGAAATGAATTAGTTATACAGTAAAAACATCTCACTTTCTTGGTGCTGTACTATACGAAATGGAATTCCGTAAGTACTACTTAGCATCCACTCTGGACCTTTCCAGAACACCTTTTACCCTTGGAGTTTTAATGTTCATCAGCCCCCAAGTCTAGCTTGCCTTTTTTTTTTTAATTTAATTTATTTTTGTTGTTGTTGAGGGTATGCACAGCAGAAGATAACACCAATTCAACAATTTCTACACATATAATTCAGTGACATTGATTACAGTATTTTTAATTAAATAATGTGCGCCTTCTATGTTTGCTTGCCATCCCTGCCCTCCCCCTGCAAGGTATTGTCATAAGTGCCGGTATGCCAATTTTTTTTTACGTGTTGCTGTAAAAAAATTAGCATAGCTTAATTTTGAAAATACTTTGCGGGGGGAGGGTACGGTGGACAAACAAATGTAGAAGGCGTGTGTTATTTGTGTAAAAATACGGTACTCTTCAAGTTGTGCAACCATTCTCACCCCCCTGTTCTGAATCATTCCTCCCCCATTAATATAATTGCACTGCCCCCTAAGTTTACTGTCTAATCTTTTGAGTTGCTGTGGTCAATTTGATCCCATAATAAATAGCTCTTAAAAGAGCACAATGCTCAAGGCAGGCATTCTTTATTAGTTAAGCTGTACTATTGTTTGACTTTAAGAAGACTTCAAAAGATATTTTTGGCTTAAGGTTTAAAGATTATCTCAGGACAATAGTTTCAAGGGTTCATTCAGCTTCCATGGCTCCAGAAAATCTACTTTCCATAAGAATTTGAAAATTTGTTCTGCCTTTCGCCCCTTTTGATCAAGATTCTTCTATAGAATTTTTGCTCAAAATGTTCGGTAATGGTAGCTGAGCACCATTCAGTTCTTCTTATCTCATAGCAAAGGAGGCATTTGTTCATGGATTACCCACACATTCCATTTCCTCCTCCTATTCCTGACTCTCTTCCTTCCTCTATTGCTCCAGACCAATTATTGTAATTTGTATGGCGATTTGCAAGCTTTTAAGACCCCAGGCACTACACAAGAGACTAGGAGGTAGAACAAAAACACTAAACCCGATATTAGGCCAGTTAACTGGGATGTCGCATGAAACCATGACCCTAAACCTCCAAGCCAAGAAACCAAATCCCACGAGGTGTTTGGTTGTACATAAGCAGCCTCAGCATCTGCTCTTTTTTGTTGTTTTTGTAAATACAGGTAGTCTCCGAGTTACAAACATCCAATTAATTTATGGACAGCTGGTACTTGCCCTCACTTTGGAACCATTGAACCAACCCTTACTCCAACAAATTCTTCATCACAATCACCTTCACTTGCTGCACATGCAGCTTTTAAATCATTAAAAAGCCTTCAAGCCTTTTCTTAAACTAAAAAACCTGTTGCTGTCAAGTTGCTTGCAACTCATAGTGACCCTGTAGGACAGAGTAGAACTGGCCTATAGGATTTCCAAGGAGTAGCTGCTGGGTTTGAACTGCCATCCTTTTGGTTAGCAGCCGAGCTCTTAACCACTGCACCACCAGGCCACCAAAAACATGAAGATGTCAAATCTCTTTTTGTTTCCCTAATTGTGCTCCCAGACATTAGCAAAGGAAATATGTTAGGAAAGTTTACTTTGTTTTAAAAGTTGTTTGTATTCATCTCAGCCTTTTGGAAACTATTTTCACCTATCTCCTCACACTTTACTTACCTGTGTGCAGTTTTTAGGTAGCCCAAATATGGGTGATTATTGGAGAAATTTGAGTGACTTTTCCTATTTTCGTCTGTGACTAAAACAGTGGTTTCACATGTGGTTTGGATGTGTATGTTTTATATAGATATGAAACCATCTCTTTTTTGCATAAATTATTTTCATTCTCCAAATTTATTGTTTCAAATTGTAGTTTATCTCAATTACTTTTAAAGAATTTTCCTATGTGATTCCCGTAACCTGTTGTTGTTGAGTCGATTCTGATTCACGGCGACCCTATAGGACGCAACAGAATTGCCTTGTAGCGGTTTCAAGACTGTAAATCTTTACAGAAGCAGACTGCCACGTCTTTCTCCCGTGGAGTGGCTGGTGGCTTTGAACCGCCAATCTTTTGGTTAACAGCTCAGAGCTTAAGCACTGTGCCACCAGGGCTCAGTTTATTAAAGTGGTGAATGCTATTCACAGTTTTTTCTAAAAACAGAAATGAAGTTATTCATTTGTTTTTATGCTTTTGTTTTTTTTTTTAGCAATGGGAAATGCTAAGATTAATTGAGATTGAAGAAAATGAAAATATAACAAAATATATATTTTCTAAACAAAATTATTTCACCAAAAACGAATTTAGAAATAAATGTAGGTATTGTATGATTGTAACATAAGCTTAGCTATTAATTTATATAGAAAAAAATAGTTTTGAAAGAATGTAGACATGTATTGTTGAACTTGTGAACTTAAGAATGTAGACTAAGTCTTTTACATTGTTTTTGTTCAGTAGCATGTCCTTTGATTCTAGGATGTGGGAAGAGTCCACTCGATTTGGTGTCTTGACTGACATGTTTCTAACAGCACATGCTTGCTGAGGAAGAGAGACTGGCAAAGATACTGTCCTTTGACAGAAATTTCTTTATTTGACAACCAAAATTGTTGCTACTCAGTAGGAAAGGGAGACCTAATGGCAAATAGCAGTAGGTTTCTTGTTTGAAATCCTTGAGTATAACTTCAGATTCAGTGTCTGTGAGCTAAAGTTGTTTCTACTTCCAATATTTAAGAAGATGAATGAGCATAATTTTCTTTATAAAATATTCATTGTTTACTACCTTTTCTAGCCTATTAAGTTTTGAATTCCTAGAATCAGGATAAGACGGACTTTGAAATGTAAGCTATAGGTTTTGGCATTTAGAAAGTTGGTATATGTATGCTAATCATGTTTTCTTTTAATTCTAGGAAGTTTTACTGATGAAGCACAACAGTATTGTTGCAGATTAGTGGAAATGGATTCAAGAAGTGGTCCAGGCCTCATTGGCTTAGGCATTAAAGCATTACAAGACAAAAACTATGAAGATGCTCTTAAGAACCTAACAGAAGGCAAGTGTACAGTGTAACATGTAACATGAGATGAAATGTTATTCTCTTCACTCAGTAGGCATTTATCTTTGGGCCTTTTCTTTGAAGAATGTATATCTAAGATAGAAGGGGAGAAATGTACTTACATCTGTGGAGTCGGCTTAGATTTGAATTCCAACTCTGCCGCTTAACTAGTTTCTTGACCTTGGGAAAATTAATTAAACTCTCTGTGTCTTAGTATTTTCATTTGTAAAAGATGAGTAATAATATCATTTGTTTCTTAGGACTTTTGTTGCTAGGATTGAATGAAATAATACATGTATAGTGTCTCGTACCTATATCAGTAAATTTTAGCTGTTAATATTCTTATTATACTAGCCAGAAAACAGTTTAAGGTATTAGCAATATTGCCATGAAATAACATATTGAAATCAACCATATATGTAAGAATATTTCTTAGAGCAGAGAAGTAAATACAGGCATCATTGTTGGTGTTTTACAACTCTCATTTTGACAGTGAACTACCTGTAAATGATTATAATGCCCTCCGTAGAAAATAATAATAGGTAGTCTATAAATAAGAATTTACATTTTTGTAGTTAGGCATAAAAGTAATTGTTTAAAATAATTTCCACCTAGTGGAAAATTTCTAACCTAGCTGCTTGTAAGAATCGTTTGGGGCCAAGTCCCAGATCTGTTGAATCACCAGGGAAAAAGTTGGAGAATTTCTTTTTCTTTTTTTCTTTTTTAATTAAGCATGCTTTATGTAGGTAGGACAACACTGGTCGGTGGACTAGAATTGGCAACTGCTGGCCTATAGTAGGAAACCCTGGTGGCATAGTGGTTAAGAGCTACAGCTGCTAACCAGAATGTCAGCAGTTCGAATCCATGAGGTGCTCCTTGGAAACCCGATGCAGCAGTTCTAGTCTGTCCTTTAGGGTTGCTATGAGTCGGAGTCGACTCCATGGCAACAGCTTTTTTTTTTTTGTCTAGAGTAATTTCAGAAATTGCATTATTGATTTATTATAGTTTTAGTATTTACACATCTTTTCATGATTTTTCGAATTGAATTTTACTTGAACAGTAATTATTTCTAGGTATATTTGAAATTATCTTTAAGTTTTGATTGCTTTTGAAGCCCTTTAAAATTCTTCTAGGCCAGTTATATCAGTTGTGTAACTAGACTTAATAAGAAAATAGAATCCTTTTTCATTTTATTTGCATCAGATGTGAGACTTGCAAAGATCACTATGTTTTGTAAAAAATAGTATGTGTAGCATTATATTAAAAACTATATTTCTGAAATGATTGAAAACCTTTAAAAATCTGTTGAAAGCCACCATATTTAAATTGTGATGAATTGATGATTCCTGGAAAACAATTTTGGAAAATATCTGTTTTCATTTTACTTTTTCTAAAGATAAACATATTTTCTTTGTTAATTTGTCAGTTATGGTAGCATTTTTTTTTTAAATTTTTATTTCTAATTCAGTAGCTTAGATAATTGGAAAAAAATAGCTCATAGATTTGGGGTGTATTAAGACATCCTCATAGGATTCTTACTGAGTAATGGATAAGTTCTCATATTGCTACTATCCTGACTTTCTGTTATTCTCACACAAGGCTGTTTATTTCAAATAGAAGCAGTTTAACCTTTCTTTATTTGTATTGCCTCTTAACTATAAAGTAATACCTTACTTTAGAAGCTAAAGGCAGAGAAGTCTTTTGTTTGTTTTCATAATCCTTTACCTGGCTTGATGGTCAGGTTAGGACTCAGCATGTGCTTTCTCTGTCTGCTTCTGTGCTGTCCTCTTAACAGTATTATTATTTTTTTCTTTACCACTTAAAATGACACTGTCTCCAAAGATTATTTTTCCGGGACCTTTTAAAATCCATGAAGTATTCTAGCTCAGTGTAGGTTAGAATATGGCATCCCTTAATGCACCAGATTCTACTTTGTAGAGCCATCTTACTTATCTTGTTTTAGCCATATGAATTATGAGAGAAGGTTAAAAAACAAAACAAAAAAGAACCTGCTAATAGGAAGAAAGCAGACAGCTTTTGATGGTTTAAATTTAGTAATGTAAGACTTGGAGGAATGTTTTCTTTGGAAAATATTTCTATATGAGGTTTGGGAACTACTAGTCTTAAAGACTTTTAAAATTAAAAATAACATTACAGAACCTGTATAGTTTTATATTTAAAATGTTTTTTTCTCAATGAAGCGAATATTAACAATAATGCCCTTTCATTTACTTGAGTACTGTTGTGCTTTCACTGTTTTTAAAGTGAGAGAAAAGCATTAGAAGTCAAACTATTTCAAAACATATAAAACAGCCATCTTTTTTTTTCTTTCATTATTATTGTGTGAGTGCCCACTTCAGTTGTGGGTCTCCATAGTTTTTCTGCACCACGAGGGCAGAACTAATTGCCCAACAGGCAAATACATTGTAAATGATGAATGTTAACAAAGGGAAAGCACAGAATGCTGTGGGAGCCTCATGTGGCTTTAACTTAGTCTTGTCAGGTAAGATGTTTCTGGATGAGCCTACATGCAAGTTGAGATCTGAATGACAAATACAAACCTGCCAGGTGATTAAGGGGGTGAAGGGAGCTTTCTGGCCAAGGGAAGAAACTGTGAAATAACCTGAGGTGAGAGGAAAGCTAGTGTTCAGGGAACTGCGATAGTTCAGCAAGATTTGACAGTGAAGTATGGGGACAAGAAGGGACAAGAGGTGAGGCTGGAGAGGAGCCTTGAAAGCTTGCTGAGGAATTTGCATCTTATTCTAAGGTCAGTGGGGAACCAAAAACGTTTTAAGGAGGGGAAATTTGTAATCTGAGTTGTATTTTTAGAAATATTCTGGCTCTAGTGTAGACAATGTATTGGAACGGATGACAGGCACTCCCAGTGCTTGGGATAAAGTGCTGGGATCCCAGTGCTGGGATAAAGATATTGGAGGTCTGAACTGAAGTGGTGGTGACAGAAATGGAGAAAACTATATGGAGATAAATGGATTTGGGATGAAATCAATGTAACTTTGTGTCTGAGTAGATGTGAGACTAAGGAGGAGGGAGCAGTCTGATTTGGGTAGTAGATGGTGGCACCATTCATTTAAGTAGTCACGGAAACCTTGGAATTGTGATTTTTTTTATCCTTTTAGGGTTAAAGGAAAGCCCTCTCTGTACAACTGGATGGTATCATCTGGCAGAAGCCCAACTCAAAATGCATAGACCTAAGGAAGCTATTCTTTCATGCAGTCAAGGTATTCTTGATAACTTATGGGTTTACATGTTATAAACATATATATTCCATACATGTAGGGGCTGCCAGTCTTAATTTTAAGGGAGAAATATAGTGATTTAAAAAAATCCTGTGCTATATTTTTTATTTTAAGTTGCTGACTAATTTAAATCTCATTGAAGAGGTTACAAGAATACCAAGTTTTCATGGATGTCTACTAGTGTATTTATTTTTAAACTGACAGTGAGTATTTATCAAAGGTTTCCCACATTTGGAATTTTGACATAGTGTTAAAACAAAAATCATATTAAGCGAATAATAGAAATTGATTGAAGTTTATTGAATACAGGTAGTCCCCGGCTTATGACAGGGTTCCATTCTGATAACTCATCGTAAGTCGGTTCTGACATAAATCAAATACTTCTTTTTTTTTTTTTTAAAGTTTTTTATTATTATTGCCATATTGCCACTGCCACTGCTATATGGCAGTGTTTTGAACAGTAAGTCATAACATTGAATATCCACAAGTGAACATCGGAGAATGATAACATCTTAGTCTTGTCAGGTAAGATGTTTCTGGATGAACCTACATTCAGCATTGTATGTAGTATGTATTACTAATGATAAGATATACAAAAAAAAACAGTTGTAAGTACAGTTTGTCATAACTTGAATACCTCATAAGTTGGGGACTGCCTGTATACAATTTGCAAATCGGTAACATTTCAACTAGGGAGTCAAAAATGTTCCGACAATGAGAGAACTTCCAAAGATTCTCATACCCCGCCTTGTGGACATTGTAATGGAAAAGCTCCAGGACAAAACTGATAAAACAATTTACAGTCAGGAAGGATTTCATACAGCATTGTCTTGAAGAACAATTAAAATAATTACTGATTTACCCTAAAACATAGCTCTAGTCTGACCTTTGGAGTCTCTTTCTCAGAAATGACTGCAACTGATTTGAGGAATAAATAATTCCTCAAAAGAGCATAATGTCAGGGCAAATGGTCTTCACTAATTTATCTAGACCATTGTTGGATTCAAAGGTGACTTTTAGAAACCAATTTCTTCAAGGCTCAAGGTTCAAAAGGAGATCTAAGGACAATGGTCTGGGTGGGTCACCCCAACTCCAGTGATCCCAGAAACCTGGATTCCAGGAGAATTAAAAACTTTTCAGTAGTTATTTTAGGTTTGGGAGGAGGTGCTCTGTCTTTGAAACAAGGAAGTTTCTGGTATGTCCCAGGACCTTTATGAGTTCTTTCTTCAAACTCAATTTCTCTGCTGTAGATAAGGGATCTTAGGCATCTTAGAGCCTATTTGAATGTGATGCGGTGAGGTGTGGGGATAGGGAATCACAAAAAGTGATTTGCTGTTCCTGACCCAGCTGGTAACCTAGTATCTGTAATTGATATAACAGCTTACCCTGGTCCATTCTAATTCGGCCTCTATCCCTTTCTGATATCCTTAATTTACTATGCTTGTTAGAGATGTTTTGACTAAAAGCTGACCTTTCTTATGTAGCAGATATAACCATTGTTGTGTTTCAGGATGTTCACTTTTATTATATGTCCTGTGAAAATAGAGTTTTAAATTCAGTTCATTCCATAAAGCATTTAGGAAAGAATTTATATTTAGCTTTGAATTATTCTTCATGTATATTGTTTTGACAATCTGTGCTTTTATATCTGCAACTTATTATATATTATCCTTAAAAAAATGAAGTTATATGCTGGTCTTCATTCAGATGTCCTTAATTTTATCAGCTCTGAAGAACATAGATAATCTTGGTGTATCTGGTGGCAGTCTTCATCAGAAGAATCTTTGTCTTCATTTGAAAGCAGAGGCTTTGATTAAACTCTCAGATTATGAATCTTCAGAGGAAGCGATTCATACTCTTGATCAGGTAGTCTTATCATTGAGTTTTCCCCTTCAATGTTATTTCATTTTCAATCAACCAGACATCAGACACTCTCCCTCCACAAATATTTACTTATACAAGTTTTGTGTTAGACATACGAATTCACCACTTTTGAGCTTTTGTAAATCAATCGTACACTTTGAAAGTCTTTGAAGTTATTTGTTTGCTTGATGGTTAAGTATTTATAGTATTCTTCATATGATGTAATTTCTTTCATTGATCCTTCCCTTATTCTTTCCTCCCCCCTGCCCCTTTAATGTTGTTACTAGTTGATTATTATTAATTTGAGATTCTAAATTTTTCCCTCCAGAAAATATTTCACTAATTATTAACAGGAATAATTAAGGACACTAGTAGCTTCATTGTAGAGGATGTTATTTATTTGTTTCATTCAACTTAATAAAACACCCAGAGCAAGATTGATGTTTAAGAAAGAAACTGATTTCTTAATATTTTTGGTTCAATCATTTTGAAATTCCCTAGACAAAAAACAACTAGTAAATTATGAATTATAACAACATGATGCCTTTAGAGATTTTTGGCAGGTAAAGATTATTTTTTGTCTAAAATTAAAATTATATCAGTAACATTACAGATTTTTGAATTAAAAAAAATTCACTGTTTTGTGTATTTCAAAGGACTTTACATTTCACCATTTTCTTTTAAAATTAGCACAGTTGTCAGCATCCTTTAAGAACCAATATCTTATTTCTTATTTTCTACTTGCCTTCTCACCAATAATGTTTTGTGTGAGTGCTTTGCAGAGATCGTTCCCATAATTTTTTCACAAAAAAGCAGAATGAAAAGTGCCTTGAAGAACTGGTAAAGTCTAAGTCTGAAATAGAAAATGTACAAGATGAGCGCAGAACATCTTGTCATGCTACAAAGCTATTAGGATTGTGTCGAAAGGGTTCAGGGTGAAGAGGTGCTCATTGGCTAAAGAGAGGACAGTTTGAGCACCAATAACTGTAGGAGATTGAAACATAGCAAATAAGTTTATATCCATGAGTTCATGGTAATACAAAAAAAAAAAAAAAATTCTCAAATAAAAAAGATCTTTGGAGAATGCTAAGGAACCAACTAGAAACTGGTAAATAAAAAGAATCAAGTATATGTCCTGCCTCTTCTACATGAACTGTACCTCAGGATAATCAATTAGATGATGAGAGGAAGGGAAATTTCTCTTTATTGAAGTGTTCCAGCTAATAAGGGAGTAAGAAATGATGAAAATAGGAAAACACCAATTTGCTATCCCTAATAAATTCATAGATATAGGCATTGAGAGTCAGTGATTGTTACTATCAAGAAAAGAACGTTAATCAAACACAGGATGCACGTACACATGAACTATTCTTGCTAAAACATCAGACTTGAATCAGATCAAGCATCTACATCTAACTACTAATTTACAGAAAATACAGGGGACTGAGGCACGTGTTAACACCATGAGAATGTTATTGTTGTGTGCCATCGAGTCGATTCTGACTCAGCGGTCCTATAGGACAGAGTAGAACTGCCTCATAGAGTTTCCAAGGCTATAATCTTCACAGAAGCAGACTGCCACATCTTTCTTCCATGGAGTAGCTGGTGGGTTTGAACTGCCAACCTTTTGGTTAGCAGCCGAGTGCTTAATCACTGCACCACCGACCATGAGAATACATTCAGTAAAATTCAGACTTTGAGGAACTGTGACAAATGGGAGAAAAATAAGAGATGGAGCGGAGCCCTGTAGATTAAAAGAAGAGATGTATCAGCCAATTGAAATGTATGTGCCTTATTTGGATTTTGATTGAAACAAATAAATTATTCAAATATTTTATGAGACAGCTGGGGAAATTTGAACACTGGCTAATTATTTGATGATACTAAGGATTTATTATTGGTTTTGTATAGGTGTGATAATGGTATTGTGGTTATGTTATATAAAAATGAATTTTTTTAGAGATAGTGGAGCATTAACAGGTGAAAAGTTATGGTATCTGGGATTTGTTTCAAAATAGTCCGATCAAGGGTATAGTGAAATAGGTGGAGGTATAGCTGAAAAAATATTGACTTTCAGTTGATAATTTTGAAACTGGATGATGGGTACATGCAGGTTCTTTTTGCTATTCTCTCTAATTTTGTATGTATTTAAAATTGTATATATTGAAAGGCCTCTATGTCTTTATTCTGTTTAGGACCCTGCTGTACTATGGGCATTCTTTAATTAAAACAAACAATGTTGACTTGTGTGAAAGGAGATTTATAGCAATTCTTTGTAATTATTTTCTAGGTTTCTGATGCAAATAATATCCCAGGACTTTTGGTTCTCAGAAGCTTGGCCTGTCTGAACAAAGGCTTGTTAGATGAAGCTACAAAGGTTGTTTTTTTATATCCAAAATGAGTATTTTTTAAAAGTTAAAAGTAATTTTTATTTGGATACAAAACTGACAAGTGTCTACTTTATAGATTATGGAAGACCTTCTCTCTTCTTACCCTGACCTAGCTGAAGCTCATGCCCTGGAGGCTTTGATTCATTTTACCAAAAAGGACTATCTACAAGCAGAAAAATGGTAAGGATATATAGATTGCTTGTTGATCCCGTCACATCTTTGTTTATTATATTTCTCAAAAATTAAAAATGAATGGTCTTGATGAAGATCCGGTTTTTGTGTAAATTTGATCTTTGTAAGCGTTAAGTCTTAATATTTTTAAGAAATGTATTTGCCATGTAACACAATAACTGTAAAAAAATCTCATGATGGGTTTGAAGTCTAATTAGCTAATCATAATGTTCAGTAAGCATATATGATGTTTGGTGTGTGCTCTGAACACGTAGCCCATTGGTAGTGCTAAAGAGCTAGTCTGCCTTTTTAAGCTCCTCTTCAAAAACAAATCTTTTTTTTTTTCCTCATAATAATCTAAATCCTAAAGTAAATGACTTGTTTCTAATCTGGCATCATTGAATCATTCAAACTTTGAGTGTTCCAACTAGGAGTTTCCTATATTTTTTATATATTTTTCCCATATTTTTATTCCCTTTTGGTGCTTAGTTTTCAGAAGGCTCTTGAGAAAGACAATGAAGTTGCTGAATATCATTACCAACTTGGGTTAACATATTGGTCCATGGGTGAAGAAACAAGAAAAGATAAAACAAAGGCTTTTACCCACTTTCTGAAGGTAAAAATAAGTGCTAATGCTCACTTCTTAGTTGAAATGGATTAATTATAAAATCATAAAAGTTAAGTACTTAAAATTATTCCTTACTGAACTGTCTTATTACGTTTCATCTATCACACAAGTTTTCGTGAGAATATTATGTGGTTTTCCAAAAGAACGTTAAACCATAAATATGTAAATGTAACTTTAATATTTAAGAAATACATGTTATAGAAAACTTGACAAATTATCTTAACTTGACAGATTTTTTAGGTAATTTCCACTGATTTTGAGCATATGAGTCTTATATAGTTCTAGATTTTTTTTGGTTACTATCTAGAAGTCTTACATTCTCTTGATTCATAAAAAGCAAATTAACATAACAATAGCTCCAATTTCACATTTCTTTTAACAAAAAAATATTTTTACATTTGTATTTGCTTTCTATAAGCAGTGAGGACCAACTTTTATTTCTGTTTTAAACTTTATATTAAAAGATGTCTTGGCATATTTTTGTGTATTTCATAGAATTATTTCTTTCATTTGTGTATCTTTTATGTTTTTAAAGAGACTTATCCAAATGAACTTTTGTATTTTGTTACCATCCATATTTATTTCAAAGGCTGCAAGACTGGATACATACATGGGCAAAGTTTTCTGCCATTTAGGCCATTATTACAGAGATGTAGTGGGAGATAAAAACAGAGCCCGTGGGTGTTACAGGAAAGCTTTTGAATTAGATGACACTGATGCTGAATCCGGAGCTGCGGCAGTTGACCTAAGTGTGGAACTTGAAGAGATGGTAAGTCTAATAAAAACTTCTGTCTTTTTTTTTTTTATTCTGAGTATATAAATAGAAAAATTTACATGCATGTTTGTGTATCAATATATATCAAGCAGTAAAATGAAAATATATCTGTATTTTATGTATGTGCTTTGCATATTTACAATATTTGATATCTCTAATATTTGTCTCTTATTATTAGGACACTGCCTTAGCTATCCTAACCACAGTAACTCAAAAGGCAAGTGCTGGAACTGCAAAATGGGCCTGGCTTAGGCGAGGACTATACTATTTGAAAGCAGGTCAACATTCTCAAGCAGTGGCTGAGTAAGACACCTTATTCTATTAAACTCTGCTAGGAAGCCTAATGGTTCCTTAAACTGACATCCATATATTCCCAAAATGAAGTTCACAAGTTATTATGTTGTGGTGGTGGTGTCCCATCGAATTGATTCTGACTCATAGTGACTCTACATGACAGAGTAGACCTGCCCCATAGGGTTTCCTAGGCTATAATCTTTATGGGAGCAGATTGCCGGGTCTTTTCTATTGGGGATCCACTGGTGGATTCCAACTGCTGACCTGTCAGTTAGGAGCCAAGCCAGTAACTGTTCACCACCACGGCTCCTCCAGTTGCCAGGGAGAAATAGCAGAATTTATTTATGGTTATTGCTGTCACCGAGTTAATTTCTACTCATGGCAATGCCGTGTGTGTCGGCATAGAACTGTGCTCCATGGAATTTTCAGTGGCTGAGTTTTGGAAGTAGATCACCAGACCTTTTTTCCAAGGAGCCTCTGGGTGCACTCAAACCTTCAACGTTTTGGTTACCAGCTGTGTGAGTTAATTGTTTGCACTACGCAGGGACGTCTGTTTATGGCTAACTGTTGTTGGTGCTTATCTACAAGGCACTAGAGTTGTAAAAATGGATTAAATGATGTGCTGTTGTTGAGGTTATAACCAGTCTAATGAAGTGAAGTCTTAATAATATACTATATATAGTAGGTTCTCAATAGAAATTTAAGAAATGATGAAAAGCCAAGATTCCTATCTTTTTGTCCTCCCACTGGCATGCATTATTTTTGTGTAAGAGAGAGTTTTGCCAACATGAGGGGCATTTGAAGCAGCTCATATATATATAATCAATTTTAGTCATTTAATTTGAACTACAGGGTAAATAAAATACATTTAAATCAAGTTAAAGTAGTTTCAAATTTATGCTGATTTCTAGAATACAGGTATTTTTAATTTTTTCATGGAAATGGAATTTGATCAGAAATTTAAAGCATGCCTGTTATTCCTATTTTTTAACTATGATATTCCTGTTTGGTGGAAGGCTTGGTGATGGGGCTTTATAGATTGTGATGAGGCAAACTGAGACACACACCTGTCCTGGTGGAATAGAAAACTGGATTCTAATCAAGTCAGATAACCAAGAAAAAGAATATTCTAGTCAGCATATTCCCAAAAAGTACTGGCTTCTTATTTGTTCTAAAATGATAATAAAATTTCTTAGTATTAAAAAAATATGCAAACCGTAAAAGGAAGAGCTGCTTTTAATAGCACTTTGTAAATTGAAGGAGCCATGAATATATGTGATGTAGTTGAATTATCTTTTTTATTTTTTCCTTTCAGATGTGGAAGTAGTTCTATTACTTTTTCTTGAAATTTTAGTTTACAGGCAGCATTAAGGGCAGACCCAAAGGACTTCAATTGTTGGGAGTCATTAGGAGAGGCATACTTAAGCAGAGGTGGCTATACAACAGCTTTGAAATCCTTCATCAAAGCCACCGAGTTGAACCCAGAATCCACACACAGTGTGTTTAAGGTTGCAGCGATACAGCAAATCCTAGGCAAATACAAGGAGGCTGTAGCTCAATACCAGCTGATCATTAAAAAGAATGAAGATTATGTGCCTGCTTTGAAAGGTAATTTTTTAAATAACTCCTTTATCTTTTGTGATATTGAAATATAAAATCCTTGAGTAAATTTCCCAAATGCATTAACTTGAAAAGGACTTCTTTAATCAACCGTTAAGTACTGAGTATCAACCTATTGTAATATAGCTTGTTATACACATTTGAATATAAGATCAAATCTTTTTTTACAGTAGTTAATAAGTAGTAATATGATAGAAATTTAACTTAGAAAAGTAGCATTATAGCTACTGGATCTAAAAAATGGATCTTTAAAGCAGGAGTTTCTCTGCTATCTCTTACATTTTGACTTGTTTGTTATTTCACTGTATCCCTAGAATATCTTAATACCTTTTAATTACTTTGTAAATTTAGAATCTCAGTTTTTAAAGTTTCACATTTTAGAAGCAACTAGCATTGTTTTATAATTATCTAAATTGATTTCAGTTCTTCCATACATATATATTCCTTAACAAATTATTTTTGGTAATGTAAGGTAAAACACCACCATCCGTATATAATCTGAAATTTTTATTATATCTGACCATATTTTAAAAACCTGGAGTCCAGTATAGCTGCTTTTCAACTATTTACTTTTTCTTTTTTAAAAAGAAACAGTTGAGGTTTAACTTAGAAATAGTATATGTTTTAAGTGACATGTAACTTAGGGCTTGAAAACCCTTTTCCTTTTTAATTTTGTAAAAATCTTTCCTCAAGGGAAGAATAACTCATATTTATTAAGTGTTTACTAGGCACTTCAGGAAATCATTATTTCATTTAATCTTTATAGTATAGCTTGCTATACAAATTCAAATATAAAATGATCAAATCTTGCTTCATAATAGTTAATACATAGTAATATGGTAGAGAATAACATTTAGATAATATCCCATTTTCAAAGCTAAAGTTTTTAAGAAGTAAATAACTTGCCTAAAGTTAATAAAATGGGTTCTTAGGTTCCATAGGTCAATTTTTATAAATTTTAGTGTATATTTACTCCAGCAGCACCTTGCTATTTGAATTCCACACTAAATGTATGCAAAATAATGCTTAAAGATAATTTTATAAAATATCATTGAGGTTTATTTTTTGGGGATGTGGCTTTAAAATAACACCAATAAATTCATTTGAAGTTTATTCTGAGTGTTTCTCTTTATGTTTTCATGACAACTACAAACATCTGATTTTAGGTCTGGGTGAATGCCATCTTATGATGGCAAAAGCAGCTCTAGTTGATTATCTTGATGGGAAAGCTGTAGACTACGTAGAAAAAGCACTGGAATATTTTACTTGGTTTGTATTATTCTTATTATTCATTATGTTTATTTTTCAGGATTTATATAAAGCCAAATTTAGAAAATCATTTTATGTTTATTGTGTTAGATATAGCGATTATTCAGAATGTGAAATATAGACAGAGTAGCCAATTCTATAATATACGTATTATATTAGTTTTCTGGGAAATCGATACAATGTCTTGTGTTCTTAGTAGTGACTGGCATGCTGGATGCACAGGGAAGAGTGGGAAGGAGGAAGCAGTCAGCTAGATGACTCACAGCTCTGAAACCACATTAGTGTCGTCTTTCAGGAGACATGGAAGTGGGAGCATATCTCTAATTAAAACTGACTGGAATATAGGGCTTCAGGTGCACAGTATGCTTTATATTCAGTGTTAAGGGCCTAATTTAAGCTTATTGGTAGGGTTAAAACCAAACCAAACCCATTGCCGTCGAGTTGATTCTAACTCATAGCAACCCTATAAGACAGAGTAGATCTGCCCCATAGGGTTTCCAAGAGCGGCTGGTGGACTCGAACTGCCGACCTTTCTGTTTTTTTTGGTTAGCAGCTGAGCTTTTTAACCACTTTATAACAGGGCCCTGGTAGGGTTAAAGGTAGGGGGAAATGAGCAATCTGATTGTCTTGGCTTCTGGAGAGAATCTGTGTAGGAGAAAGGTAGTGTCTATGAAGAAGAAAAGAATCAGAACAAACTAAGTAAATCTGGTATTTTATAGAACTTCAATTTATTTGTTAGGGTAGAAGTGTTATTTGTGGTGCGTGACTTTTAAAAGTCCACGAGTTAGATATACACTTGAATTTTTTTGCACTTCTACATCTATCTTTCTTGTGCATCCTTTCATTTCTTTTCCTCCTTCCCTTCTCCTTTATTTCCCACGTATTTGGTTGCACTGGAATTAGTTTGCTTGGAATATGATCCAAGTACGAAATGAAAACCTTAGCCTTTTTCTCCTACTGATTTTTACTGCTCCTTTTCAAGTCTCATTGCGCATAGCTTTTTCCAAAGAAGAATGGATTATAAACAGGGCATATTTTATTTGAATTAGTATTTAATTAAGAGTAAATGTGAACCTTTGGGTGAGGATACTTTAGCTACAAATGTCACCTTCCCCAGCCTTGGAAATTTTGCTCTGGATAACATGTAAAACTCACAACCAATTATGAAGAGGTATGTAAGCCTTTATAATGGTAATCCCCAAGTTTATATTTACTTCTAGACGTAAAGGGAATTAATGTTACCGCATCTTAAATAAGGATGATAGAAGTTATTTCATTTTACTTCAACTTTTTAATTGAATTTACAAGGAGATCAAAGTTTTGGCTGTTAAAATTGCTTATTTCTCGTCTTCTTTTTCTGTTTTCTCCTTTCATGCTGTCAATTTTAGAAATTTTGCTAAGATGTGTAGCAAAGGAACTCCAAATAGTGTTGTCCCTCCTCCTGATCCTAACAGTAGACTTTCAGGCACGACTGTGATAATTAATCTTATTTCTCAGGAAGACACTGGAAAATGATTTTTGGCTCAATTCCATGAGTAGAAAAGGCTATGAAAAATGTTCCATCTGCTTGTCTATCTGCCAGTAGCATAGCTGCTTGTGATAGCTGACTCCCTAGACTTGGCTAAATGAAATTTCTGTGTTTTGTTTATAAAATCTCAAGAAGAGAAAAATGTATAGCTGAGGTTTTCTCATCTTAAAAAGAAGTGCTTTATCAACGTATTTAATATTTCTATTTACTTTTTGAGCCTACCCATTCGCTCTGTTCTTACTTGCTTCAATAAATACGGATTTTTGCATTTTCATGGTTAGATTTTTAATTTCTTTAGTCTTAGAGAATAAAAATTCTTTGGATCGTCAAATGTATTTTGATATATTTTATACATTTACTAGTTTTTTTTTATTTGAAGGAAGTTCCATGAAAGCAAAGACTAGAGTTTACAGTAACCAGCTGTTAGAGAGCTACCAACTTTACTGCCTTGGTCATTACTAAAACAAGGATACACACAAACAAAAGGAGCATAGTTAAAAAAAATTCAGTATTATAACTAATTGGACCTAGAAAATTTATTGTTTTATTTATGTGATTTCTGCTACTTCTAACAAAGTGATTAAGAGTACCAAAGAAATTTCTGCAACACTTCTGGCATTTGACTTCAATTAATCCCTGCTTCCGTCCTTCCTTCCCTTCTTCTCTCTTTTCTTCCTGTCTTCCTGTAAGGGAGGTAATATGATATGGTTCAGATAGCAGGAGGTTAGTAAAGCATTCACTGCACTTAACTAAAGAAATAGCTCTTAATCAAGATTGCATATACAGTATTTCTGTTTTAATTTTAAGTAATAATGAGGGAGAAATAAACTCTATGCTGTTTAAAAATAATTTACAAGAATCACACTGTTTCCATTTTAGGGCTCTGCAGCATCGAGCTGATGTGTCTTGCCTTTGGAAGCTAGTTGGGGATGCTTGCACCAGTTTATATGCTGTCTCACCATCTAAAGTGAATGTTCATGTTGTAGGAGTCCTTCCGGGTCAGAAAGAAGGAAAACAAGTATTGAAGAAAAATGAGCTCCTCCATCTTGGAGGAAGGTAATTTACAAACATTGTCAGTTAATGACATTCAAATTAATTAGAACATTGTAATAAAACATAACATTCACTTTTATGTTTCCATAGGTGTTACGGTCGTGCATTAAAACTGATGTCTACATCTAATACATGGTGTGACCTTGGAATTAATTATTATCGCCAAGCACAACATTTAGCTGAAACAGGCAGCAATATGAATGATCTTAAAGAGTTGCTGGAGAAATCTTTACATGTACGGTTTTGAGAAATTTCTTAATAATTTTTTTAAAAACTAAGTGCTTTCCTGAAAGATGTTTTTGATACATTAAATACTGTAGTTTTTCACATAAAACCCCATTTATTTTGATGTTGTTAGTTGCTGTTGAGTTGATTCTGACTCATGGCGACCCCATTGGGAAAGTGCTGATATTTCAGGAAATGAAAATTAACTTTACTTCTTTGCAGTGTCTGAAAAAGGCAGTGAGACTGGACAGTAATAACCACTTATACTGGAATGCACTTGGTGTGGTAGCTTGTTACAGTGGTGAGAATTGAGTATTACTTATTTCAGTATTTCAGTAGATTACTTGTTTCAGGTGATAAAGACCAGTTTCACCAAAATCTGTATTTTTTAGGTGTTGGAAATTATGCCCTTGCTCAGCACTGTTTCATCAAGTCAATTCAATCGGAACAGATTGTGAGTGTTCTGTATGTCTGTCTATGAGAAAGAACTTTGAAATTTAGTGTTACTAATTTTTTGAGACTTAAATAGACAATGGGACTAATTTTTTTTTTTTTTAAATTTTTTTTACTATGTTGTTTAGAATGCTGTTGCATGGACCAACTTGGGAGTGTTATACCTCACAAATGAAAACATTGAGGTAAATGTGTTGCCTATTTTGTCATATTAAAAATAGAGGTTTTCCATTCCCCACTTCTTGTGGAGAAATACTTTGTACATTGTTATCTATCTAGTATACTCTCAAGTATGCTAGTTAATTGATGGCATTCAATTTATTATGTTGAATAATTATCACGTGAAAATTATTTTTCTTTCTTATCCCACTCAAAAAATGTCTGTTTTTCTAATATGTTGTTCTTTCATTTAGAGATTAAACAACTCTATTATGAATTATTTCAGGAATTTTTCTTTTTAGCTCTACATACGTAAGAGATGCCCTATCTAGACTGAGGTGAGGATGGGGTGGGTAAAGTAAGGGAGACAACTTGTGCTGGTACACTCCAGTGGCTTAAATTTAACCTTTGCTTGGGTAATTTAGACTCGACTTTAGTGGATATGAATCCCTTTAAATACCACAGTGTAATTTGTCATATCTGAGCTGTTATACATCAGGGAATTGAAACTAAAATAACTGGGAGCGTGTTTATAGGTCATGTTTGGAAAGTTTTCGCAAATCTGTAGATAATAGAGCATCTATACTGTGTTGTCTTTCAACTAGTATATTTAGTCTCATCCTTTTTAAATAACTTTAGTAATTCTCAGTGACATGAAATCACTGCAAAGAAGACTAGCTTTAGAGGATTTTAAATAGATTGAAAATAAATATTAATTTGGATCTTGAAATATGTGAAAAATTTAAACAAAGCAACGTGTTAGTAAGCTATGAATGCGATTTTATGGTAGCATGGCGCAGTTGCTGCCCATGAATTTACTTTTTTATAGGAAATAAAAGATAGTTTTCTGGCACACATAGATTATTGAGAAAACAATATAAACAATATAAAGCAGCATATAATAATACGCTATTCCAAGCACGGTGTCTTCAAAGTTTCCTGACGATTTAGTGCAGGTTTATGTTGTTGACCGCTCTGCTGCTTTCAGTAGTAAGTGCATGTTAATTCTTATTCTCCAGTTAAGCCCAGACAAAGGGCAATAGACACATACAGCCTTATTTAATCCCTTCGTTTGAACTTGTGGATGGCACATAGATGGATGAATGGTTAAAATTCTATACCTTTACTGCCTTTTTTGCTGGGGAACCAGAACTCCTAGGCCGGTGGAGAACTCTGTTACACCCAGGAGTGAGCTAGGACTGTGTAGTTAAAACACTGCCTTAAGCATTGCTAATTGGGCTCAAACAGTGACGTTTTTAGGTTCATGCGTATTTATGATGACAGGTCTGACATTTCTTATTCTCTTATTTTATGCTTTTTAAACGTAAGCAATTTAGTATGAAGTTTATAAAATGACTTTATGTAATATCTTCTTTTTCTTTTTCTAGCAAGCTCATGAAGCTTTCAAAATGGCTCAGTCTCTTGATCCATCTTATTTGATGTGCTGGATTGGACAAGTAAGATATATAACATGATTATTAATAAATCTATTGATAAACTATTAATGTCAATATCAATGATAATAATGATAATAGGTAACATTTGAGGGCTTACTTTGTGCCAGTCTCTGGGTTAAAGTCTTTGTATACTTTATTTCAGTAAATTCTTTGTCTTAGTGTCCTAGTGCTGCCATAACTTTGGCTTTAAAGGACAGAAATTTATTGTCTCACAGTTCTGAAGGCTAGAAGTCTGAATTCAGGGCATTGGCAGGTCTGCTCTCACTCTCTCAGCTGCTACTAGCTACTGGCAATTCTTGGCCCTCCTTTGCTGCTTATAGATGCCTGTGTTGTCATGTGACCTCTTCCCCCTGTGTGTGTTTCTGTGCATGACTGTTTTCCGTTTTGAAGACAACACTCAGAAGGGATTAGGTTTAGGACCCACCCTATTCCAATATGACCTCATTAACATACCAAAAGAAAAGCCCTATTTCCAAACAGGATCACATTCACAGGTACAGAGGTTAGGACTTCAGCATTTCTTTCTGGGAGAAACAATTCAATCCATAACATTCTGTATCAGTCCTTTGAGATGGTGGTTATTGTTACATTCTCTTTTTAGATATGGTAATTGAAGCTCGGCGATTTTAAGTATTATGCTCAAGGTCACATAGCTTGCTTGTTATTAAGGTTTGATTTGGGAGGCTTTGAACCACATCAGTGCTTATTTAAAAATAAAAAAACAACTCATTACTGTCCAGTTGATTCCGACTCATAGTGACCTTATAGGACAGAGTAGAACTGCCCCATCGTGTTGTCAAGGCTGTTACAGAAGCAGGCTACTACATCTTTCTCCTACGAGGTGGCTGGTGAGTTCAAACTGCCGACCTTTCAGTTAGCATCCAAGTGCTTAACTGCTGCGCCACCAGCATTTCTTCTGCTTATAAAACAAACCCAAAACTCCATTGTTTAATGCATATTTGCAACGAGAAGATCATTTTCATTATTATGTTTTCTCATTACTTTCTGTGAAATTTTCCTATTTGATTTGGCACTTTTTTGTGAAGGTTCCTTCCTCTAAGTTTAGATTTTTGTACCGCCAAATAGGAGTCGGGATAGTTGGCTTCTAGTCTGAGTTCTGTCACCAACTGATTGTTTTACCTTAACATATCACTTTACTTCTCTGGATTTCAGTTTTTTCACCTGAAAAAGAAGGCAATCGGACTGAGTGGCCTCTAAGATCTTGTCTAGTTGTGAAATTGTAATGAACTAGTAAGTAGTAGATTGTTTTGAAGAAGCCCTGGTGGCGCAACAATTAAGTGCTCGGCTGTTAACCTAAACATTGGCAGCTCAAACCCAACAGGTGGCTATATGTGAGAAAGACCTGGAGATCTGCTCCCATAAGGATTACAGCCTAGAAAACATTATGGGGCAGTTCTATGCTGTCATATGGAGTCACTATGAATCGAAAACAGACTGTTTTGACTCAAGATAATAGGTAGGAGCATCACGTATATCAGAAATTCATTATCAGAGATTCAGTATCTTTCATTGTACCCTTTACTCTTAGGTCTATTCTAGTTAATCTTTGAAGCAGACAGAGAGAGAAAGACAAACTCCTGCTCCCTCTCTAACTGTGGTAGCATCAGGGAGCAGTGACATTACTGTACTAATCTCTATGACAGTTACTGTGCCCAGGGGACCCAATAATTTGAATTCTTTTCCCAGGTAATGATGATGATGGTCCAGGGGCTTCACTTTGAGTAGCACTGCTCTAGGTCAGTTGCTCTCAGATGCTTATAGGAATCACCTAAGTAGTTTTTTACTTTTAAAATTATTTTTATTCTTAAAAATAATTTATTTCAGGAGGAAAATTTGAATTCTTTGAACAGAGTCTCCAGCAATTTAAAGGAGGTGACCAGTAGATTTAATTAAAATGGTAATAGTAGAAGTGAGACTTGATCAGTTGATGATATTAGTAACGTATGATAACTAAAAATACTTGATTTCTTATAAAAGATAGCTTAAAAATAATTTTAACTTATCACATACTTTCTATAAAGCCAAATGCATAGATACGATATTTAAAATTCTGAGGCAGTTTAAAAAATATGTACATGTTGAGCTCTATCACAGACCTATGGAAACTAGGTATCTAAGGATGAGGACATCCTTCTTAAAAAGCTCCCTGCGTAATTCTGAGGTGATCTTGTTATGAAGAACCTATAGTCTAGGCTAATACCAGTATGAATAGATCGGGGCGGGCAGGCGGGGGGACAGGAAGAGGTAGCACAGCCTTATCAGTGTCTAAGGAATTTCATGTAGATTATTTCACCACTGCCTGGTTGCAGGTGGACATCTGGAAGCATTTCAGAACCATGGGAGTATGGAAGCCAAGACTGAAAAAAGAAATTAACTTTGGCTTTAAGCACTGGCTAATAAAACTTTGGTTCTTTCTAACAGTTTCATTACTATTCTTTCCCTTTTAAACACATTAAGAATGTCTTTCCTTCTATAGGCTCTGATTGCAGAGACAGTTGGAAGTTATGACACAATGGACCTCTTTAGGCACACTACGGAACTCAGTATGCACGTAAGAACCTGAGCATTCTTCTTGAGGATTCATTAATGAGTAAAGTATTATCCTGCCTAAGAAAATGAATAAGTAGTGGTGTAAGATGTTAATGACAGCGTTTGCCTCTACTCTCTATTCTTTCTTAGAAGCAGATAAGCTTTCTTGAAGTAAAGAACTTTTAGTTTTAATCTTTCTGTTAGCTTTTCAAGAGCTGATGAAGAAGTGACACTGGGATTTAATAGGTATGGAAGCAGTCATGCAGAAAAACTGAGATCTAGGAAAAAAGTAGACATGAGATAAAGACTAGACTTGGTTGAGAGTTCCAGATTATTTATGAAAGTGTTTTGGAATTCTTTTGTTTGGTAGTTATTAGTTTCGTATGCTTATTGTCCTGTGAGGATGGTGCTGAGAAGGGAAAACCCAACCCATTAGGTGTGGCTGTCTTCTGCACTGTATATTTATCCCATTTGAATCTTCTGCCTAGGATTGGAACACGTGATTTAAATACATTCTTAGCTGTGTTTTGTCATAGTGACCCTTCATTTACGGTACTTAACAGCTGACTTAAAGAAGACTAAGATATGGTATTTATTGTATTGAAGTGCATTATTTTGTTTCCTAATTTTTACTGGCGTATTTATTACACTGTGCCCACATGCTAACTTTGACTTTTTTTTAAAGACCGAAGGTGCAATTGGTTATGCGTATTGGGTCTGTACAACATTGCAAGACAAAAGCAACAGAGAAAC
The DNA here is from genome assembly GCF_000243295.1 of Trichechus manatus latirostris. Lineage (NCBI taxonomy): Eukaryota > Metazoa > Chordata > Mammalia > Sirenia > Trichechidae > Trichechus > Trichechus manatus. The sequence continues at coordinate 10,933,680 of NW_004443968.1, read as the reverse complement.
AGAACTGTACCGCTACAACATTCTCCAGATGAATGCTATTCCAGCAGCACAAGTTGTTTTGAGTAAATACGTAGGTAAGGTACCTGTTATATAGGCAAGATATTTGAATAACTGTTGAAGTAATTTAAGTAATTACTTTTTACGTTTAATTAATTCAAAATTAAATAGTATTATTCAATAAATGAATTAGCCTTTTTTTTTTTTAATGACTTAAGCAGTCTACTTTTTAAACTTTAGTAGAGGCTTTTGAAGAATGATGAAAATTGTATGTTAAAATCTAATGATCTGAACAAAAATGATCTCCTAGGAGACTGTTTGTGGTGGAAAGCACTTTGAGCCCTAACAGGACTGAACTGCTGCTGCTCTAGCTCTGCTGATTCCTTTCTCGCCTGTCTTGGGCCATTTATTTTACCTCCCTTAACTTCTGTTTACTCCTTGGAAAGTGGAGATTAATACCTAGGCTGTAGAGTTAGTTGTGAGAATTAAATGAAGTGCCAAACCCAGCTCCATTAATCCCCCCCTTTAACACCTGGTTTTTCTTCAGGATATTGTGAAAATATGTTTAGGCTTAGGAAAATGACACTATGGTGAAGTTTTCTTAACCATCTATTGTAATAGTTTCCTTCCTTAATACTACCGTTGGATTTTAATTCCTGCTCCACACTTAGTAGCCATGATGAAACTTTGCATATTACCAAATTGAATTTTAGTTTTCCCATTTATAGTAGATGCGTTAAAATATATGTTAAGAAAAAAAAAGAAACCATTGCCGCTGAGTCAATTCTGACTCATAGTGACCCTATAAGGAAAGAGTAGAACTGCCCCATAGGGTTTTCAAGGAACGGCTAGTGGACCCAAACTGCCAGCCTTTTGGTTAGCAGCCAATCTCTTAACCACTATGCCACCAGAGCTCCAAAATGTATATTGCTTAGAACTTAAAATGATTCATGCAGAAATGCCGTGCACAGTGTCTGGCATATCCTACATGCTCCAGAAATGTTCATATTCCTGCTTATACTCTTTGCTTCTAATTTGATACTTGGTTAGACCAGGCTTTTTAGAATTTTGTCAAGGGACAAATAAAATGTTAATGAAACTAACATATCCTAGATGCTTAAGAAATGTTAAAATTCTAAAAAGCTTGGCCTAACCAAGTATCAAATTAGAAGCAAAGAGTATAAGCAGGAATACTGATCGCAGTAAATATTGTCTGTCGAATAGTATGAAGAATCAGATAAAATGTGAAAAGAGAGAGAGAAAAACACCTCTTCGTAGGTTGTGAGGGATTATAATACCTACCTGCTTCTGTAGCAATTTACCGCCTCGGGAACCCTATGGGGTCACGATGAATCGGAATCGACTCAATGGCAGTGGGTTTGGTTTTGGGTTTTGGTTTGTTCAGTTAGCCTGCGGCACTTGATTAGAAGGAAATGGGTTTACAAATGTCAGGAGTTCAGGGCATTGCTATGTTAGGCAGTATGCCAAAATAAATAACCCTAATGAGTACCTAGAGCCACTGAGAAGTGTGTGGTCAGAAATTTTATTGATAGGTTTCCTAATAGGATGGATAACATTTGTGGAGGATTTACGTAAAGAGGTAACTCTTTTGCTTTCTGCAGAGTTTAGATACCCAAAATAACAAATCATTCCCTAACAGTTTTGATAGCTAGGTTTTTAATTCTGTAGCGGATCCAATTTATATACTCAACAAATTCAACTATGTGTGTTCAAACAACAACAACAAAATTAGAAGAAAAGGGGGAGTGGGATGAGAGAGAGAACGTGGATGATTCATTCCTTCCTCTGTTCTAACAGTTTTGGTGTCAGGGTGAAGGTGGGATGGCCTCAATTTCTGTGTCCTTTTTGTTGTGTAGAGATTTTAGGGATTTTTCAAGAATAACTTTGACTGTACATTTTTATCTTGCTTTTATGTTAGAACCTAATCATCACCTAAGATGTGTTTACCTGTACTTTGTTAATTCAAGACGTTTGAAGGCATACTTCTCAATACTGCTTTTAACTAGATGAGATTTGTTCTGTTTCTCCATTGTACCTTAGGAGATACATGATGTCTTTTGATGTTAAAATTATTGCATTGAAAATGCCCAAATCGTCTTCTGTTTCTAGTGTATAATACTGAGTTATATTGTTTTAAACACATAGAAATTGGAAAAGACCAAGAGAAATCATTGCTAAATTTAATTACAAGAAGGCGTATGTAATTAGCGAAAGAACTGAATTTCCTTGTAAATCTCATGACTAGTTTTACCATGAGGTGGAATTTCAAATTTTTATATTATTGGGAATAAAAAAATGTTTAAACTTTAAAGCATAACTATTAAATATTATCCCGTAATTTAAAAGTTATGATTACAGGCATTTCATATTCAAGATAAAATCAGACCACTGTTCTTAACAATGCCAGTGACTTCAGGGGGTAGTCTAGTGTTTAAGATATTGAAAAAAATTGAAAATAAAACTAACATTTTACAGTTACAACCAGGGTGCACATGTAAAGTAAAGGTATTTCTGGATTTCCAGAAAGAATTCAGGATTATGCTCCAGCTTTCACAATGTTGGGTTACTTAAATGAACATCTACTACTGAAAAAGGAAGCGGCAGATGCATACCGAAGGTAAACTATACATTTAACTGAAATACTCTGTCTTTATCAGTTGGCATGTTTTAGTTAGTCTAGTTATTGAGACTAAATGTTCTGACTCCTTTCTTGATCTTTCGTTATATATGATTATATTGTAAACAGTGAAAAGATGGAGTACCAAGTTTTCAACTATATTTTGGTTTCTGTTGCCTAACCTAAAAGGAAGGAAGAAAACAAAACAAAAAAACCCTTGGATTTGATGTTAGAAAAATCTGTCCTCTTAGAACTTTTCTGGCCTTATTAAATACATGTATTTAATCAAAGGAGAAATGAGAACTTTATGATGTATTCATCTGAATCATTTTAATAGCTACTACATGTTTATTCATTCAACAAATATCTGTTGAGCTGCAGTGTCCTTGACGCTGGTAATTTAGCAGTGAATTAGAACAGACACAGGCCCTATTCTCATGGAACTCACATTCTGGTGGTGGGAGACACATAGTAAGCTAATAATCATCTGCAATGGTAATAATTGCTAAGAAAGAAAATCAAAGTAGGAAAAAGGGACAGAGAATGTAGGATCAGAAAGTGACATTTTAGATAAATTAAAGAGGCGTAGATATGCTAACGTGACAGTTGAACCTTCATCTGGATGAGGTGAGGCAACAAACCATTTGGTTATCAGGGGAAAAGCGTTCCTGGTGGAAGAAACAGCAAGAGCAGGTGTTCTGAAACAGGAGTGGACTTGGCATGTTTGAGAAACAAGGAAGTCAGTGTGCTAGAATGAAAAGATCAGTGGGGAGAGTGGTGGGAAATGAAATTAACTTCAATTTTATTCTGTGCAAATTAATTGATTGGTGATTAAGAAAATAACTATTGATCTCATGAGTAACTATGAGATGAAAAGTTAAAAGACCTGATTGCTTAACGTCTGAGACACATTTTCGCCCCAAATCTAATAGATATGTAAAAGAAGCTTTGCCAGATAAATAACTGAGGTATCCCAAATGCTTTGGCATATCCCTTTAAGGACCTATCCGCAATTCAGAGGCGTAATCACTAGATGGTACTGGAGGCTGTATAATCAAGAAGTTATTTTTTCCGCAGTGGTTAAGTGTTTGGCTGCTAACCAAAAGGTCAGCAGTTCAAATCCACCAGCTGCTCCTCGGAAACTCTTATGAGGCAGTTCTAGTCTGTCTTATAGGGTTGCCATGAGTCGGAATCGACTCGATGGCAGCAGGTTTGGTGTTTTTTGGTTATAAGTGGAGAATGGTTTATAAGAAACCACAATTTTATTTCTTTGAGTATCAGTAAACATACCAGTAAACAAACTTTTTGAATGTGGTAGAATACAAGAGTGAGCAGGCTTTTTAAACAGAAAACTAAACAGCTTTAGGGTGCTTGCCACTTTGTTGTATGTATTATAAGCTTTGGCTTAAAATGTCAACTCTGTAGACACTTGAATATGCACCAGTCTTTCTTGACTGATCACCACTGTTGTTTTCCTTCCTTAAACAAGTGTCTGAGGCTTAAAGCCACAAGGTAGCTATGAATCTAGCCACAAGGGATATGGTCTTTAATCTCTGTAACACTGTCTTTTTAGGCTTCTTAGCAAATTTTTCTCATTTTAACATCAGAGGAATAAAAAGCCTTTCTTGGATATTTCTCAGTGATTAAGTGCTTGGCTGCTCACCAGAAGATTGGTGTTTTCAAACCCACTCAGTGGCTCCATGGCAGAAAGACCTGTGTTCTGCTCCCGTAAAGAGTACAGCCTAGAAAATCCTGTGGGGCAGTTCTGCTCTGTCACGTAGGGTCGCTATGAGTTGAAATTGACTTGACGACACCTAACAACAAGCCTTTTAAACAGAAAATTAAAAAAAAACTTTTTTTTTACTAAATATTCTACTTCTAATCGTCAAGACGTTTTCCTACGTGCCCAAAGGGAACAGCACAAGAAAGAAATATGCAAGATCGTGTGTGTCTATTCTAAGCCTCCAGGGCCTCTTGATGGCTCTTTCACTTCTCTAAGCTTAATATTGCTTAAATGTTTTTCTGTATATAGCAGTCAAGGACACATGAAAGCATTCAATCTTGTGGCTCAAACTACTAATATATAAATATTTTTAAGAGTGTTTTCCATATACCCCAAATATATCAAAACTTCAAACGGTGACACAAAAGTTCCCCATATTTAGATCAAAATTTTTGGAGTATTTAGAACTCAAATACAATAAATTATTTGACTTTCTGTTATTTTCCTGATAATCTAAAATCTAAATATATATAAGTGCTTTTGGTACCAACTTATTAGCTATAAGCTGTTATAACTAGCATTAAAAATTAATAGAATTAAATGAAGAAAAAATCTGTAGAGTCAACTAAGGAGGAAAGGTAGAAGAATATTATTGCGCATAGATAATTAACAATATCTCGTCCTTTTTTAAAGGGCAATTTTGTTGTTACAGACTTCGGAAGACCAGGATACTTATAATGTTACAGTAAGAAATTATGGCAGATTGTTATGGTAAGCATATTTTTTTCCCCATTAATTCTGTGACTCTGTTGGGTGTTTCCAGTGAAAGCCATGAGACCGGTGAGGTGGTGAACAATTTGCAGAGTAGTGGGACATGTATACACGAGGAGAATGATGACATTCCCCAGGATATGTCATTCCCACAATATCAGGCTGTGTTAACAGTTTTATGTACCTCTAACAATACCTAACCCCAGTATAAGAAACTGATGGTTTAGATCAAGTTTCGAACTGGTATTTGCAGACTGGACAAGAGATCATGTAAAAGAGAGGCAGTGGCTGTCTTTAATAGTAGAAGCCTGGTTAATTGGAAGAGGAATTGAATTTATTCTGTTTTGCTGTAAATCCTTAAACTGGAGATTTATTTTAGGGGTCCAGGAACCCTTTGAAATTTTATGCATAAAATTGTGTGTGTGTGCATTTTGGGAGTAGAGAGGGAATCATATAGATTTCCTCAGATTCTCAAAGATATCTGACTCCCCCTCAAAAATAATAAAAACCAGTTGTTTTAGAGGGTGGAACCAGGACCAGAAATTGGAAGTATTATGGAAGGAAGATTTCCTAAAGTTGAGAGCTGCCCCAGAATTGAATGGTTCAATATGAACATTATTAGAACTATGGCTTGATGTTTTGGGATTAGTGCTTGCATCTTTTAAGGAGCTATATACAGTCGGCACTCCGTATCCACGAGTTCCACATCTGTGGATTCAAACAACGATCAAAAATATTCGGGGGGAAAGAAGTTCTGAAAAGCACAACTTGAATTTGCCACACACTGAGCACTACACTGAGTCCACGCGAATGAAGTGATATTGTAGGCGTACCCTGCTGTAGCCTCCCACCATTTCATGGATTCTCAGTCTCTCTCCAGCGTTCATTGTCTGAGCATTGTTCACCTGGCATCTTGTCATTATTCCCTGAACAATATAGTACTGTATGACAGTTATTTACATAGCATTTACATTGTATCAGGTATTATAAGTAATCTACAAATGATTTGAAGTATACAGGAGGATGTGAATAGGTTATATGCAAATACTATGCCATTTTATTTAAGGGACTTGAGCACCTGAGGATTTTGGTGTTCATGGAGGTCCTGGAACCAATCCCCTGTGGATTCCAAGGGACTGTAGTCGAGTTCTGAGATAGCCAGTTCTTTTCTGTTGTAACTATATACCTGCATCATATCCATAAACAGGAAAACTTTACTGTCCTCCCACTTCAATTCTTTTAAACTATTCTATTTAGGATTTGGTAGAGCTCTGTCAGTTCCAAGAATTTCTTGAAGCAGAGGATAGATATGTTATAAGAAATTGTATGGAATACAATGTCTGTTCTGCTTAGTTGATGTTTCATTTAATGTAAACATAATATTTTAGAAGAAAATTTTTATCTTCCTGTGAAAATAGTTTGTCTGTTTTCTTTTTATTTTTTTAACAAATATTTCAAACATGCAGTAAGTAGTAAAGTATAGAGCTTAATTTAATAAATACCACTCAGATGTAACAGATCTTAAAATTTTGTCAATTTGCTTCAGATTTCTTTTTCAAAGAAAGTTACAGGTAAAGTTGAAGTCCCCTTGTCCTATTCTTCTCTCTCTCCGAACTAATCACCTTTGAAGATGGTGTTTATTTGTAAAAAATACTTTTAATATATATGTATATGTCCATTAATGCTCTAAGGTAGCTTTCTTTCCTTTTTCAAAATATCTCTCAAAATCAGAATTTATTCGTTTTATAAATCCTCTTACTTTCATAAAATTTTAGAAGCAAAAGATTGCCTGTATTTTTCGCTTCCACCCATACGACCCAAGGTGAAAAAGATTTTATGAAAAGATTTCCAACAGAACATTAAAAATAGAAGCAGATTTGGATTATAGTGATAGATACCAGAAGAATCACAAAGATAACAGTGTTTCTATCCCAAGTGATGACAGCTTATAAAACTTCTCTTCATTTTTAAATAAGCAAAGCAAATTATTTTTCTGTTATTAATAACTGTTGCACTTAAGTATCATGTATGACAATTTATATTCCTCTTCCTATTAAACATAGAAAAGCTTATATAGTTTTGTCTATGGAATTTTAGTGTAAATTTCAAAATTTGAATGGATGGTGGATCCAAAGAAAATGGATGTGTATATGAACAGTTTCCACAAGGTTAGATTTATTCTGACTAGGTATTCTGTGTCTTGTTAAGCTTATCAAAGATGCTAGAACCATACTCATAAAGTAATATTTAACTAATGTATTAAGCTTTAGAACATTAGAGTACTATGTAAAAAATCAACTTGAAATTATTTTTGTAACTTGGAATTTTAATTAAAGTTTGTTGAAAGAAACTTTGTAATTTAGCAGAGCTAGTCATTTTCACATGTAATTTAAAAGAAGCAAACTTTAATTTTAAATCCCCCAGTACATCCTATTTGAAATAAGTGATATGCTTTCTATTTTAATTTTTAAGTCTTTTCTACAGCTTTAACACAAATAGATTATAGTTTTTTCTGAATTCCCACCATGAAAAAGAAGGTGTAGATGAAGTTATTAAAAGAACTTTTGTGTAATAATATCTGTATATTTTAATGATGCAAGCCAGAATTATTTTTGATATTAAAAGTAAGTTGCATTTTGCTTCTTAGTTCCATTGGCGAATATGATAAAGCTATCCAGGCTTTTAAGTCAACACCCCTGGAAGAGTTGGAGGACATCATAGGTCTCGCATTAGCTTTATTTTTGAAGGGTCTATATAAAGAGAGCAGCAAAAGTGAGTATATTACTTGAAGCTAAAGGACATGTCTTACTGTTCCAGAGCTAGGTACAACTTATTCATGATGAGCTTACATGCAGAAAGATATAATGTTGAGATGGGGGGGGGTGGTTGCTATGTATTAAATGTGATTAGGAGTCAGAAACAATACTTGGCCCTTTTTACCTATTACCTTATTTAGTACATTATTATGATGAATTGTCCTTATAGCAGTGTTACGAGCTGAGTGTTATCTTCATTTTACAGATGAGGAACCTGAGGCCCAAGATCACTTATGGTAGATATCTGAGTTAGCATTTGAAAGCAGCTCTTCACTACCCCACACTGCTTAAATATAACTTTCTGATAAATGAAGACTTCAGCTATTGTTTGTAATGATAGATTTTAGTTTATCCAAAAATGCTAACTGAGTGCATGTCCACATATATGGGTCTAGCTCATTGTAAGTACCCACACTGCATGATGGAATTGCTGGTCTCCACATGGGAATTTTGGTGGTATCTCAGTGGCTACAGGATTCCACTTCTGGCCTGCGCTGGCTCTTGAAGATAGTGACTCAGATTCTTAAGTCAGAAGTTGGAGAATGTCACATAATAATTCTAATGATATCCACAGGATCACCTTGGAACAGCTAAACTAAGATTATTATAAATCCATATTCTATCCCCTTGTAAACAGGGAACAATTAAAATATAATTTCAGTTAGATCATTTTGAAAAATAGGATTAGGAAAGGAAAAATTCCACAAAAGTTTGTCAGTCAGGATTGATTTTATTTTGTTTTGTTTTTCTTTCCAACTGTGTATAACAGCCTATGAGAGAGCCTTGTCTATTGTTGAATCAGAGCAAGACAAAGCACATATCTTGACAGCGCTGGCAATAACAGAGTATAAACAAGGAAAAATGGACACAGCCAAGACATTGCTCTTTAAATGGTATGTATAGTTGACATTAAAGCTTAACATGACCACATACTTAACTATTTGAGATAAAATTCAAAGCAATGTAAATGAATTCTTAATATTGTAGGAGAGAAAAAGGATTGTGCCCACCTGGTTCTGAATTGACAGTTGGGGCTAGAGATCCTGGTTTAATTCTTAGCCCTGGATCCATCAGATCCTTCAAAATCATTATTTCCTGTACTTTGTGTGTATTATTTTTTAAGGAGCCCTGGTGGTACAGTGGTTAAGCACTTGACTGCTAACCGAAAAGTTCGAACCCACCAGCTGCTCCATGGGAGAAAGATGTGGCGGTCTGCTTCCATAAAGATTACAGCCTTGGAAACCCTATGGGCAGTTCTACTCCATCCTATATGGTGGCTATGAGTCAGAATGGACTCAACAGCAGTGGGTTAAAAGAGTAATTCATCACCTTATGTAGTAGGATTTTGTATATTAGTATTAGATAGTTTTTGTTTTTTCTTTTTAAGGCAAGGCAAAAATTGGAATTTTCTTTTTTAATCAATATTGAAATTTATATAACACTATCTGCTTTTTTTTTTCTCTCTTATACCAAATTATACTGTAGTTGTTTGTACTGATAGAAGTGACTATGGCTAATTAACGTCCTTTTATGTTTGGACTCTGATATCTGTTAACCTGTATAGTAAAGAGAGTTACTATGTATACTTTAAAGTAAGCTATTTACTCCAGAGCTGCCTGTGAAAATTCTTGATTATAAATAATGTTTATAAAAACTAAGTGAAAAGCATTTTGTTTCCCCTTTTAAAAAATAGTAGAAAGATACACTGGTAAATATGTGATTTTTTTATTTTTATTTTTTATTTAATTGTACTGTAAGTGAAAGTTTACAATTGAAGTTAGTTTCTCCTACCAAAATTTATATATACATTGTTATGTGACCCTAGTTGTTCTCCCTATGACAGCACACTCCTCTTTTCCACCCTGGATTTTCTGTGTCCATTCAACTAGCTCCTGTCCCTTTCTGCCTTCTCATCTCACCTCCAGACAGGAGCTGCCCATTTCGTCTTATGTATCTACCTGAGCTAAGAAGCACTCTCTTCACAAGTATAATTTTATGTTTTATAGTCCAGTCTAATCTTTGTCTGAGGAGTTGGCCTCAGGAGTGGTTTCAGTTTTGGGCTAATAGAGAGTCCGGGAGCTATGTCTTCCGGGGTCCCTCCAGTCTCAGTCAAACCATTAAGTCTGGTCTTTTTACTAGAATTTGAGTTCTGCACCCCACTTTTCTCCTGCTCCATCAGGGACTCTCTGTTGTGTTCCCTGTCAGGGCAGTCATTGGTGGTAGCCGGGCACCATCTAATTCTTCTGGTCTCAGGCTGATGGAGTCTCTGGTTTATGTGGCCCTTTTGTCTCTTTGGCTAATATTTTCCACGGGTCTTTGGTGTTCTTCATTTTCCTTCATTCCAGGTGGTTTGGGACCAGTTGACACATCTTAGATGGCCACTCTCTGGCTTTTAAGACCCCAGATGCCACTCACCAAAATGGGATGCAGAACATTATCTTAATAAACTTTGCTAATGCCAGTTGACCTAGATGTCCCCCGAAAGCATGGTCCGCAGAACCCTGCCCTTGCTACTCTGTCCCTCAAAGTGTTTGGTTGTATTCAGGAAACTTCTTAGCTTTTGGTTTAGTCTAATTGTGCTGACTTCCCCTGTATTGTGTGTTGTCCTTCCTTTCACCTGAGATAATTCTTGTCTACTATCTAGTTAATGAATTCTGCTCTCCCTCCCCTCCCTCGTAACCATCAAAGAATGTTTTCTTTTGTGTTTTAACCTTTTCTTGAATTCTTAAAATAGTGGTCTTATACAATATTTGTCCTTTTATGACTGACTAAAGTCACTCAGCATAATGCCTTTCAGATTCATCCATGTTATGAGATGTTTCATGGATTCATCGTTGTTCTTTATCATTGTGTAGTATTCCGTTGTGTGAATATACCATAATTTGTTTATCCATTCGTCTGTTGACGGTTGCCTAGGTTGTTTCCATCTTTTTGCTATCGTGAACAGTGCTGCAATGAACATGGGTATGCATATATCTATTAATGTGATGGTTCTTATTTCTCTAGGATATATTCCAAGGAATGGGATAGCTGGATCATATGGTACTTCTATTTCTACCTTTTTAAGGAAGTAAAAAATTGATTTCCAAAGTGGTTGTACCATTTTACATTCCCACCAACAGTGTATAAGTGTTCCAGTCTCTCCACAACCTCTCCAGCATTTATTATTTTGTGTTTTTTGGATTAATGCTAGCCTTGTGGGGGTGAGATGATATCCTATTATAGTTTCGTGTGACAGATCTTACTTCATTAGGATATATTCCAAGGAGTAGGATTGCTGGATTGTATGGTACTTCCATTTCTGGCTTTTTAAGGAAGCACCAAATCGATTTCCAAAGTGGTTGTACCATTGTACATTCCCACCAACAGTGTATAAGTGTTTCAGTCTCTCCACAGCCTCTCCAACATTTATTGTTTTGTGTTTTTTGGATTAATGCTAGCCTTGTTGAGGTGAGATGGTATGTCATGGTAGTTTTAATTTGCAGTTCTCTATTGGCTAATGATCGTATTTCCCCATGTATCTGTTAGCTGCCTGAATGTCTTCTTTGGTGAAGTGCCTGTTCATATCCTTTGCCCATTTTTTAATTGGGTTATTTGTCTTTTTGTTTTGAAGTTTTGCAATATGTTGTAGATTTTAGAGATTAGATGCTGATCAGATTTCTCGTAGCCAAAAATTTTTTCCCAGTCTGTAGGTTGCGTTTTTACTCTTCTGGTGAAGTATTTTGATAAGCATAAGTGTTTGATTTTTAGGAGCTCCCAGTTATCTAGTTTCTCTTCTGGTGTTTGTACGTTGCTACTTATGGTTTGTATTCTGTTTATGCCATGTATTAGGTCTCCTAGCATTTCCCTATTTTTCTTCCATGATCTTTATCATTTTAGATTTTATATTTAGGTCTTTGATCCATTTAGAGTTAGTTTTTGTGCATGGCATGAAGTATGGGTCTTGCTTCATTTTTTTGCAAATGGATATCCAGTTATGCCAGCACCATTTGTTAAAGAGACTATCTTTTCCCCACTTAACGGACATTGGGTGTTTGTCAAATATAACCTGCTCATAGATGGATGAATTTATGACTGGATTCTCAATTCTGTTCCATTGGATGTATCTGTTGTTGTACCAGTACCAGGCTGTTTTGACTACCGTGGTATAAATAGGTTCTAAAATCAGATAGTGTGAGGCCTCCTGCTTTGTTCTACTTCTTCAGTAATGCTTTACGTATCCGGGGCCTCTTGCCTTTCCATATGAAGTTGGTGATTTGTTTCTCTGTCTCCTTAAAAAATGCTGTTGGAATTTGAATCGGGATTGCATTGTTTCTGTAGATCGCTTTGGGTAGAGTTGACATTTTCACAATGTTGAGTCTTCCTGTCCATGAGCAAGGTATGTTTTCCACTTATGTAGGTCTCCTTTGGTTTCTTGCAGTAGTTATCTTGTAGTTTTCATTGTATAGGTCTTTTATGTCTCTGGTTAGATTTATTCTTAAGTATTTTATCTTCTTGGGGGCTATTGTAAATGGCATTGATTTGGTGATTTCTTCTTCAAAGTTCTCTTTGTTGGTATAGAGGAACTCAACTGATTTTTGTTTGTTTCTCTTGTATCCTGATACTTTGCTGAACTCTATTAGCTTCAGTAGTTTTCTTGTGGATTCTTTGGGGTTTTCTGTGTATAAGATCATATCATCTGCAAATAGAGATACGTTTACTTCTTCCTTAGCAATTTGGACGCCCTTTATTTCTTTTTCTAGCCTAATTCTTCTGGCTAGGGCCTCCAGCACAATGTTGAATAAGAGTGGTGATAAAGGGCAGCTTCGTCCGGTTCCCATTCTCAAGGGGACATGCTTTCAGACTGTCTCCATTTAGGATGATGTTCTCTGTTGGCTTTGAATAAATGCCCTGAATTATGTTGAGGAGTTTCCCTTCTATGCCTATTTCACTGAGAGTTTTTGTCATGAGTGGTTGTTGAACTTTGTCAAATGCCTTTTCTACATCAATTGATAAGATCATGTACTTTTTGTGTTTTGTTTTATTTATGTGATAGATTACACTGATTGTTTTTCTAATGTTGAACCATCCCTGCATACCTGGTATAAATCCCACTTGGTCATGGTGAATTATTTTTTTAATATATTGTTGAATTCTTTTGGCTAGAATTTTGTTGAGGATTTTTGCGTCTGTGTTCATGAGGGATATTGGTCTGTAATTTTCTTTTTTTGTGATGTCTTTACCTGGTTTTGGTATTAGGGTTATGCTGGCTTCATAGAATGAGTTTGAGAGTATTCCATCCTTTTCTGTGCTCTGAAATACCTTTAGTAGTAGTGGTGTTAACTCTTCTCTGAAAGTTTGGTAGAATTCTCCACTGAAACCATCAGGGCCAGGGCTTTTTTTTGTTGGGAGTTTTTTAATTACCTTTTCAATTTTTTCTTTTGTTATAGGTTTATTTAATTGTTCTACCTCTTGTTTGTGTTAGTTTAGGTAGGTAGTGTGTTTCTAGAAGTTTGTCCATTTCCTCTAGGTTTTCAAATTTGTTAGAGTACAATTTTTCATGGTTTTCTGTTGTGATTCTTTTAATTTCAGTTGGGTCTGTTGTGATATCACCCATCTCATTTCTTATACAGGTTATTTGCTTCCTCTCTTGTTTTTCTTTTGTCAGTTTGGCCAGTGGTTTATCAATTTTGTTGACCTTTTCAAAGAACCAGCTTTTGGTCTTGTTAATCAATTGTTTTTCTATTCTCTATTTCATTTAATTCTGCTCTAATTCTTATTATTTCCTTTCTTCTGGTGCCTGAGGGCTTCTTTTGCTGCTCTCTTTCTGCTTGTTCCACTTGTAGGGTTAATGTATTGATTGTGGCCCTTTCTTCTTTTTGGATGTGTGAATTTATTGCTATAAACTGACCTCTGAGCACTGCTTTTGCTGTGTCCCAAAGGTTCTAGTAGGATGTGTATTCATTCTTATTTGATTCTGTGAATTTCTTTATTCCATCCTTAATTTCTTCTATAACCCAGTAGTTTTTGAGCATGGTGTTATTCAATTTCCATGTTTGATTTTTTTTTTTCCCTTCCTTTTTCTGTTACTGATTTCTACTTTTATGACTTTGGTCAGAAAAGATGCTTTGTAATATTTCAGTGCTTTGAATTCTGTTAAGGCTTGCTTTATGGCTTAATATGTGGTCTGTTCTGGAGAACGTTCCATGTGCTTTGGAGAAGAAAGTATACTTGGCTGCTGTTGGATGGAGTGTTCTGTATATGTCTATGAGATCAAGTTGGTTGATTATGGCATTTAAATCTTCCATGTCTTTATTGACCTTCTTTCTGGATGTTCTGTCCTTCACTGAAAGTGGTATGTTGAAGTCTCCTACTATTATTGTGGAGCTGTCTATCTCTCTTTTCAATGCTGTTAGAGTTTATGTATTTTGGAGCCCTGTCATTGGGTGTATAATATTTATTATAGTTACGTCCTCCTGGTGTATTGACCCTTTAATTATTGTATAGTGTCCTTCCTTATCCTTTGTAGTGGATTTTACTTTAAAGTGCATTTTGTCAGAGATTAATATTGCCACTCTTGCTCTTTTTTGATTGTTGTTTGCTTGATATGTTTTTTCCTATCCTTTGAGTTTTAGTTTGTTTGTGTGTTTAAGTCTAAGATGTGTCTCTTATAGGCAGCATATAGATGGATCACGGTTTTTTTTTTATCCATTCTGCTGCTCTCTATCTCTTTATTGGTGCATTTAGTCCATTTACATTCAGCATAATTATTGATGGGTATGAGTTTAGTGCTGTCATTTTGATTTTTTGTGTGCGTGTATTTGTGTTGTTGACAGTTTTCTTTGTTCCACTTAATTTTCTGTGCTAAGTCATTTTTCTGTATGCATTTTCTTTTTATCTTTTTCATTGTTGTTGATTTTGTATTTGCTGTGTCTTTTTATGTTTTTCTTCTTTTTTATTTTGACGTGTAGGATTGTTAGTTTCCCTTGTTTTTAACTTAATATTTACCCCTGTTTTTCTAAGTTTAAACCAGTCTTTTATTTCTTGATATTGCCTTGACTCTCTCTCCATATGAAAGATCTCTGACTACATTTTTTAGTCCCTCTTTTTTGTTTTAATATTGTCATCTTTTACATACTGACGTCCCTGTTTCCCTGTTGTCAGTGTTTTTGCTTTGATTTACTTTTGTGATTTCCCGGTCTGGGTTGATATCTGGTTGCTGTGTCCTGTGTTCTTTTCATGGGTTTTCTGATGTTACTGATTTTCTAACCAAAGGACTCCCTTTAGTATTTCTTGTAATTTTGGTTTGGTTTTTGCAAATTCCCTAAACTTCTGTCTATCTGGAAATGCCCTAATTTCGCTATCATATATGAGAGACAGTTTTGCTGAATATATAATTCTTGGGTGGCAATTTTTTTCTTTCAAGGCTTTATATGTGTTATCCCATTGCCTTCTTGCCTGCATGATTTCTGCTGAGTAGTCTAAGCTTAGTCTTATTGACTCTCCTTTGCAGATGACTTTTCATTATTCCTAGCTACTCGTAAAGTTCTCTCTTTATCTTTGGTTTTGGCAAGTTTGATTATAATATGCCTTGGTGACTTTCTTTTAGGATCTACCTTATGTGGCATTCGATGAGCATCTTGGATACATATATTCTTATCTTTCACAATATCAGGGAAGTTTTGTGCCATCAAATCTTCAACAATTCTCTCTGTATTTTCTTTTATCCACCCCTATTCTGGTACTGCAATCACTTGTAGGTTATTCTCTTGATAGAGTTCCGCATAATTCTTAGGGTTTCTTCATTTTTTTAAATTTGTTCATCTGATTTTTCCCCAAATAAGTTGGTGTCAAGTGCTTTATCTTCAATCTCACTAATTCTGACTTCCATTGCCTCAACTCTGCTCCTGTGACTTTCTATTGAGTTGTCTAATTCTGAAATTTTATTGTTAATGTTCTGATTTGTTTGCTGTCTCTGTATGGATTCTTGCTGCCTGTTAAATTTGTCATTATGCTCTTCTCTAATCTTCTTAAATTCCTCTGTTGCTTTGTCTGTGTGTTCCTTGGCTTGTTCTGCGTTTTATATGATCTCCATCTTGATCTCTTGAAGAATTCTGTATATTAATCTTTTGTATTCTACCTCTGGTAATTCCAAGAAGTTCTCTTCCTCTGGAAAATTTCTCAGTTCTTTGTTTTGGAAGCTTGCTGAAGCCATTACGGTCTGCCTCTTTACATGATTTGATATTGACTGTTGTGTTTGCTTACTGTGTCCTAGCTTCTTGTTTTGTTTTGTTTTGATATGCCCAGATAGGCTGCTAGTGTGTGCTGGTTTGATTATTGGTGCCTTTGAAGCTCTAACGTCCTGTCCCCAGGTGGTTAGATCTGTTACTAGGTATGTAAGCCCAGTAATCAGTTTACTTTTCTTGTATGGATTCAGCTCAGGTGTCCATGTAGTCGGTCCCCAAGTGTCTGTTGCAGGCTCTCACCTACAGTCCTAGACAGATAGGGGTGATTGCTGCAGGCACAAGTATCTGGCTGCAGCAGGGTTTCATGCGCTGAGTAAGGCAGAGGGCTGACGGCTGCCCCTGAGTTTCTGGGAGGAAAGCGTATCCCTGTTCACTAGAGCGCGTAGGCAGGTGGGTTTTGCAGCCGGACTATGGACACCAGATGGTGTTGGCTGTAAGACCTGGAAGGCACCACTTATATTTGGACCCCTGTCATGGTGGCTAGGTGGCATGGGTGGAGCCACCAGTCCTCAGGCCCCTGATGTGGGTAGGTGAGGACCCTGCTTAATAGGAAGAGCAGTGTCAAATGTCATGAACCTGCTACTCCACCATATAGCTGATACAGTTGAAGTTAGGGTCCAGGTATATACCCTGTTGTACGGTGCTAATGAGGGCCTACTCTGTTGAAAGGGGCCCGCACAGGTCTGTGCAGGGGTGAAAGGCATTCAAAGTCTGTGGACCGCTTATGCCTGTGCCTAGGCAAAGGAGGTCGCCTACCCTGAGTTCCCAACTTAAAGGAGCTGGCAGATTATTTTTTCCTGTTTCTTAATTTATTCCTTCTCCAAGGCTGGGGGAATGGCTCAGGGCGCGTGACGTGTCCTACTTCTGGCCCAGGGGACACAACAGTCGCTGAATTCGGCCTGGGGCGTGGTGCAGAGTGGGAGAGTGCAGGTAAATGGGATAGAGATTTTTCCCAAAGTGGGTGTTTTTTGATCCACACAGTACGTCAGATGCATGTAGTTATCTTTTGCTGATTGAGCACAGCTTCTCACTGGTTCTGGAGGCCTGAGTAGACTCTCTGCTGGTCGGTCTCTCCCAATGTAGAAAAAGCCTCCCGAGCACCACTTCTTACCTCACTGTGCACACCAGCCAATCTGACCTGAAGGGTGCCGGCTTCCGCCAGGTCAGGTCTGGCACTCCTTGCTGCTTCTGAACCATCTCTCCATCCTCTTGCCGCTCAGTCCAATTCCTCAACTTTGCCTTTGATGTTCAGGGCTCCTAGATTGTCATATATAATCAATTCAATTGTTTATTCGGGTCTTTGTTGTAAGAGGGACCACTGGAAGCATCTGACTACTCCGCAATCTTGGCCCTACTTCCAAGATACGATTTTTTTTAATGTGAGAAGTGTTTCTATTAAATTTAAATGAACTGTGTTAAGAAGTTTTTGAAAGTTCCGTGTTTTGTGTTAGTAAAAAAATCCATAATAATTTTTAGAAATATTAATGAGTTTGTAGAGAGCTAAGGTTTTCTTTTTTAAAATTAGTAAGGATTCCTAAACATTATTGACTTTTCCAATCATAAGGCTAAATCTGATTTCACAGTTCAAAGAAAAAAAAGAATGCTAGATGTTTACCTATAAAATACAAATTCTCCTTAAATTTTAAAAATACTTACTTGGAGTATGGTACAGTAGATATGATTTGTGCTTATAAAGTTCTAGTTTCAATAATATCAAGCAAATAGGACAAAGCTTTCTCAGAATGATAAAAATCAAATCTTACATTGAGAAGTTTCTTTTTTATTATTCATACATTTTAGAGTTTTATTGAAAGTAACTCAACATTTTGGCAAGTTTATTCTAATTATTTACCTAGAACTGAAACCCAGTTAAATATAATGACCAGAAAAGAAACTTGGCTATTGCTCTGTGAATGGCCATTGATACTTTCAACTACTTCAGGCAAGCAGGGAAATTTTTGTATGTAGAAGCTAGGAAATTTGCTCTATATTACTCTCTAAAGCTGAGCTTAGTTTGTGAATCTTTGAGTAAATTGCTTTGTGCACTTAATGTTAAATATCTTTTAATAGTTACAGATAAAAAATGACTACTTATGGCTAATAGACAATTAAAAAGTATATTTACAGTTCTATCTTAAAGGAACCAACCGCAGAAAGCCTTCAAGCCCTGTGTGCTCTAGGATTGGCAATGCAGGATGTTACACTATCCAAAGCAGCACTTAATGAATTACTGAAGCACATCAAACAGAAAGACAATGGTTATCAGAGGTACCTTCTTACTGCAGCTATTTATGCACTCCAGGGCCACAGTGTGGCAGTACAGAGACAAGCATCCAAAGCTGTTCACAGGTAAATTCTGTACATGTGAACTTGCTACCTAATTATACATTATTATGTAGTTGTCTGACATTTAGACATTATTAAGAATATAAAATAAGGTAAGTATATATATTTGGAAACCAAATTGTGACTTTAAGAAACTGTACACAGGACAAGGTCACTGCCTGTACGTATTATTTCATCTATAAAGTTTTTTGTTTTTTTTTTTTTAATTCAGTTGATAAAGAGATAGAGAACAAAAACTTGGCCCTTATTTAGGTTAAGGCCCAAATCTTGCTTTAATATGAAATCTCTTACTATTTCTCGAGTTTGTAATATTGTCAGTCTGTTATTCAGTACTGTTCAGGTTGATGGTTTTAGGACATTTTTAGCCACTGAAACATTCATTAACTCTTTAAAGTGTTAAAAATAGAAAGCTGTTAGCACTAGCAACACTGATTATTTGTTTTATTTTCAACAATAAGATACTGTATCCTTCCCTAGTTCGTTCTTATTGACAGTCTTTGCTTCCTAGTTATATTTTTTAAAGATTAGATTTCTTTTAATATAAAGTTTATTCCTTGTGATGTCATTTCTGTTACAAGTAATTTTCCCTCTACACAATATTATTTGTCCTATAATCTTTCATCTTTTTGTATTTCTTTGAACACAGTATATTAAATTTTATTAACCTTTCTTGCTTCGTGGCTTTGCAGTCATCACTTTGCTGGTTTTTCCTTCTTATTTGCATAAAGACTGTTGGTGTATATAATAGACATAAATTTTAATTTATAAAAATTAAGACACTTTCAAACAAACGTGGGCAATTAATATGAACCGTTTTAGATTTCTGAAAGGTCTTAAACATAGGTGCTAAATAAAATGTTGATAGTTTATAGGTACTTTTTCTGGTAAAGTGACTCCCGTCTCTAAGCCTGCTACTTTTGATATCTCCATAGTAACCCAGCTGACCCTGCTCTTTGGTCTCTGTTGTCCCGAGTGGTTGCTCAGTATACTCAGCGAAATGCAAAGGTGAGTAATGTTACAAGTTTCGGCAAAAACGTAAAATAGCTTGTGTTGTGGGAAATGACATAATACTAAATTATCATCTGGAAAATAATTAATACAGTGAGGAAGTTCTGTTATTTAACCAAGTTTTCCATTAGTCACTCAACAAGTAGCACACTGAGTTTCCTCTGTGTACTGTTGTACTGTTCTAGGTGTTGTGGAAGATACAAAGAAAAAGAAATAAGTGGACCTTTTTGAACACATATAGATTATGTTGATAGCTACATGATAGGATAATGTTTGTAATGTTGCCATATAGTAAGCATTAGCTATTATGTTTTTCAGTCTCCAAATATAGTTTTATTTAAAAGCTCCTTGAATATAAGGCAATAAGAAATAAACACTACTACTGTCTAAAAATGTAAATATAAACATGAAGTCATTGATGGTCTGTAAAAGAGATTATAGTACTGTATTTTAGTTTGTTAACAGCCAGGTATTTTCGGGAGTCTATAAAGTGTTCTGTTAACTTCCATAGCAAATACGTCCTTTCATAGTTCAATGGTAATAGCTAATATGTTTTGAACAGTTATTATGTCTAATAATTCTAGTATCTGAAGTCTCACAGCGTCCTTGTTTCCATCGATTCTGACTCTTGGCAACCCTACGTGTGTCGGAATAGAACTGTACTTTGTAGGATTTTCAGTGCTGATTTTTCAGAAGCATATCGCCAGGCCTTGTTTACAAGGTGCCTGTGGGCAAACTCAAACTGCCAACGTTTTGGTTAGCACCAAGTGATTTAACTGTTTGTATCACCCGGAATGACACCTGAAGTCCTAGTGGGTCTGTGTCTGTTGGTTATTTCTACTGGTTTTCACTCATTGTAGCTTTGTTTCCTTATGTACTTGATTTTGTGTACTTGAAAATTTATTTGTAGGAATAATTTGAGCCCTAAAATTAGGGAAACTTTCCATACAGAGGATTTGTGCTTACTTCTGCTAGGTGTTTGAGACTTCCACTAATTTGAGACCAAGGTTAAGAGCTTGAGGTTTCTTGACAAAGCAGGCTACTGTGTGCCTGGGTTGTAGGGTCATTTGGGACATGGTTTATTTCTGATTCACCTTTAATCTGAGGGTGTAGGTTAAATCTGAGGGCATAGCCTGCTGGCGTTCAGTGTATTGTGAGGTAAGTTTCCTATACTCTCCCTTCCTATGTGAACCTTGGGCTTTAATTTCTATCACACTAGCCCAGGAGCCCTTTAAAAGGAAAATTCAAATCATTAGGATCTGCAAATGGTGGAACTGGCTTCCATGCTCATTCACCTCTCTGATTCCACTTTTCCCTTTCAGTTTTGGCCTGGTAAGTCCTTATGATCTTGTCAGTTGTTTAGTGCTTTTAAGAATACATTTTTAAAATTTTATCCCAGCACTTCTCAAACTTTAATATACAAACGAAATCACCTGGCAATCTTGTTAAAATGCAGATTCTAGTTCAGTAGGCTTGGGGCTGGGCCTGATATTCTGCTTTTTTTTTGTTTTTTTATTGTACTTCAGGTGAAGGTTTACAGAACAAATAGTTTCTCATTAAACAGTAGTACACGTATTATTTTATGACATTTGTTAACAACCCCACGACATGTCAACCCTCTCCCTTCTTGACCTTTTTTTTTTTTTTTGGTGGAAGTATACATAGCCAAAGATACACCATTTCAAAAATTTCTACATGCACAGTTCAGTGACATCGACTACGCTCTTCCAGTTGTGCTGCTGTTCTCACTTTAGATAAACAGTTAGTACACATGTTGCCCCATGACGATAGTTAACAACCTCACTACACATCAACACTGTCCTTACTCAACCTTGGGTTCCCTGTCACCAGCTTTCCCGTCCCCTTCTGCCTTCTAGCCCTTGTCCCTGGACTGCTGTGCCTCATTAGTCCCGTTTTGTTTTATGGGGCTGTCCAATCCCTGGCTGAATGGTGAACCTCGGAAGTGACTTCACCACTGAGCTAAAAGGGTGTCTGGGGGCCATACTCTCGGGGTTTCTCCAGTCTCCTTTAGGCCGGTAAATCTGGTCTTTTTTTTTTGAGTTAGAATTTTGTTCTACATCCTTCTCCAGCTCTGTCCAGAACCCTCTGTTGTGATCCTGGTCAATGGTCTGATATTTTGCATTTTTGACAATCTTCCAGGGAATGTTGATGCTGCTGGTACACAGACCACACTTTAAGCCAGATTTTAGCCACATATTTAGTTATTTTCAGCAAATGGATTCGTTCAGATAACCTAGAAGACCATCATTAGTAGACACCAAACGGAGGACTTATTTAGTCCTAGCTGCTCTGCTAAGCATTTTTATGGAAGCAGGTGCATGTATTTTTCAGTGAGGAGACAGACAGAAAGGTTAAGTAACTTGTGTAGTCACAGGGAAGAGTTGTGGTCAGGGGATTCAGTGTCAGGTCTAACTCCCAAATCCTCCTCCTACTCTTCTGTGTTGCCTTTCTTCTGTTTATTCTGTTTTCTACTGACATATTTTTAAAAGCTTATTTCTGTTTTTAGCATTCTTTATACATTAAATACAGTTTTGAAAGTGTTTCTGATGTACTTTTGATATAAAATGGAGGGTACAGTATACTTCTGATGTAGAATGAAATTGTCCTTATAGTTCATTTTCTTTTCCAGGTAAAATGTATAATAATTGAATTTTTAAAAATTATAGATTTCTTCTGAAAACTATGTGGTGCTGTGACTATTTTTCTTATTTTTAGTCTTAAGTCGATTACCAAAATGATGAGCTTAATGGTGCTCTGAACTGTAGTTACTCGTTTTATTAGGGACTACAAAAATTTTTTAAATACCATGTATTTTCATAATATATACTAGTTTAGATTATGTTTACTGATCTCTCTCTTTTTGACTCTTTCACTTTTCCTTTCCTTCCTTCCACAATATTTTTTATATTTTCAGAAAATGTATACATTTGTTTGGTACCAATATAAAATCATGTAACTTTTGCGCCTTTTATGAGTATCATAAAAGAGTGGAGTTGAAATAATCACAGTAGAAAAGGTTTTCTTTCACAAAAATATTGAAGTGGTCTTTTTAGACAGTAATAACAAGTTGATACTTAAGGAGTTCGGAAGTTGTGAATGTGATAGAACCTAACCTTTGAAATGATGTAATGGAAAGGTATTATCAGTCTTAATTTTTAGTATTTAGTGAGTTTTTTCATTTGTCTAAATAATCAATATTTTCTATTATAGGGAGGTGCTGTAGCAGGAAATGTGGCTCATATACTGGACTCCAATCATGGAAAGGTTAGTTTGCCCCAGTACAAAGGGAATGGTCAACTTGATAAATAATGTTGATGAAAGAATAAAATTATGTTTCTACGTGGCTTTAGGGGTTATATCATCAAATACAGTCCTGCTTTTAGTCACCTTGAAAGACAGGGAGCTATAAAGGGAATTGGTCAACACACTTCTTTTCTCTTATGTAGAAGGCATTACTGTACACTGCAGTAAATCAGGTGGCCATGGGAAGCAGTTCAGCTGAAGATGAAAAAAATATTGCTGTAAAGACCATTCAGAAGGCAGCTCTCCTTTCTCCAGGTGAATATAGTGTAATCCATTTCTTTAATTCGGATTCTGTTAATCTTGGATTTGTGACTTACAGGGGCAAAGTTTATTTCTATGAAATAAGACCAAAAGGGAATTTTAAGAAAATGTTTTAAAATTTTGCCAGTCATTTGATTATCTGCATTGGGATGCTAATAATTAAGAGAGAATCAATTATTGAAGCAGGTTGAAAGGAATGTCTGGTTAAAGATACTTTAATACCAGTTATTGAAAATCTGAATTATATATTTTCAAGTAGCTTTATTTCTTTTTTTTTTAATCAGTCTGGTTTAATGAGGTTTATCTACAGCTACTAAACACATTCAGTTATTTTTACATGTAGTTAGCTCCTTGAAGGGAGGAGATACATCTTGTGTGGCCTCACTTGAGCTGGTTTTTCTTAATTCTAATCAGCTATGTCATATGTATGTTGCCGATCATAAAGGGTACTGAGGAGTTGCATATGACTGCCAGCGTTCTTCCATTACCATTCCTGGGAAAATGACTTAGAAGACTGAAATGTCTAGTGTTGTAGGGTTATGAGGTATATTGTTATTATTTTAAATATGAAATACAGCATTAAACAATGTATACCCCCAGAGCACATCAACCATTTGTTAGGTCTGAATGTTATTGCTTTTGGCTAGGGACTGTTGGGAAACAAATTGTAACAAAGAACAGGTTGAATGCTATCTTCACAATAAATTGTAAACATCCTAACTAAACTGCAAAATATCTAACATTTCAGGGATTATTTTATAAAACAAGTAAACAAAGCAATATCCTGTTGTTTATCCTTTCTTTAATGTTTGAAATAGAACAAAAAGAGACCTTAAACATTTAGACTTGTCCCTGGTGGTGCAGTGGTTAAGAGCTTGGCTGCTAACTGAAAGGCTGGCATTTGGAATCCACCAGTTACTCCTTGGAGACCTTATGGGGCAGTTCTGCTCTATCCTGTAGGGTCACTATGAGTTGGAGTCACTCGATGGCAATGTTTTTTTTTTTGTTTGTTTGTTTGTTTGTTTGTTTTTTAATATCATGTATTGGTTAAGTTCCTAATTTTTGAAAGCAAATATTAGATTGAATTACTCTCAAGAATCCTTACTGTGGATCCAGAATGATAGAAGATCTATTAGCTTTTAATTTTGTAAGGGGCATAAACTTTAGAAAGGTAAGATTGCCCAGGTATGTTCTTCTATAATTAACTCCTCCAATTTTCCATAATCTGGAGAAATGGATACTTAGGGAAGTAGAGTCATCAGTTAAAATGCTTTGAAATAGACATTGAGTGATGAAGATGAGCGCTTGTTGGAGGCTTGTCCTTGGAAACCAATGAAGTGAATATAATTGGAGTTAGGTACGGTAGCTGTAAACCTAGTCCTTACAGATCTTTAGTTAAGCAAAGCATGGTATTGATAAATGGTACTCAAAGGAGTCTTTTCAGGAATTTAAATATAATCTCCAAAATTTAGAATCATCTTTAAAAGGAGTCTAATTTCTGCTAGATTAGAGCTTCTGTTACACTAAGAGGTAGATGTGTTTTTAGCAAACTGTATTTTAAAATCTTTCAGTTTGTAGTTACATGTTATTTCAGAGCCAATTTGTTTCATAGAGAACTTGAGCTGCTGATTGTCTATGGAAGAATTAATGGAAACAGCAATTCTTTTGTACTGTGATGGAAAAAATTACTGCCAGCTACTGCTTACACCTTATCCCCAAAATCTAAACTATAGAATATCTAAGATCCCTAGAGGAGTTGTTCACTTAATCATAGGAGTAAGTCAATATTCTGAAATTTAGTCAACTTCAGTTGGAGTTATAAGATTTTAGACCTGGATGGTATCTTAGCTATCATCTAGTTCGGTTACCTTGTTTTATAGAAAAATGAGTCCAAAAGGAAAAGCTGCCAACCAGTTAATTAGTGGCATTGCTAGACCTAAAATCCAGATCCAAGGCTCGATTATATACCTGTCATTACAGAGCAGTCAGATGTCATCATAAATTCTAGTAAATGGTTCCCATTTCTTTATTCTGGAATTTGATTATATCTCAATGTTGTTGAAAATAAGGTAGTCATTATCTGGAACAGAAATTATTTTATAATATGGCATTGTATATTTAATTTTTTATAAAATTTTTTAACTGCATAAGATTTCTAATGATTGTTGTGCTGTTAGCAGTAAGAGTGATCATCTATAAATAAAATAGATGTTCAGATGACTCTCCGTATCCACAGGTTCTGCATCTGCGGATTCAACTAAAGCGGATTGGAAGTGTTTGGAAAAAAAATGTTACATTGATGCTGATGTGTACTATGTAATTAGACCTGCCATGGTAGCATCTGTACTGAACATGTGCAGATTTTTTTTTCTTGTCATTATTCCCTAAACAATAAAGTATAAAAACTATTTATATAGCATTTACATTGTATTAGGTGTTATAAGTAATCTAGAGATGAGTTAAAGTATATGCAAATACTGTGTCATTTTATATGGGACTTGAGTATCCTCGGATTTTTGTATCCATGGGGGATCCTGGAACCAATCCCCTGCGGATACCAAGGGATGACTGTATGTTTGACACATGAGAGGAGAGGTATATTAGATGAGAGAGTCAGGAAAAAAAATAAAACTAAAGCTGAAAGTATATTTAAATGACTGTATTGTTAGCTGTCACTCCTTTCTGTGGATTTTAAATGTATTTATTTGTTTTGTAAGGGTCAACCCAAAAAAACCCACTGCTATCGAGTTGATTCCAACTCATAGCAACCCTACAGGACAGAGTAGAGCAGCCCCATAGGGTTTCCAAGGCTGTAAATATTTACAGAAACAGACTGCCATATTTTTCTCCCACAGAGCAGCTGGTGGGTTCGAACCACCAACCTTTTGGTTAGCAGCTGAGTGCTTTAACTGCTGTACCACCAGGACTCCTCTTTTTAAGGGTAACAAGACTAAAATATTAACCATTGAAGTGAATTACAAAATACTATTTATAGAAATAAAAGACTAGACAAAAAATTCCTGTGTTCCAGATCTCCTTCCAGCTCCTCCTTTTCACAAGTAGCTTTCTTAAAAAGAGGAGTGTATACTCATAATCTCTTCCTGTTATTATCTCCTCAACCCCCTACTGTCAGACTTGCCCCAATTCCCTGAAGCTGCTGTCAAGGCATGAAAGAAGAAGGGCAGATCAAATGAATGAAGAATTATATAATCATATAATTGTTTCATTTGGAATGATAAAGTGACTTGCATGTTTGGCTGTTAGAACATAAATTAAAAGACTACTTTTCCTTCCTTTTGGCTTCAACTTTTTTTAAGAACCAAAAAACTGTGTTATCTTACTTTTCTTGTGATTAAGCCTTTAAACCAGGGACTGAGTGATGAAGATGAGTGCCTGCTTGAGACTTGTTCTTGGAGTCCAGTGAAAGTGAATGTAATTGACCTTTCCACAGTAGCGCAGTACTTTAGACAACTGAGCTAACCAGCCATGAAAGAAGAGCTTGATATAGTATTTCTCATTCTTTGATGTGTTTGGAAAAATTGGCAAGTCTTAAAGGATGAATGTAGTAATTTAGTTTTCCCTTACGAAAGTGAAATTTTGGGTGAGGATGTCTGGAGATACAATTTTATTTATTTATTTAATTTGTAAACTCTTACTCTCATTTTTGATAAATTTTTAGCCACGTGTTGACATTAACAAACCATCTAATTGTATTTCCTGTCTTTAGGGGACCCTGCTGTCTGGGCCGTGCTAATGGCAGCCTGTTATGCTGATGATAAACTGGCCCTAGTGAACAACACTCAGCCAAAGAAGATGGATATATACTTGGCTCTGTTATCTGCTATTTCTGCTTCAAGTAAGTTTTAAAAAGCAATTTATATTTGATTTAATTCAGGCTCCTTAAATGGTTAATATCAGGAACACAAACGTCAGTTGCATATGTTACAATAAAAAATGCATTCATTAAAGAATCAACAGGTATAATGTTGTTAGCTGCAGTCATGTCTAACCCTCCCTCACCCCTAACTCATGACGGCCCCCTGTGTAATAGAGTAGAACTACTTCTTAGGGTTTTCTTGGCTGTACTCTTTACAGAAGAAGTTCATCAGGTCTTTCTTCTACCAAGCTGCTGGGTGGGTTCAAACCACCAACGTTTATGTTAGTAGCAGCTGATCGCAAACTACTTGTGCCATCCAGACTCTTAAATAGGTATGATAGCCATATAGAGATACGATGGGTGTGTATATTTTCTTTTCCTATATAACTTAAAAGTTCAGTATATTCTGTCAGCTAAAAATCTTTGTTTTGTAGAGTTTACCTCTTTTGAGCCTTGACCAATGTTTTAAGATAGATATGACCAGAAAAGAGTTCTTTACTGAAACCAGCACTGAAATTGCCCAGTGATTCTTCCTGAGAATCTTGGCCAGAGAAGGCAGTTAATCTAATCAGATTTAGTTAACATTGTCTTGTAAATCTATAAATCTCATCATTGAAAAGTTGATCTATATATAGCATCAAAAATAGAATAGCCTACTTTTGTCTTGGGACAATAGTTTTTCATTGAATTATTTTTAGGTTATCAATAAATATTAAGCATTCTGTCTTTTGTGGACAACCAGGGCAAATTAACAAAAGCAGGCCCTTAACAACACTATTATGTAGAGTTTTTTATAAGATTGAGGCAGAGATTGTCAATAATAGGAACCCAACAAAAATATGGATAAAAGATTTGAACTGACAACAATTCTCTAAAGAAAATACATAGATGGCAAATAAATGCATGAAAAGAGGCCGAACACGGTTAGTCATTAGGGAAATTGAAATCACAGTGATATACCACTAAACTACTAGAGTAGCTAAAATTTGACCATAGCAAATGTTGAGGATGTAGAGCAATAGAATGCTCCTACACTGCTGATGGGGATATAAAATTGTTCAGCCACTTTGGAAGAGTTTGACAGTTAATTTAAAAAATAACCCAACCATTGTACTCCTAGATGTTTACCCAAGAGTAATGAAAACATGTGTTTGCAAAAAGACTTGTACTCAGATGTTCATAGCAAGCAGATTTATAACTGGAAACAACCTAAATTTCCGTTAGTGGGTGAAATGATAAATTGTGGTAAAGCCGTACCAGTGAAATACTGCTCAACAATGAAAAGGAATGAACTGTTGACACACAAAACAGCATCAGTGAATCACCAAATAATCATACTAAGTGAAACACTCCAGACGAAAAGAGTGTATACTATATTATTTCATTCATATAAAATTTTAGAAAAATCCAAATAAGTATTGTGAAAGAAAACAGATTAGGAAGAAAACAGATTAGTAGTTGCCTGGGGACAAGGTAAGGGAGGGTTAGGGTGGGTTGGTGGCCAAAGTAATTACGAAGGGGCAGGGTGAAATCATTATCTTGATTGTAGTGATGATTCATAGATGTATACTCATATTGAAACTCATTCAATTGTACAGGTTGCCTAAGTACACACAGTTTATTGTATGTCTTCTAATGAATTCTTAAAAGTATTACTAAGATATAATGATTTTTGATGTAATTCAGAAGTAGATAAGGTCTTAAGTTGTTCAGCCACAAATACTAACATGAAACTTTTATATCAGGATAGACTGGTATTCCAGTGGCACATATAATGTTTAAAAGTTTTGTATGCATGGTCAGTCTAATTATAATACCTCTTAGCAACTACTTACTCCTATGAGAACACATTATATATGGCAGAAGAAAGTAACATTGACTTTTTTTTTTTAAATAGTTAAAGACAAAGAATTCCCTGAAAATTACAACCAATCTCTTGAAAAGTGGTCTCTCTCACAAACTGTCACTGGTCTAATAGAAACTGGAAGAATATCTGAAGCTGAAGCCCTCTGCACAAAGGTATTGTTATGGAGCTGGGCATTGAGATGCATGGATTCTTATCCGACTTGGAAAATAAGTTCAAAAATGGAGTGCTTATTATTTAGAGAGCACGTGGTGATGGTGATGATGATAACAGCCAACATTTATCGAGTACTTGCTACAAGCCAGTCCTATGTTTAGCATTTTGTATTTAACTTTCATAACAATCCTACGACGCTGCAGGTACTTATTAGTGTTCCTGTTTTCACAAATGAGAAAACTAAAGCTTACAGAGGGTGGATGATTTGCACAGGAGCTCATAGCTAGAAACTGATGGAGTTGCCATTTGAACTCATATTTATTTGCCTGACTCTAAGACCCAAGCTCTTAATAGATTTTTTTTTTTTTAATATCATTAGGGAGGCAGTATTTTTTTTTTTTT
>NW_004443968.1:10863359-10897768 GCF_000243295.1 Trichechus manatus latirostris | reverse complement strand
TGCTTGGCTGAGTTCTTTATCTCTTCATTTGATGTTCTAGGGTTTCAGGATTGTTGATTCTCTGTTTGGCTTAGTTTTTCAGATCTTTGCTGTGGAGGGATGGCGTGGTGCTTCTGCCTAGAGCGCCATCTTGCCGGACTCTCCTCCTCCGGGAGGCAGTATTTTACTTTCATTTCTGGTTATTCCTTTCAGACTGCAGTGTTTTCCAGTATTCCTTTATTTTTCCAAATTTCTGGACCACATAGAATGAGAGTGGCTATTGATAAATGGGCAACTGGAACTACTGATACTCAGTAGTCAGTTCTTCCATGCCAGGATTGTAGGGCTCTGTGAGTGCAGGCTGTTTTCTCAGTTCTTAGTGCTTTGCCTAGTACATAGTGGAGGCTCAATAAATATTTACTGAATGGACGAATCAATTTCATAAACCTTCTGAGAAATAATTTAGTGGATAAAGAGAGTTGT
This sequence comes from Trichechus manatus latirostris, assembly GCF_000243295.1. Classification (NCBI taxonomy): domain Eukaryota; kingdom Metazoa; phylum Chordata; class Mammalia; order Sirenia; family Trichechidae; genus Trichechus; species Trichechus manatus. The sequence continues at coordinate 10,897,306 of NW_004443968.1, read as the reverse complement.
AAGCATGACTTTTCTTTAAAACATGATGTCCTGTAATGCTTGCCAGGGAGATTGTGTTATCTTCCTAGAAATATGTTTTGAAAGATCAGTATAAATTTTAAAGAGAAAGAAGAATGGACCTTTGAAGCTCATAAACGTATATTTTTGTCCTTGAATTCTCTGAAAAACAGTAACACATTTTCTCTTTTATTTAAGGAATTCCATTTGAGATAAATTCAGGACAGACTAATTTACCCCAAACCAAACCCACTGCTATCAAGTCGATTCTGACTCATAGCAACCCTATAGGACAGAGTAGAACTGCCCCATAGGGTTTCCAAGGCTGTCATCTTTATGGAAGCAGACTGCCACATATTTCTCCTGAGGAGCTGCTGGTGGGTTCGAACTGCTGACCTTTCGGTTAGCAGCTAAGTGCTTTAACCAATCGGCCACCAGAGCTTCTTGGGTAATTAACATACAGTGGGTGTTTATTAAGCATTAATGGATAGTTGCTGTGTTCTCTCTGATAGAATAAATGATACTTTTATGAATCTTTCCTCCTAATTTTATTTTTCCAATCTCTTATTTAGAAGAATGCAATCAAGTACTTTTCAGAAATACACTTAAGACTATGATCTAATGAGTAAAAAATAGAGAAGCATGTCATTGAAGGACAAGCAATAAAGAAAGAAATATTTAAAACAATAGTGGAAGGACTTGTTTAGAGAACCTTCTTTAACTTCTTCCCTATATACATATATGGAAGGAGATACATATACATATATATAATACACTTATGTATTGTCTGTATGTGTTTTAAGGTATAAATAATAGATTATGGAAATGGGAAAATGGATAATTTCTTATTCCCAATACCTAAGAAGTCTGTGCCTGGAAGAAGAGCATGCATTAGATATCTTTGTTAAGAGATTGAGAAAGGAAAATGTTTATATTTCTTTTCTTATATAATTTGTTCCAGCAAGGAATAGTGATAGCCTTCACTGTTAATTTTATATTTTCTTAGTTTAGCTATTTATTTTCAGAACCTAAATTTTTCAGGATCTTACCTGACAATAAAACAAGTCAAAAGGACAGACTAGATCTAAAATAAATGGCTTATAAACTGTAATAATAGTATTACTCACTTTAAAGAACATCTAAGTGCAGAGTTTAATATTATCATGATGTTCAGAGTTTTACTTATTTAGCTTTCACAGTTGTTTACTCTTTAATAAGAAAACATTAATTTCAGAAATATTTTTTCCAGCATGGAAAATAGCTTAATTGTCTTTTACATTTAACATTTAAGAGAATATTTGATATATTTCAATTTGTTGCTTAATTTTCAGAATTTAAAAAATCACCCTGATCAGCCAGCTGTTATCTTACTTTTGAGACAAGTTCAGTGTAAACCACTCCTGGAGTCACAAAAATCTCTCCCAGATGCTGTTCTTGAAGAGCTGCAAAAAACAGTCATGTCCAACTCTACCTCTGTTCCTGCTTGGCAGGTAAGTTCTCTCCTTTTTTTACGTGAGTCCTGAATTAAAGTACTCTGTGATATTTGATGAGGTCAGGTGTATGCTTCATATATATATATATTTTACCTTGACTTTAAATTCACAGTATATTTTTCAATTTCAAGATATAAAGGGTATTGTAGTTAGAGGAACTAAGGAAGTTGAGTACTAATTTGGGATCTGCTGCTGTAGTTCCAGAAAGCTTTCTTAATTGTTGATTTATAAATTTCCTCAACTTTAAGCTGATGAAAATGCTGTCTTACATTGGGTTGGTGTAGCAGAAATGAAAAAGTATTGCAAACATTTTATAATAAAGGTATTGTAATGGTGTATAAGTCCCTGGGTGGCACAAATGGTTAAGTATCACAGCTAGGCGAAGGGTTGGAAGTTCAAACCTACAGAGGTGCCTCAGAAGACAAGCCTGGCGGTCTGCTTTCAAAACATCACAGCCTTGAAAATCCTATGAAGCAGTTCTACTCTTCACACACTGGGTAGCCATGAGTCGGAATCTACTCGACAGCAACTAACAACAACAATGGTGTATAACCCTGCCTTTAGGGGGGATGTGTGTAGTTTTTCCCTAGCTACATTACAGTAACTCATATCCAAAATTGTAATGGATATTTAGTGCTTTTAGAAATAGATATTTTCTTGACACAGAAAAGGCATTTGACAAAGTCCGACATCCATTCCTTATAAAAATTCTCAATAAAATAGGTATAGAAGGGAAATTTCTCAACGTAATAAAGGCCATCTATGCAAAACCAACAGCCAACATCATTCTTAATGGAGAGAGGCTGACAACATTCCCCTTGAGAACAGGAACAGGACAAGGATGCCCTTTATCTCCACTCCTATTTAACATTGTGCTGGAAGTCCTAGCTAGAGCAGTAAGGCAAGAAAAAGAAATAAAGGGCATCCAAATTGGTAATGAAGAAGTTAAACTGTCCCTGTTTGCAAATGATATGATACTGTACATAGAAAACCCTAAAGATTCCACAAGAAAACTACTGGAACTAATAGAAAGATTCAGTAGAGTAGCAGGATACAAGATAAACATACAAAGATCAGTTGGATTCCTATACACCGATAAAGAGAACGATGAAAAGGAAATCAAGAGAACAATACCATTTATAATAGCCCCTAAAAATATAAAATACTTAGGAATAAATCTAACCAGGGGTATAAAAGATTTATACAAAGAAAACTACAAAACACTACTGCAAGAAACCCAGAGGGATCTACATAAATGGAAAAACATACCATGCTCATGGATAGGTAGACTCAACATTGTGAAAATTACAATTCTGCGCAAAGCAATTTACAAATACAATGCAATCCCAATCCAAATGCCAACAACATTCTTCAAAGAGATGGAAAAACTAATCATTAACTTTATATGGAAAGGGAAGATGCCCCGGATAAGTAAAGCACTACTGAAGAAGAAGAATAAAGTAGGAGGATTCGCACTACCTGACCTCAGAACCTACTGTACAGTTAAGGTAGTCAGAACAGCCTGGTACTGGTATAACAACAGATACATTAACCAATGGAACAGAATTGAGAACCCAGTTGTAAATCCATCCATCTACGGTCACCTGATCTTCGACAAGGGCCCAAAGTCCATCAGATGGGGAAACGACAGTCTTTTTAACAAATGATGCTGGCAAAACTGGATATCCATCTGCAAAGAAATGAAACAGGACCCATACCTCCCACTGTATACAAAAACTAATTCAAAATGGATCAAAGACTTAAAGCCAAAAACTATTAAGTTCACAGAAGGAAAAGTAGGATCAACGCTAGAGGCCCTAATACATGGCATTAACAGGATACAAACCATAACCAGCAACACACAAACTCTGGAAGATAAATTAGATAACTGGGATCTTCTAAAAATTAAACGCTTATGCTCATCAAGACTTCACCAAAAGAGTAAATAGAGAACCTACAGACTGGGAAAAAATTTTTGGACATTACAGGTCAGACAAAGGTCTAATCTCTAAAATCTACAAGAAAATCCAACACCTCTACAACAAAAAGACAAATAAACCAATTATAAAATGGGCAAAGGAAATAAACAGACACTTCACCAAAGAAGACATTCACACGGCCAACAGACACATGAAGAAGTGCTTGCGATCACTAGCCATTAGAGAAATGCAAATGAAAACCACAGTGAGATACCATCTCAGTCCAACATTACTGACATGAATCAAAAAAAAACTGGAAATAACAAACGTTGGAGAGGCTGCGGGGAGATCAGAACTCTTATGCACTGCTGGTGGGAATGCATAATGATACAACCATTTTGGAAAATGATATGGTGCTTCATTAGAAAGCTAGAAATAGAAATACCCTACGATCTAGCTATCTCACTCCTAGGAATATATCCTAGAGAAATAAGAGCCGTCACACAAATAGACATGTGCACACCCATGTTCATTGCAGTATTGTTCACAATAGCAAACGGAAACAACCTAGATGCCCATCAACAGATGAGTCGATAAACAAACTATGGTACATACACACAATGGAGTATTATGCAACGGTAAAGAACAGTGATGAATCTGTGACGCATCTCATAACGTGGATGAAACTGGAGGACATTATGCTGAGTGAAATAAGTCAATTACGAAAGGACAAATATTGTACGAGACCTCTACTGTAAAAACTCATGAAAAAGTTTACACACAAAAAGAAACAATCTTTGTTGGTTATGAGGGGTGGGAGGGGTGGGGGGAGCACTAAATAGACAACAGATAAGTGGTAACTTTGGTGAAGGGTAAGACAGTACACAGTACTGGGGAAGCCAGCACAGCTTGTACAAGGAAAGGTCATGGAAGCTCCATAGACACATCTAAACTCCCTGAGGGACTGAATTGCTGGGCAGAGGGCTGTGGAGACCATGGTCTCAGGGAACATGTAGCTCAGTTGGCATAACACAGATTATAAAGACAATGTTCTACATTCTACTTGGTGAGTAGTGTCTGGGGTCTTAAAAGCCTGTGAGCAGCAGTCTAAGATACTCCACTGCTGTCTTCTCTTCGGGAGAAAGGGAGAATGAAGAAAACAAGATACAAGGAAAAGATTAGTCCAAAGGACTAATGGACCACAGCTACCACGGCCTCCACCAGACTGAGTCCAGTACTACTAGATGGTGCCCAACTACCACCACTAACTGCTCTGACTGGGATCACAACAGAGGGTCCTGAACAGAGCTGGAGAAAAATGTACAACAAAATTCTAACTCACAAAAAAAAACCAGACTTACTGGCCTGACAGAGAGTGGAGAGACTGGAGAAACCCCAAGAGTATGGCCCCCAGAGACCCTTTTAGCTCAGCAATGAAGTCGCTCCCAAGGTTCACTGTTCAGCCAAAGATTAGACAGCCCCATGAAACAAAACAAGACTAATGGGGCACAACAGTCCAGGGACAAGGACTAGAAGGCAGAAGGGGACAAGAAAGCTGGTGATAGGGAACCCAAGGTTGAGAAGGGGCAATGTTGACATGTCATGGGGTTGTTAACCATTGTCATAAAACAGTATGTGTACTAACTGTTTAATGAGAAACTATTCATTCTGTAAACCTTCATCTAAAGTACAATTAAAAAAATAAATAAAGAAAGAAATAGATATTTTCAGGATTGATACCCTGTTCAACAGATTGCCCTTTCAGCTGTTTCTGGTTATCCACCATGAGAAATGCACAGTAATCATTTTGTGCTTTATTGTTATTGATATTAAAATACAAAAAGCATGTAATTACTTTACCCAGTTTGTTATATTTCCCACTGGGCCCCCGGGAAAGTGTCAGAGGGGCTTTTTGATACGGATTTTACAGAAGCTTCTTATTTTCCTATAATTTGTTCTTCATTCTGATCTTTCATTATACCAACTTTTCGATGTTCCTGTTTAAAAAGAAAACCCTGGTGGCATAGTGGTTAAGCGTTGGGTTGCTAACCAAAAGGTCAGCAGTTCGAATCCCCCAGGCACTCCTTTGAAACCCTACTCTGCCTTATAGGGTCACTATGAGTTGGAATCGACTCAACAGCAATGGGTTTGGTTTTTTGGTTTTAATGGCATAAAATAGTTTGATTATGGAAGCTAAGCCTCGTTTTTACTCTGATTCTTCAGAAAGATGATGCCTTTTTTCCTCTCTTTTTTACTTACTTAGAGGAAGTTTACGATATAAGATGTAAGATACTTTAATTCTAACATCAGCTGTATCGTTACGATATATTTTGTATCAAGGGGAGAACTACTTTGTTTAACTAAAAGAGAAAAAAATGAAGGATAAATTATATAATAAGTAAGATCTTAAGAGATGGTGTGTGTGTATTTTTATATTAAGACATAATTTACAAGGAATTAAGTGCGTAGATCTTAAAAGTACCACTTTTAAATGTTTATGTATATACCTGTTTAACAAGAATATCAACTCATTGGCAACAGGTTTGGGTTTGGTTTTATATCAAGATACAGGAGCCCTGGTGGCAAAGTGGTTAAGCTCTTGGCTGCTAAATGAAAGGTTGGTGGTTCAAACCCATGAGCCACTCTGTGGGAGAAAAATGTGACAATCTGCTTCCACAAAGATTTATAGCCTTGGAAACCCTATCGGGCAGTTCTACTCTGTCCTATAGGGTCCTGACTTGACAGCAATGGCTTTGGGTTTGTATCAAGATACATTTTTAGCAACCTACCAACCTCCTGCATGCCTCTCCCACTTAATCTCATCCTCCTACCTCACCATCTAAATGGAGCCATTATTTTGACTTCTATCATTTCTATCTAGTTTTGCCTACTTTTGAACTTTATATAAAGTATCTGGCTACTTTTACTCAACATTATGTCTGTCAGGATCATGTATTTTCATGTAGCCATAATTCATTATTTTTCATTTCAGTTTATGAATATATTATAACATAGATCCCTTTTATTACTGTTATTGGACATTTAGATTGTTTCCTGCTTTTAGCTTTTATGAACAGTGTTGCTATGATGATCCTTGTACGTGTCTTTTGGTGGGTGAAACCAAGAAACCCAAACCAAATCTGTTGCTGTTGAGTCAATTCCGACTCATAGCAACCCTATAGGACAGAGTAGATCTGCCCTATAGAGTTTCCAAGGAGTGGCTGGTGGATTTGAACTGCTAACCTTTTGGTGGGTAAAAGGGGATATATATATTTGCTTTAGTAGATCCTGCCAGTTTTCCAAAATGTTTGTACCAACTTACACTTGCACCAGCAATGAATGAACATCCCAAATGCTGGTATTGCTAGGTTGTCATTTTTTCTGTTTCTAGTTTTGGTGGATATGTATGTAGTAGTATGTTTTGCACTGTGGCACTGTAGAAGAAAGGCCTGGCAATCTGCTTCCGTGAAGATTACAGCCAAGAAAACTATGGAGCTCAGTGCTCAGTTCTACTCTGTAACACATGGGGTTGCCATGAGTTAGAATCAAATCGAATGGCTTTTGTTTTTTTAAAGTATCTTTGGTAGTTTTAACTTGTTTTTATTTGATAAGTAATGATGTTAAGCACCTTCTCATATACTTATTGAACATTTGGATATCCTCTTTTTGAAGTACCTGTTCTTTTGTGTAGTTTTTAATGCGTTGTGTGCTTTTTTTCTTATTGAATTGTTGGAATTCATTATCTTTTCTGGATACGGGCCCATTTTTGGATATTTGTATTGCAAATATTTTCTCAGTCTGTGGCTTGCCTTAGCACTCTTTTAATGTTATTTTTGGTGAACAGTTCTTAATTTTAATGAAGTCTATTCTATCACTTTTTAATGATTAATGCTTTATTGGGGTGTTCTATTTAAGATGTCTTGGCTTCCTCCAGATTCATGAAAATATTTTTCTTTGTTTTCTTCTAGAAACTTTATTGTTTTACCTTTTACATGTAGGTCTGGGTTCCATCCTGGATTAATTTTTGCAAATGTTGAAGTAGTTTGTTTTAGTTATCTACTGCTGCTATTAAAAAAAAAAAAATTTCACAAGTGGATGGCTTTAACAAACAGAAATTTTTTTTCTCACAGTTTAGGAGGCTAGAAGTCCAAATTCAGGGTGCCAGAAGGCCTTCTCTCTCTGTCGGCTCTGGGAGAAGGTTCTTGTCCTTCAGCCTGTTTTCTGGTTTCTTGGAGATCTCCATGAGGCTTGGCATCAATCTTCCCATCTCTGCTTCTCTTACTTGTTTAATCTCTTTTATATCTCAAAAGAGATTGACTCAAGATACACCCTACACTAATCCTGCCTCATTAACATAACAAAGGCATCCTATTCCCAAATGGGATTATAACCACAGGCATAGAAATTAGGATTTACAACCTATATTTTTGGGGGACATAATTCAATCCATAACAGGGTTAAAGTTTATTTTTTTCATATGAATATGTAATTGACCCAGCACCATTCTTTGAAAAAACCATTCTATCTCTACTAAACTACAAGTGATGTCTTTGTTATAAATCAGGCGACTGTACTTGTGTGGGTCTTTTGGAGCGCCCTCTTTTTTTTCCATTGATCTATTTGTTTATTCATGCTCCATTAACACATTTTTAAAATTATTGTAGCGTTATAATTTGGCTTGGTGGATAAGACCTCCAACTTTTTTTTTCTTTAAAGAAGAATTTAAACAATTTGTCTTAGTCATCTTAGTCATTCTAGGTCTTTTGCCTATCCATTTAAATAGTCAATTCCCACCCAAAAAAGAAAATTAAGTAAATAAACCCTGCTAGGATCATGATTGGGATTGTATGGAATCTGTAATTTAGGGAGAACTGTCAGAGTAATAGTACTCAGTTTTCTATCCATGAATATGGTTTATGCTTTAATTTACTTGAGTTGAAATTTATATCAGCAGTGTTTTGAAATTTCAGCGTAGAAGTCTTTTACATTTTGTTGTTGTTAAATTTATTTCTAGGTGTTTGGTATTTTCTTGTTCCATTGCAAGTGATATATATGTATATATTTTTTGTGTAATAGCTCTAAACATTTAGAAATGCAGTTGACATTTGTATACTGACCATCCAGCAACCTTGCTAAATTCACTTATTCTTTTGGATTTTCTGTATGCACAGTCATGTCATTTGTGAATGATAAAGTTTTATTTTTTTCTTTTCAATATTTATACATTGAAAATTTTTTTCTTGCCTTATTTGCACCACTTACAACCTCTAATACAATATTAAATAGAAGTGATGATAAGAGAACATTTTTGACTTATTCTTGACCTCAGGTAGAAAGTATTCAATATTTCATTATTAAATATGATATTTGCTGTAGATTCTTTGTAGCTGTCATTATCAGATTAAGGAAGTTCATCTGTTCTAAATTTGTTGAGGAAGTTTGTTTGCTTATTTTTATCATGAATGGGTATTTATCAAATTCTCTTTTTGATATCAGAATGATCCTTTTTTATTCTCTTAATGTGGTGGAGTACATTGATTTTCAAACATTAACAATCCTTGCATTTTTTGAATAAACCTTACTTGGTCATGATGTATTATCCTTTCTATATATTGCTGAATTCAATTTATTTAGAATTTTTGCATCTGAATTTGTGGCAGAATTGGCCTGTAATTTTTCATTATCATAAGGTCCCTGTTAGATTTGATATCTATGCTGCTCTTCCTTTTCCTTTATTCTCTGGAAAAGTTTGTATAAAAGTGGCGTTATTTATTTTTTAAATGTTTGGAAAAATTCACTGTTGAAGCCATTCATTCAGGCCAGCAATATTCTTTATAAAAAAGTTTTAAATTACAAATTAAATTTCTTTAATAGCCGTGAGACTGTTAAGATTTCCTACGTCTTTATCATTGGTGAGTTGCAAGGAATTTGTCCAGTGCACTTAAATTTCAAATATACTGGCATCAGGCTGTTCATGATACCCTCTTTATAATGTGTGTAAGATCTGTAATTGTCTCTCAGTTTGTCGTACTGTGGTGGCTTGTGTGTTGCTATTTCAAATACCAGTAGGGTCACCCATGGTGGACAGGTTTCAGCAGAGCTTCCAGACTAAGACAGACTAGGAAGAAGAACCTGGTGATCTACTTCTAAAAAAATTTGGCCAGTGAAAATCTTATGAACATTGTCAGATATAGTGCTGGAAGATGAGCTCCCCAAGTTGAAAGGCACTTAAAATATGACTAGGGTAGAGCTGCCTTCTCAAAGTAGAGTTGACCGTAATGACGTGGATGGAGTCAAGGTTTTGGGACCTTAGTTTGCTGATGTGACACAACTCAAAATGAGAAGAAACAGCTTCAGACATCCATTAATAATTAGAATGTGGAATGTATGAAGTATGAATCTAGGAAAATTGAAAGTCATCAAAAATGAAATGGAACACATAAACATCAATATCCTAGGCATTTGTGAGCTGAAATGGACTAGTATTGGCCATTTTGAATTGGACAATCATATGGTCTGCTATGCCAGGAATGACAGATTGAGGAATGGTGTTGCATTCATTATCAAAAAGAACATTTCAGGATCTGTCCTGAAGTACAGCGCTGTCAGTGATAGGATAATATCCATATGCCTGCAAGAAAACTTACTCTTGAACATAGAGCAGCTAGAGCGAATGGAAGAAGTGATGAAGAAAAGAGCTGAACAGAAGATTTCAAAGGGCGGATTAAGAAGACAAAGTAAAGTGTTATAATGAAATGTGCAAACATCTGGAGTTAGAAAACCAAAAGGGAAAAATGTGCTTTGTATTTCTCAAGCTGAGAGAACTGAAGAAAAAATTCAAGCCTTGAGTTGCAATAGTGAAGGATTCTATGGGCAATATACTGAACAACACAGGAAGCATCCAAAGAAGATGGAAGGAATACACAGAGTCCCTGTACCAAAAAGAATTGGTCAACATTCAGCTATTTCAGGAGGCAGCATATGATCAGGAAGCGATGGTATTGAAGGAAGAAGTCCAAGCTGCACTGAAGGCATTGACGAAAAACAAGACTCTAGGAATTGATGGAATACCAATTGAGATGTTTCAACAAATGGGTGCAATGCTGGAAGCACTCACTTATCTGTGCCAAGAAATTTAGAAGATAGCCACTTAGCCAACTGATTGGAAGAGCTACATATTTGTGTCCTTCCAAAGAAAAGTCATCCAACAGACTGTGGAAATTATCAAAGAGTATCATTAATATCACACACAAGTAAATTTTACTGAAGATAATTCAAAAACAGTTGTAGCAGTACATTGACAGGGAACTGCCAGAAATTCAAGCCAGATTCAGAAGAGGACCTGGAATGAGAGATATCATTGCTGATGTCAGATGGATCTTGGCTGAAGGCAGAGAATATGAGAAAGATGTTTACTTGTGCTTTATTGACTATGCAAAGGCATTCAACTGTGTGGATCATAACAGATCATGGATAACATCAAGAAGAATGAGAATTCCAGAACACTTAATTATGCTCATGAGGAACCTGTACATAGACCAAGAGGTACTTGTTCAAACAGAACAAGGAAATACTGCTTTATTTAAAGTCAGTGAAGGTGTGTGTCAGGGTTGTATCCTCTCAGTATATTTTTTCAGTCTGTATGCTGAGCAAATAATCTGAGAAGTTGGACTATATGAAGACGAACGGGACATCAGGATTGCAGGAAGACTCATTAACGACCTGCGATATGCAGATGACACAACCTTGCTTGCTGAAAGTGAGGAGGACTTGAAGTACTTACTGACAAAGATCAAAGACAACAGCCTTCAGTATGGATTACACCTCAACATAAAGAAAACAAAAATCCTCACAACTGGACCAATAAGCAACATCACGATAAATGGAGAAAAGATTGAAGCTGTCAAGGATTTCATTTTACTTGGATCCATAATCAATGCCCGTGGAAGTAGCAGTCAAGAAATCAACTTTTTGCATTGGGCAAATCTGCTGCAAAAGACCTCTTTAAAGTGTTAAAAAGCAAAGATGTCACTTTGAGGACTAAGGTGCACCTGACCCAAGCCATAGTATTTTCATTTGCTTCATATGCATGCGTGGGTGGTGTTTCATTCTATTGTACATAGGGTCTCTAAGAGTTGGAACCGACTTGACAGAATCTAACAACAACAACATAAGTGTGTGAAAGCTGGACAGTGAATAAGGAAGACCAAAGAAGAATTGATGCCTTTGAATTATGATGTTGGCAAAGAATATTGAATATACCATGGACAGCCGGAAGAACGAACAAATCCGTCTTGGAAGCAGTACAGCCAGAATGCTCCTTAGAAACAAGGATGGCGAGACTTCGTCTCATATACTTTGGACATGTTATCAGGAGGGACCAGTCCCTGGAGAAGGACATCATGCTTGGTAAAGTAGAGGGTCAGCAAAAGGGATGAAGGCCTTCAGTGAGATGGATTGACCTAGTGACTGCCACAGTGGTCTCCAACATAGTAATGATTGTGAGGATGGCACAGGACCGGGCAGTTTTTCTTCTATTGTATATAGTTGCTATGAGTTGGAACCGGCTCGATGGCACGTAACAACAACAGCAAAAAGATCTGTAGTGATTTTCTCTTTTTTAGCCTTATATTGGTAATTGCTTTTTCTTACCTTTTTCTGGATAACTAGCAATTTCATTAATCTTTCAAAGAACCAATTTTTTGCTTTGTTGATTTTCTTTATTCCCCTTTTTTTCTTTACATGTTATTTTTTTTTTTTTCTCTGCTCTTTTTTCTTTGGGTTTAATTTAGTGTTTTTTCCCCCTCCCACTTTGAGATAGATAGAAACCTAAATAGTAGATTTTCGGTCTTTCTCTAGCATATGCAGCCCATAAGTTGTTATATAGTTATTTTATTGTTACTTACGTCAAGATATTTTCTAATTTCTGTTGATATTTCTTCTTTGATCCTTTTTTTTTCCCCTGAAGAATGTTGCAGAATTTCCAAATATTGGTGTGAATTTTCTAGTCATCTTTCTGTCACTGATTTCTAGTTTAATTTCACTTAATGAGAACATACTTCATATGATTTCAGCCTTTGAAATTTGTTAAAATCTGCTTTATGTCCTGGCATATGGTCAGATTTGTTAAATGTTTCATAAACACTTGCAAAGAATGTGTATTCTCCAGTTACTGGGTGTAGTCTTCTAAATACGTCATTGAAGTCAAGCTGCTTAATTACGTTTAAATTTTTTATTTCCTTACTGATTGTTTTTGTCTATTTTATCATTTGTTGAGGTAAGTATGTTAAAATCTCCAACTGTGATTCTGGATTTGTCTATTTCTCCTTTCATATCTGTTAACTTTTGTTTTATAAATTTTGAAGTTGTGTTATTAGATGCACACAAATGTAGGAGTGTTCTATCTTCTTATTGAATCATTTGGAAATGTCCCACTTTATCTCTCAATACTTCTTTTTTTTAAATTTTTATTGTGCATTGGGTGAAAGTTTACAGAGCAAATTAGTTTCCAGTTCAATAATTTGTACGTAAAGTGTTCCATAATATTGGTTTCGTTTCCCACAATGTATTAGCACTCTTCCCATTTCCGTCCTAGATTCCGTTTCCCTTCATCCTGATTTTCTGTCCCTTCCTGCCTTCTCATCTTTGCTTTAGGACAAATGTTGCCCTTTTGATCTCCCATAATTGATTATTCTAAGGAGCACATTCCTCTCAGGTGTTACTGTTTATTTTATGGGTTTGGCTGAAAGATGGTCTCTGGGAATGGCTTCAGTTGCAGTTCAGAAGAGGGTCTTAGGGCATTAGTCTAGGGGGTTCCTCCAGTCTCTGTCAGACCAGAAGTCTGGTCTTTTTTGTGAATTTGGTTTTTTGCTCTATAATTTTTCTCCTGCTCTGTCTAGGACACTGTGTTGTGATCGCAGTCAGAGTGGTCGGTAGTGGTATTCAGGCACCATGTAGTTCTTCGGGTCTTGTGTACAGGTCATGTAGGCTGTGGTTGACATGGTCCATTCTCTTAATACTTCTTGTCTTAAAGTCTGCTTTATCTGGTATTAATACAGCTACACAAGCTTTCTTTTGGCTTGTGTTTATATCATGTATCTATTTTCATATTGCATTTTGATTTTGTTCCTGACTTTCCATCTTGAAAGACTTTTTTAAGACTTCAGACAAGTAAGCTGTTACAAACAGAATAAAACCAAACCAAACCCATTGCCGTCGAGTTGATTCCGACTCATAGCTACGTTATAGGACAGAGTAGAACTGCCCCATAGGGTTTCCAAGGAGTGGCTGATGGATTTAAACTGGCGACCTTTTGGTTAGCAACCGAGCTCTTAACCACTGTGCCACCAGGGCTCCCTTTTTACCTGTCATTTTTGTTTTTCAGCACAAAACCTAATAATGATTAAATAAAAATTACAACTTCATCAAAATTTATTGAATTTGTTGGAAGTGGGTTACCAGACTGTACTAAACTATTTTGGTTTTTTCTCCATTTCTGTTCCTTAGTGGCTGGCACACGTGTATCAGTCTCAAGGAATGATGGGTGCTGCAGAGATGTGTTACAGAAAGAGCCTACAAGTGGCTTCCCAGCAGGGCAGTTGGAGTGGGAAGCTCTCAAGTCTATTGAGACTAGCACTGCTTGCATTAGAAATCTTCATGGTAAGATAACATAATTATGTTAATGAAAAAGATGATTCTTTTTCTTCAGGATGAAAGCTTTTTCTCATAGTGATATCCTACTAAGTTCCTGTTGTTTCATTGTCTTCTAGTCTGGCCTCCTCGTAGACTGTATTTTGGGCCCTTGATGAACATAGAGTAACAAACCCATAAACCACAGCAGAATGTTGTAAATGTTTGGGGAAAAAAACAAATGTTGCAGTTTTAAAAGATGAACTATGACAATATGCATTCTTGTTTCTTGGTAATCTAAGTTGGAATTAACCCAAAGATACATATAATTAACATTTCAATCATTTCTGAAGTCAATTTGACATTCTGTGAAAAGAGTGACTAATTTATAACTTGACATCCTGCTCTCTGACACCAATTTGGAGATATTAATCTAAAAGCCTTATGTGCTGGTATGAGAAACTCTTCAAGATAAATATGTAACTAGGGGTGGGAGCTTCAGATTACATCACTTGTATGATATAATCTCATTTGACTATATGTGTATTTGGTGTATATTTTTAAGAATATACGTCTCTTTAAACATACCCTGCACGTGTGTGTGTGCGTGCGCGCATGCCTGTGCTCTTTTGGGCGCATAGAAAGACACAATGCTGTGGAAAGATATAAACGAAACTTAATGACAGTTACTGTGGAGAATGGAACTGAGGTTTTAAGGAATAGTGGAGGAGAATATTTCATTTTCTATCTATTGATTGTGTTTAAATTATTTGATCATATGTATATTACTTCTTTAATTAAAAGATAATGTCTTGTTCTTCCTGATTTGCATGATTAGAAGAAATTTTCCCAGACAGACCTGAATTATCTCTTGCTTTTGCCACAGTAACCCATTGCAGATGTGATTTATTCACATTAACTAGGCATTTTGACAAAGATATACAGGAATTAGGCAATTTTTTCGGCATTAGTGCCATTGCTACAGAGTATATTTAAGAGCTCCTTAGAGAAGGGACCGTATTTTGTTTACCCTTTCATCCTTGCTTTACCACCCTGGCTTGTATATAGGAGGTCCTCAATAAGTGGTTTTTGAATAAATGGACAAATAATAATGGTGGTCAAATTTGAGGTGACTGGGATGGAAAGAAGTAGTGGTTGAGAGTAATTGTACATCACCAAACATTTTATTTTGTTTGTCCCCTATTTATGTTTAACAGAGGTCTTTATGACTTGGTAACTGATGAGCTGTGGAAGCCACAGTACCAGTAGCATGCTCTTAAATATTTGAACTGGAGAAGTAGACACCCTTTTAGCCTAACTTATTACTTGTTAGTTTGTTAGTTAATAAATATTATTTGGTAGTGTGTTTTTTGTTGTTGTTTGTTTTGTTTTTAATGCTGGGATATTAAATATGACCTGGAATAAAACACATAAATAATAGCAAACATACACACAGCACTTAGTTTGTGCTATGCACTGTTGTGATTTGTGCTATGCATTGTTGTAAGTGATTTATACATATTTATTTAATAGTCACAATAACCTTATTTTACAGTTAAGGAAATTAAGGCACAGAAGGATAAAATAAATTGTCCAAGGTCACACAGCTAGGAAATAACAGCATGGATTTGAACCCAGGCAGGCTGGCTCCACAGTCAATGCTTTTATTCACTATATTAAAATCATAAGAAAGTGGGTTTTTTGTTGTTTGCTTGTTGGTTTCGAACTTTTAAAAATGGGTTTATTCAAGGCAAGAGATAAGGACTAATTTTAAAGAGTTGTGTGAATCTTGTTTAAAGATCTCTATTCTCTTCCTTCTCCAAAACATGTTAAAAACTTGATACATTATCTTCCTAAAACTTAGGTCTGTTCAAGTCTTTTCACTGTTAAAACGTATTAAATAGTTTTTCATTGCATGTGGAATAAAATTGAAACTCCTTAATTTGGCATTCCTATCCCTTTACAGATCGCTTTTCTTCCGTTTTTCCAGCCTGGTTTTCTGTCATGTGGTTCTGTTCACCCTGGATAACAGTCATGCTAGACTACTTGCTGCTCTTGGAATAAGCGCCTCTACTTACAGCTTCTGTGTCTTTTCTCACATCTCTCGTATCTAAAATATCTCCCGCTTCTCTTCTCTCCTGCCTTTGGTCTACCCACTGATGGCAGCTCAGATGCCCTCTCTTTCACAAAGTCTATTGTGTTAAGTACATGTTCTCTCCCACTAAACGTGAGCCCTTTGAAGACAAAAAATGTATCATTTAGTAGCGCTGGTGGTTAAGAGCTTGGCTGCTAACTGAAAGGTTAGCGGTTTGAACCCACTCAGCGACTCTGCAGGAGAAAGATCTGGCCATGTGCTCCTGTAAAGATTACAACCTAGAAAACCCTATGGGCCAGTTTTACTGTCTCATAGGGTTACTATGATTCGAAAACAGACTCAACAGTACCTAACAACAGCAGCACTCAGCATATGCCTTGTTCGCAGGAGGCAAAGAGTAAATATTTGGTGATCTGAAGCCAAGAGAATCATTTCTTTTTTATTTACTTCTGTAAAGATCTAAGGCATCCATAGTTCAGCCATTCACTCATTTATTCTTTCATTCATCTGTTGAGCACCTACTTTGTTGCAGGCACCACTTTAAGCACTGAGGATATGGCAGTGAGCAAACCAAATAAAAATCTCTGCCTTTGCAGAGCTAGCATTTCAGTAATACCCATAAACACCCCCCACCCCCCACCCCCAGCCCATTACCACCATAAAGTATTTCCCCTAAAAGCTTTGGTTCTGGTTCTGCCATTTACTCCCTGTGAAACCTTGAGCCAATTAAACTTAGAGCCCTTTTCCTTTTTTTATAATAGTGGAAATGATAATACCTATCTTGCCTTCTTGTGGAAATATCAAATGAAGTACAATTTTCAAGTACCTATGTAAATTTCAAAGCACTATCCAAATATAATTTTCTCTTGTTATAAGATTATCCAATGATTATTATAAAGGAATAAAAAGATGTTGCATTCCTATGGTAAATAGCTGGCAGTGTGAGGAGGATGGATATATTAAGACGAGACTTTTAGGAGAGGCTACTATATGTTTGTTCATATGTGATGGCATATGAACATGTTAAGCTGAAATGTTTGGCTAAGATTTCAGATTCCAGATGAGACAGTCAGATCAAGGTTCAGATTTTTGAAGTGGGCAGAGGACTAACCTATAAGAAGCTATAAAAGCAGCAGAAAAGTGGAGTTAGAGGAGGATTTTGTGAAGAAATTTCTTTGGACAGCACTGTTGGCCTTGTTGTGAGTAGCTCCTACCCCCATCCCCACCACACGTTTCCCCACACAGACACACACAAAGGTGAGAGATGGAGGCTTTGATGTGTGTCGTCTGAGATCCTGCAGTCACATACCTAGAAGCATATGGACAAGGTATCTGATACATGCCGCAGAAGCTGTGGCTCTCAGTCTGTGGTGCTGGAACAAAGAAAAAGAGAGTGACTACATGCTGCTAGGAGAGAGTGGCCAGCATAGGTGACTCCCAAAGGTGGGTAGGCATCTCTGCCTGAGGTACAGGATGGAGCAAGTGAAGGGGAGTTGCTGTAGCATGGGACCGGCAGCACTCCCAGAGTTTGTTAGAGTTAGGAATGAGTGTTGCCAAACTTTGATTTAATTTCTTTATCTCTTGTCTGTTTTGCACTTTTTTTCTCTATTGGGATTTCATTAAAAAATTTTATTTTCAGTCTTTCTCCTTTCCTTAGCTAGTTTCTGAAATGTAGAACTTTATAATTAGTCATGGTAAATTTGGTTTTGTGTATTTGGTAGACCAAAGGCTTACTAAATGATAGATTATTTTCTTTTAACAAATATTTTAGTGTTTTTAAAATAATATTTCCTCTTTGAAACTTTCCTTTATCCCAGTCTGCCCTGTTTTGTAGTTCCTTAAGGGAAGCCGTTAGGTCTTAATCATTTTTTAGTAATTATACTCTCTGAAGCATTCACACGGTGACTTGTGCAGGTAGATGCTCAGTAATGACAGTTGAATTGCATACTCCTAAAGTAAACATTGGAGCTCTGGTGGCGCAGTGGTTAAGAGTTCAACTGCTAACCAAAAGATTGGCAATTCAGATCCACCAGCTGCTCCTTGGAAACCCTGTAGGGCAGTTCTGCTCTGTCCTATAGGGTCACTATGAGTTGGAATTGACTTGACAACAACTGGTGTGGTTTTTTTTGTTTTTTAAAGTAAACGTGTCAAAAGCTTTGATTTAATATTTGTCTTAAATTTTTACAGGCTAATATTTCCAATGATCACTGGCAATCCTTGGTTCAAGAAGCTACAACTGAGGCCTTGAAGCTTTGCTTTTGTCCACTGGCTATTCTCGTACAAGCTTTGTTACAATTCAACCGCAAAATGGGGGCAAGGTATGAAGAATCTTTGTTCAGTTTTTTTCTTAGAAATGTTTTTTTCCCTCTCAGCCCTTTTAGGAAAAAAAAAAAAAAAAAATTCAAAGGAAGATTTGTAGTTAGTTTAAAAAACTTTGAGATTATTCATATATAACTTTGTAAAAACTGTTTCTAATAACCCAATAAGGGAGAAAATGAAGTCACATTTGTTTAAAAAAATAGCTAGGTACATAGGATAAGAGAGCGATTTGGCTTGACAGCATTTCAAGTGAAGAGACCTTGGAGTTTTTGCTCTCCACAGAGTTAGGATGAGCCAACAGTGTGTTGTGGCTTCTAGAAACAAAGAAACACAACCAAAAACACTGAAGTTCTGGACTACATTAAGTCCTTGCTAATGTAATAGCTATGAAAATGTAATAAATATTGAAGAGGCAGAGATGTATCGTTTGTAAATAATATGATTTTACAACTAGAAAATCCAAAAGGTTTTCAGATTAAAATATAAAAATTCTACGAATATTTTTATTAGAGAATGAGCATGGGGTAGGAATAAATTTAAAGAAAATGACTTAAAGATCATATGGATGAATAAACAGGGAAGAATATTTAAAATTCTGAAAGCAGTATCTAGTTCTAATAGATATAAGTATAATTCAAAGCAGCCATAAGTAAAACAGTGGTTTAGGAGTAAATATTACTGGAACAGAATAGGTATTATAGAAATAGAGCTTGCCCAAGCCTATTGCTGTCGAGTCAATTCTGACTTATAGTGACCCTATAGAACAGAGTAGAACTGCCCCATAGGGCTTCCAAGGAGCGGCTGGTGGATTCGAACTGCTGACCTTTTTTGGTTAGCAGCTGAACTCTTAACCATTGTGCCACCAGGGCTCCAGAAATAGAGCTTAATGCATGTGAATATGTGGCAAAGGACATGTCACAAAATAGGAATGAGGAAGAATAAGACACTATGGCTAACCAGCAATCCCATTCAAATTTATTTTTAGCCTTTTTTTTTAAAATTTTTTTTCCTGTGACTAATTTTACCAAGAAATGTTTTAGGCTATGCTTTAAACTTCCTAACAGACTCTTTCTGCTGATGCTCAGTGGGGCTTTAGCGACACCCTCCCTTAATCTCTCTCTGCCACAATGGCTATCACCCCCAAAACCAGCCCAAATAAACATATAGTCTAAGGAAAAAGTGTGCTTTCTATGATTCCTGTGCTAAAACATCTTGAAGGTGAGTGCTTTAGCTCCTGCTTCAAACCAATTGCTACCTGTAAGACTCTCCTATTTAGTAGTTTTGAAGTTACCAATATTTACGTTGTTCCTACCAGTACAGAAGTTATTGGAGTCATAGATGTTAGTAAATTAGGAAGGAAAAAACTAGAACACAGCTATAAGTCAGCCTTTTATTACATAGGTAAATATACTGTACATATCCTTGAAAACGTACACTAAAAGCCTAGTATTATACACTGAACCTCTAGTGTAGGTGTTAAACTTATTTCTTCTTGTCCCATTCTATATCACCTTTGTATTATTTATTGATTTATGTATTTTCTGCCTATTTTCTTTTCCAAAATGATTACAAGTGGACACTGAGAAGTGCTTATAAAAGAAGAGCCTTTTCCCCATTCTATTTGAAAGGAGCCTTAATTTACTTATCTGCAAAAAGGGAATAACAATAGTGATGTACCTTATAAGGTTATGAATATTAAATATGACCATATGTGTAGAACATTTAGCATAATACCTAGCACATAGTGAGCACTTAATGTTAACCATTATTATTACCATTTTAGTTATCTGAATAAATCCGTGAAGTAATATGATATCATATCTATAAAAATAAAAGAAAGAATTATGCAATGTGTGTGATACTAGTATATGAAACATATTAATTTATATGCTTTGGACTAAATATAAATATCTTTTCCACAGGGAGACACGGCGACTTTTGGAGAGAGTAGTATATCAACCCGGGTATCCCAAATCTGTTGTGTCAACTGCTCGTTGGTACCTATTGAGACACTTATATGCCAAAGATGACTATGAGCTAATTGATGTAAGGCATTGGTTATTTAAAATATTTCATTCAGACATAAGGGTTTTAGAGCTATTTTTCAAAATTATCCACTTTATAATTGGATTTTAAAAAAAATGAACATGTGTCTTTTTTGGCCAACTACAATGTCTACTGTTGCACCTATTGAAAGTAGAGAAACATTTATTATGCACATGACTTAGAGGTTAAATATATATAGTTTTTATCGTACCATGAGTTAATTATGAAATCCTCATTTGGATATTGGAATAGAACACAAGTTGGGGCTCCTTGGCATAAGTAAACAAGACTGTTAAGGCTATGTTTAAAAATAATTTAATGTAGATTCAGCCTCTACATATGCAAGATTCCTTTTTTGGGGGAAGCTACACTCATTTTTTTTTTTTTTTTTTTAAGAGCATAACCATTTTAAAGCCAGAAACTAATAACAACTACTGAGGGTCTAGGGTGGTGGTTTAGAACCTTGATCAAGATTCATGATCAGTTGTGAAGTATGTTGTAAGTATTGCATACTAACCATAGGTGGCAAATGGTTGTGCGTGTCTTTTCCTGTAATAAAATAGAGCAGATTCATTCCTTACATACCTCTCTATCAATGCACTTTTTAAGCTTTCTTAAGTGAGAGAGAAGGGTAGAATTACAAGGGGGTTGCCTAATTCGTGGTGTCGTATCTGTGAAGCATGCAGTGTGAACATGACAAATTTAAAAGTCAGCCATCAGATGTACTAAGGTTTATAAAAAGTTGAGAACTACTGGTCTGAAGCCCTTTTCTATTAGAAGTTATAGCAGTACAAACGTACAACCATCTACACTCAACCTGAGGTAGTAACCAAGAATCAACTTTTTCTCTCTCTAGACGTTGCCAAGTGATCCCTGGAGTGTAATTGCCCGGGTTGAGAACAACTAACCAGTGATAACCTGTAGATAATACGTGCTTACTATGTGATATGTAGAATTAGAAAATAGATAAAGGTGCTAGGTCCTGGCTGTGGTATTTTTAATAGCCATTGCAGTGCAGGCAAATAGATAGGATGAGGTTAAGAGGTAGCAAAATCTAATGGGATGTTCATTGGTAGAAATCTGGATACATAAGAGGGAAATACCCAGCCAGGGGTTCACTATAAAGTGACTTTTATTATATTATCTTTGAAAAAATTATTTTACTTCTTCCTTGCCTTTTCTATAAAATGCGTGTGACCAGTTCTACTCTACTTCTCATGGATGGATCTGAGAATTAAATGAGATATGCATCTAAAATTCTTTTGAAAAAATAAAGTACTGTAATGGACACAGGAAATCGGAGGTGGAAAGGGGGAGTGTGCTGTCACATTATAGGGATAGCAACTAGGGTCACATAACAACGTGTGTATAAATTTTTGTATGAGAAACTAACTTGAGCTGTAAACTTTCACCTAAAGCACAAATAAAAAAACAAAGTACTATAAAAATATATTGAGTTAAGATCTTATAACTGTAGCCAACAATTTTAAAAATACAATGAAAACGAAAAGCTTTTTTTAAAAGCTACCACATTTGAAATACTCTTTTCCCTTCCTTCAGTAAAACATACAATATTAAAAAATATATTAAAACAATGCCTGGAAAAAGGCATTATAATGAACATATTTCAAACCAAACAGATACAACTTATATGAATGTTGAGAGACAATTCTCCATGGCTTTCTTGAATTTCTAAACATCTTGTGAGCAAAGGGCCTGACTGCTCTTTGTTCCAGACTGTCTTTTCAAGGGTGTTTGTATGGTGAACAGCCTTGGGAGCTATAGTGCCCCCCGCCCACCGAACCAAGGGTAGACATGCTTATTATTCATTATAAAAGATTCAAAACTCGTAGGCTCAGAATTCCTCTCTTGTAATGCAGCTTCCTGCATGTGTCAGCAACCATATGGGCTGATGTCACTGTTGTGAGAGACTTCAAATACAAGGGGGAACTGATGCAAATATGCTGATGCTCATGCTGCTTGCTGTACCATGAGGAATAAAGTCCTTTGTCTCTGACCCAGGAGTCCCATGTCATGTGACAGGATCCATGGAACTGTGACAGGCTAACTTGTTAGCTTGCACATAGAGTAAAATCTCAGACACGTCACAGTTCTTGACAATAAATGACCAAAAACTATCTTAGTAATTGAATGAACAGGTGACAGTGAATCTTTTAGTTTATGGAATTGGTAGAAATCCTAGAAAGATTTTTGATAAAGCCTAGAAATAGGACCTAGATCTGAGTTGCAGTTTTAAAGGAGGGCAAAGTCATTCGGGCAGTTCTATGTATAAAATGATCATTTTGGGTAAGGGTTTAGAGTTGACAATATTGTAAACAAAGCCACCAAACAAAACCTTTAAGTTTAAACATTGCTGACAGTGGTAACAACCAACACATTGGCATCTATACTAATTCAACATTTGAATAAATTGTGCTGCTCTCTGGCAGTAGCTTTGGTTGAACAATTGATTTCAGCAAAATTGACTGAAAGATTGTACTTAGTCATAGTTTGATATGCCTTTTCACGACTGCCAACCTAGGAATGGCTTCTGTGAAAGTAAATGGAGAGAGATTGTTAAGAAACAAAATAATAATGTTTCTGTGTGTGATTTCCTACAGGTGCTAGTAAACAATGCCAAAACTCATGGAGATACAAGAGCACTGGAACTGAATGAGAAACTGTCCTCACAGTAACAATGGATTATTTTGTAGTAAGCAAGCAAAGAAAAGGCTATAAGAATGACACAATGAATCAAGACTTTCCTTCAAAGCAGTGTTTTCTTTAGACTATAGTTATAATCAACTACTCTTTTCCTTTTTAAATCTAAGGAAGCGGAAATCTTAAACTAAGGATATAATTTTCTGTTAACTTTTAATCTAACTTTAATCTGTAAAACATCTTTGATTTTGGAAAGTCCGTAATGAAAGGAAAACCATGATTCCCTTAGTTCCTCAGCAGTTATTTGTAAACCATTGTTTTCTGCATTATCCATGGTGCACAATAGGATGTCTTTTTTTGTAATCCCTTAAAATAAAGCCTTAATAGCATTTTCTAAAATGCAAGAGCAGATTGGCACAATGTAGAATTTTCATTTGTTAAAAAGTAATTTAAAAAATTAAATTCCTTCTATGAATACTACATTTCAGCAGACTAACTCATCATAATATCTAAATAATCTTGTAACCTGTTTTGCTAGTGGTTCATTTTAGATGCTATTGAAGAAGCATAATATAAATGTTGGTGAGGTTTAGACTGCTAATGGATTTGTTTCTATAATTCAGAATACTCAGGTGTGTGAGTACATTAAAAAACATTAAATGGAATGTTTTGGACAGTAATGCTGACAATATTTAACCGATCATGCAATTATTTCAATTATGAAAAGACTGAAATGTCTTAAATAAAAAAAAATACAGCGTCTTGTTTTCTTTATAGTAGCAATATCAGATGTAATCTCTAAATTTCAGATTTTAAAATCTGAAAGCACAGTTATCTATTTTATTTCATTTTTTTCCAAGAACCCTTTACTTTTTAGATTTGAAGAAGCGGTCATTTACTTTGGATTTTACTTTGGTTTTTAGAAATGTTTTCAAATGTTTACATTTATTATTTATTGTGTGAAAAAGGATGTGGTTGTATATTTTATGTGTGTATTTTTTCTAAACCACCACCTTCACAATGTTAATTACTTTGTGAGATAGTATAAATGGAAAATACTCTGTAATTAAGATGTACTTCAAAGGTTAATCTATTGAACTGAACTGTAAATTGGTAAATCTCAAATTTGGCTGAACATTATAATCATCTGAGATGATTTAAAAGAATTCAGACCAATGCAATCAGAATCTTTAAGGATGGGGCCTAGGACTCTACATTTTAAAGGAATGCCTAAGGGATTCTACTGTCCATTCAGGTTTGTGAACCACTGGACTAACCCAATGAATGATGTATCTTCCCTTATTTGTTTAGCAAGATCAAGCACATGCCGTTCTCTGCCTATTTCTTACTTATGCTGACACTGTCACACTGATTCAGTGCTTTTAACAGCCTTGCCCACAGACTTAGCCAGAGAGGCACTGCAAAAGGCTGTCCATGCAGCCATGGTGCCTCTACCTCTCATTTCCTTAGTAAAACGCTTCAGCCTTTGCTTCCGGAATGTTTTGGCTCCATCAGAACATTTAGGATTCAGTTCTTGTCCTCCATCTGCTTTCTGGCGTGTCTCTTGCTTCCCAAGGTTACTTCCACCTAGATTGTGGACTTAGTTAGCCTTTGCTCCAGGCAAGGCTAACCAAATCAAGGGGTAAACTTTTGACTCCTTTGCCCAATTCTGGCTTCCACAGACCTCAGATCTAGATATTCTAGAAAGGAAGATTGGAAAACCGTCTCAGGTAATTCTTTTTTGCATGGAGGTACTCACATCCTCTTAACTTTTGTTTGCTGCCTTTTCTTCAAACTGCTGCCCAGTTACTAATAATTTTTATATAGCTTACTTTGTGCCAGACATGGGCTAAGTGTTTTAAACATTGTCATTTAATCCTACTTCATACAGGAGAGTGGTATTAAATAGCCTGCTTAAAGCAAAGAAAATTTGAGGTGAATCAATGTTACCAGATTCTAGAGACTTTAAAAGTACTCACAATTTTCCTTCAGAATTTATACATCTTTAATTAGAGAAATTAGATCAAAACTTATTTCCCAAAGTACCAGTATTTAACATTCATATTAAAGTACTTATTTTTGTTTTTATTTGAGAATCAGTGTATTTTCTGCTAAATTTTATCTACCATTTAGTTATTCTTGATTAATTAGATTTTCATAGACTAGTTTGACATCTGATAAACATTTCCTGGTTTTTTATAGACTAGTTTGATAATCTAAAACATGCATTTCAGCTTATAAATGAACTTTTGGAACAATCTGGTTTTTTTTTGGGACCACTTGTCATGTCTCTTGAAGTGGCCCTGGCATTCATTTCTGGTCAGAAAAACCAAAAACCTTAATTTAAAATGCTGCACTCTTTTTTTCACTTTACAAAATGATTTGTTAGCAAACTTCCTTTAATTTGGGAATCTTCAAAGAACAGGATTGGACAGAAATGCTCTGGTTGTACATTAAAGGAATTAAAAGATGTACTTAAAAAAGTATGGAATATTAGGTAAATATTTACATGTATGTAATATAAATATAAAAGGATACATGTTTGGTTTCTCCATAGAAACTTTGAATCTACTTTGGGAAAATTATATAGGAACACAAAAATAAAGCATATTTTGATGTACGAGTTATGTGACTTGTAGACCCATTTCAATTTTTGCACATTAAAAAAATATGAAAACTTTGTTTTGTTAAAGTTGATCCTTGTCTTTCTACAAGTCTTCCTTTATCGAACTTTTTAGGAAACTTCTCAGGTGCCCGTGCTGCTCATTATAAGGCATAACAATCAGCTGCTGCTTGTAAATTGACCCCAGTTTTCAGGAAGGGTTTTGTGCTTTGATTTTTACTTTAAGAAAATGCATTTGTGTATCATATACAGGTATAATTATTGTGGTTCCAAATTTTTCCACATTTTTCTATTAAGACTTTTCATATAGATGAAGTAAAAAATCAGAAAATTCCCTTATTTAGAATATGTGCCTTATTTTGGTTTAGAAAATACAGTCACTTAAAATATACTTAAAGACCACTCATGGTGTCTAGCTGTCCCTGTGCTATATAATAATGTTTTTCCTTTCTTTGGCTGGTTGAATAGGAATTTTAAAATAGCAGTATTTTAAATTCTAATCTACCTAAATAAATACCCTACACAATTATAATTTTTCAGTAAATATTAAATTATCTTTAGACCTCAGTATGTCTTGAAGTAGGAAACTTGGAGTTAGTTACATCTTTAATAAATAGCTGTTAAGAAACATTTGAAATATTTGAACTTAAAAATACCTGTTTGTTTGAGTTTGGGGAAATGGTGCCAAGAGAGGGATAATTAAATTGAAGGACCCACTGAAAGAAGGGCTTGGTTCTACCATACATCACTGGATTGTTGCATGTCATGATCTTTACTGAGTTTGGATCAGTGTAAAAGTTCATTCTGGCATCATTCTTCACCACATGCTTTCCCTGTGTATAATACCTATTACAAAAACATACTTGAATTAATATTTCTGTAAAGAAGAAGAGTAATGAAAAATATCTTGCATTTTGAATGGTTATGTGACTGGATAAGTCTTACCTTTTGGCCTTTAGTTTTTGTGTGATTTGTAAAATCAGGGTTTTGAGTGGTTAATACACTCAGCTGCTAACGAAAAGGTTGGAGGTTCAAGTCCACCCAGAGGTGCCTTGGAAGAAAGACCTGGCAATCTGAAAAATCAGCCATTGAAAACCCTATAGAGGCCAGTTCTATTCTGACCCATTTCGGGTAGCCAGGAGTTTGAAACAACTTGACAGCAACTGGTACCACCAGTAAGGTCCCAAAATTTTTCAAAGTTATAAATAAGCTGAAACTAAATACTGAAATAAACGTGATGCAGCAACTGTGACGCAGCAACTCTGGTTTCCACTCAGTCAGGGTAGAAACTATTTCCAAAGGTCCCTATGCATAGAAAGAGGTGGGTAATCAGGTCTAAGTACTGATACCCTGAGAAGAAAAGTAGTCCTACACTCAGAGAATATTTGAATGGAGGCCAGCATCTATGAATGGTTGAATGTAGTTACATGTGCCTGCTACATACCAAAGGAGCCCTCATTGCACAGTGGTTAAGTGCACTCAGCTGCTAACCAAAAGATTGGTGGTTGGAACCCATCAGCCACTCCATGAGAGAAAGATGTGGCAATCTACTTCCGTAAAGATTACAACCTTGGAAACACTATGGGGCAGTTCTACCCTGCCCTGTAGGCTTGCTATGAGTCAGAATCCACTCAAAGGCAATGGGTTTGGCTACATGCCAAACAAATCATACTTTATACAGAAAGACCAAAACCAAACCCATTGCGGTCAAGTTGATTCAGACTCATAACGACCCTATAGGACAGAGTATAACCGCCCTGTAGGGTTTCCAGGTAGCAGCTGGTGGATTTGAACTGCTGACCTTTTGGTTAGCAGCTGAGCTCTTAACCACTGCGCCACCGGGGCTCCATACAGAAAGACCACCTACACTAAAACATACACATTGTGTGCAGGTTCTATCTGACTCCCAGGTGGCTTAAATAACTTGAGTCTTTTAAGATTCTGCCTTGTTAATGCCATTTTCTCCCCTTTGATCACATAAAGTATGGTCATTCCTTAATCTCTATGGAGAAAAGATGCTGCGTAGTTTAGTACAATCAGGAGGTTTTTTTTTTTTTTCTTTTTTTGGAAAACCACTACATGCTGGTTTAAAAATTCTAATCTTATTCTGCTATTTAAAAGATCAAGAAAGGGAAAATAGTGTACACATAGCCTTTACATACATTCAGTCTTCAGAAGTTAGAAAGTCAGGTGGTATGGAAAAATAGAACCAGGTTTTATCTTTGTAGACTGAGTTGTGTGTTTTCTTGCCTATATGCATTCCTGGCAGTGTCAATTCCTCTTGTGTTTGGGACAAACCTGCCTCTAGGCACAAGAGAAACACCAGATAGAGGAGAAGGCTCTTCGTGTATAAAGAAGATGGAGGGTAGGCAGAGGGGAAAAGTGCTGGGAAGGCAAATTTATACTTTTTCTAAGTATAAATTTAAGTGTAAGTTATAAGCAGTTTCTGTAAGGTAGAAATAAATATTTTATCTTTCCAAATTGCCTGTGGCTGGCCCTACAGTGCCTCATAACAAGTGCTATTTATATGATTGGAAGGCCTTTCTGTCTAAGAAGTAGGTTCAGAGTAAATAATTTATTTACCAACTCAACCCAGATTCTCAATAAGCAGTGGTGAATACTTTGTGAACATCAGGAAATATGTAGGCTGCAGTAAGCTCTCGTGCAAATCAAGTAGCTTCTACGAAAGTCCAAGTTAGAGCTAGCTTTGCAAAGGATCTGCATACCATGCCAGCTAACCATTTGCTTTGGCAGAGGAGGTGTTTGTGCTTATGAGGTGGTACATATTACACAGGGCTTCAACAACCAAGAACTTACAGGCAGGGGTAGGCTGAATGACTACTACATGCCAGGCTATAATCTATTTAACTCCCATATAAGTGATTTAAAGTAGATATTATCCTCATTTTACAGACAAAAAAGTAAAGGAGGGGGCTAAGATGAACTTTTCTGAAATTGTCTATATTCTTAAGCAGGTAGAATCTAGCCCCAAAGATCAGTAATTTCTGATGCAATTGTTAATTTTTTGTCAATATAATTGCTGTCACCTCAAAGAAATGTAAAGGAGCTGAAGTATATGTCTTCGAGACTGACTCAGTCATCCTACCAAGGTATATTCAGATGCAACCATTTTCCTGATGGCACTATCTGAATTCTAGGAGGAACCTAGGAGGAAGGAAAGCTTCTCCGAAGGACTAACTTTACAAATTTAAACCTGTGCAGTGATAATGAATATTCCACCCTTGTTAGATTTTGAACTTGACGGAGACTGGTGTCTGAGATTGACTTGAGCCAATTGTTTTAGTTAATCTTGATAACAATAAACACATCAGTTCTTGATTTTCTCTTTAGCCTTTTACAACCTCCATCAGCATTCCTTTAGTTCTCTCAGTTCTTAGGTACCTTACCTCTTTCTTAGTTTTGAAGGACTTTGCTCTTCCTAGTTATCAGTCAATCCCTGCAGAGGATGTAGTTGATTAAAGCTCATGGGTGTGTGTTTATTCCTTCTTTATTTACTCTTCTACCTATCCACCCATCATGCATTTTCTGAGGGTTTTGTGTTGGGTGTTGTGAATACTTTAAAAGTTTTAAGTGCTAGGTAATAGAATTTAGGCATAGAGACTAGGTTCCTTGTTATAGGAGTTGCTTTGGGGTGGTAAGAGTGGGATTTGTCCAGCACATTCTGCATGCCTCCATATGGGCTTCCCCACTTGACCTGAATATTTCCCATGTGAATATAGTGTGTTACATTTTTGGAGAAGCAGCTTCTAGTAGGATACTAATGGCGTCTACTTGCAGTAATGGTGGTTCGGTTTGCTTCAATGGCCAGGACTTAGGAGGAAATATTCTTCACTGGACATTGGCATCAATGTCCGTAATGCTTCTTCAGCCATTAGCCTCCCTCCCCAGAGACAATAGAAAGAAGTGCTTTTAAAGTAGAGGAATACTGTAATTCCTTGTTACAATTTTGTTCCAGGAGAAATCTATATTTTGCACTTCCCTCTGCTTTGACTTGCTAAAATTATTGCAAGCCAGAGTATTTCTTCCCATATGTAGTACAGGGACATTTTTTAACTCAAGTGTTTTTAGATACTGATCTGAATCATGTTTGGATGAAAGAGTACCATGGAACTTGTCTTTCTTTCCCCATAAAATTTGAAAGCTCTGTTTATTATCATTAATTACTACCATTTATCAAGTACAGTACCCGTTTTGTATCAGACACTGCATTAGATAGTCTGCATATATTTAGAGAAATAGCATACCATAATGTTTAAGAGCAAATTCTCTGAACTGCTAGGTTCAAGTTCTGGCTCCACCTCTTATCAGCAATATGACCTTGGATAAGTTACTAAACCTTTCTGTGCATCAGAAATAGACATCTGTTTTGAGGATTAAATGGGTTAATCTATGTAGCATGCTTAGGGTAGTCTCTGATACCTGGTAATAGCTCAATAAATGCTACTTCTAATTCTTCCAACAGAGTCCCTGGGTGGCAAAAATGGTTAAGAGCTCCACTACTAGCCAAAAGGTTGGCGGTTTGAACCCACCCAGAGGCGCTTTAAAAGACAGGCCTGGTGATAGGCTTTAAAAAGTCACAGTCCTTGAAAACCGTGTGGAACAATTCTGCTCTGTACACATGGGGTCGCCATGAGTCAGAACTGATTCGACAGCAACTAACAACAACAAACATTCTTCCAACATCCTATAAATGAGGTATTGTTATCCCCATTTTAAGATGAGGAAACTGAGAAAGGAAACTGAGACTCAAAGAACATATCCAAAGTCACACAGTTAGTGATTGGCAGCACTGGGTTTAAACTCAGAGCCATTAGACCTCAAGACCTACACTTGGTCCACTTGCTTACACTGAAAGAATTTAACAAAATCAGAGGACTGGGTTTAAGAAATGCAATCAATGACCACATTATTGATGATTGTGTTCTTCTGTGACTTGCCTGTTCTTAGATACCTAGCCTTTGCCTATTTTTGAAAACTATTCGATATAATTTTCATATTGACTTCTAAGAGTTGTTCGATTACTTGGGATATTAACCTTTGTTCTAGCATGACATTTGATTTCAAAGGACACTTAGTAGTTTAAGCCATTAAATTAAATCCTGCTATGAAAATTCCCCTGGTTTGTAGACTTGACACTACATGTAGATTATTAATAACAGTAAATCAAGATGTTTCATACAGTTAAAAAATTTAGAGAGGTGGGGATTGGTCAAAAATCTGGGGAGGTGAGGCCAAGATGGCAGAGCAGTCAGACGCTTCCTGTGATCCCTCTTACAACAAAGACCAAAAAAAAAAAAAACTAGTGAATTGTTTATATATGACAATCCAGGAGCCCTGAACATCAAAGACAAAGTTGAGGAATTGGACTGAGCAGCAGGGTGAGGGAGAGATGGTTCAGAAGCAGCAAGGAGTTGCCAGACCGGACCTGGTTGGCACCAGCACCCTGCAGGCTGGATTGGCTGGTGCACAAGTGGTGAGGCAAGCAGTGGCGCTCGGGACGTGTTTTCTACATCGAGAGAGATCGGCTGGTGGAGAGTCTACTCAACCCTTCAGAACCAGTGAGAAACGACGCTCAATTGGCGAAAGATAAGTACAAAGTGTCTAACCTACCATGCAGATCAAACCACCCACCCCTTTTTGGGAAGTACCTCTCTCCCATTTACCTGCCCCCTGCCCACTCTGCTCCAGGTCCTGGGCCGGCTTCAGTGATTTCTGTGCCCCCCTGGGCTAGAAGTAGGACCTGTCATGCACCCTGAGCAATTCTCCTGGCTTTGGAGAGGGAACAAATTAACAAACAGGAAAAAATAATCTGCCAGCTCCCCTAAGCCGTGAACGCAGGGCAGGCACAGCCCTTTTGCCTAGGCATAGGTATAAGGGGTCACGGTCTTTGAATGCCTTTTCCCCCCTGCATAGACCTGAGTGGGCCTATTTCAACAGCGTAGGCCCTCATTAGCACAGTACAACAGGGTATATATACCTGAAGCCTATTTTCAACTCTATCACCTATAAGAGGGAGTGGCAGATTCATGACATTTAACACTGCTCTGCCCATTAAGCCAGGTCTTCACCTATCCACATCAAGGGTCTGAGGACTGGTGGCCCAATCCACTCCACTGAGCCACTTGCAACAGGGGTCCCAAAATAAGTGGTGCCTCCCAGTCCTTACAGCCAACAGCATTGGGTGCTGCAAAACCCACCCACCTACACACTCTCGGAAACAGGGACATGCCTTCCACCCATACACTCGGGCAGCTGTCAGCCCCTTGCCTTGCTCAGAATATAACCCACTACTGCAGCCAGTTACCTGTGCCTACTCGAATCACCCCTGCCCATCTAGGACTGTAGGTGGGAGCCTGCACCACACACTCGGTGACACCTGAGCCGAATCCACACAGGAAAAGTAAATGGACTCCTGGGCTTACATACCTAGTAACAGCTTTAGCCACCTGCAGACAGGACGTGAGATCTTCAAAGATGTCAATAATCAAACTAGCTCAAATGAGCCACCTATTTGGGTATATCAAAACAAAACAAGAAGCTAGGACACAGTAAGCAAACATAAAATAAATATAATAACTTATTGATGGCTCAGAGACAACAGTCAATATAAAATCTCATAAAGAGGCAGACCATGATGGCTTCAGCAAGCCACCAACACAAAGAATCAAGAAGTTTTCTGGAGGAAAAGAACTCCTTGGAATTACCGGAGGTAGAATACAAAAGATTAATATACAGAGCTCTTCAAGATATCAGGAAGAAGAACATGCAAAATGCAGAACAATCCAAGGAACACACAATCAAAGCAATAGAGGAACTTAAGGTTATACGAGAGCATAATGACAAATTTAACAGCCTGCAAGAATCCATAGAAAGCAAACAGAAATCCAAAAGATTAACAATAAAACTTCAGAATTAGACAACTCAATAGAAAGTCATAGGAATGGAATTGAGGCAATGGAAGTTAGAATTAGTGAGATTGAAGATAAAGCACTTGACATTAACTTATTTGAGGAAAAATCAGATAAAAGAATTTTAAAAGATGAAGAAACCCTAAGAATTATGTGGGACTGTATCAAGAGGAATAACCTATGAGTGATTGGAATACCAGAACAGGAGCAAGAGATAACAGAAAATACAGAGAGAATTGCTGAAGATTTGTTGACAGAAAACTTACCTAACATTGTGAAAGATGAGGAGATAGCTATCCAAGAAGCTCATCAAACCCCACACTAAGTAGATCCCAAAAGAAAGTCACCAAGACATATTATAATCAGACTTCCCAAAACCAAAGATAAAGAGAGCATTTTAAGAGTGGCTAAGGATAAACAAAAAGTCATCTACAAAATAGAGTCAATAAGACTAAGCTTGGACTGCTCAGCATAAACTATGCGGCAAGAAGGCAATGGGATGACATATATAAAGCCTTGAAGGAAAAAAATTGCCAGCCAAGAACTATGTATCTAGCAAAACTGTCATTCAAATATGCTGGCAAAATTAGGGCATTTCCAAATAAACAGAAGTTTCAGGAATTTGTAAAAACAAAACCAAAATTACAAGAAATACTAAAGGGAGTCCTCTGGGTAGAGAATCAATACATCACATAACAACTCAAGACTAGCATACACAACAGAACAACCAGGTAATAACTCAGATAGGGAAGTCACAAAAATAAATTAAAAAAAAAAAAACACTGAAAATAGGGAAACAGAGTCATCAATATGTAAAAGATGGATGACAACCTTAAAAAAAATGTAGTCATAGATCTTTCATATGGAGAGGAAGTCAAGGTGATATAAAGAAATAAAAGAGGGGTTTAAACTTAGAGAAATAGGACTAAATATTAACATAACCATAAAGGAAACTAACAATCCTACACATCAAATAAAAAACAAGAAAAACATAAAGAATCAGCAAATACAAAATCAACAACAATGAAAAAGATGAAAAGAAAATACATAAAGAAAAATGACTCAGCATAGAAAATTAAGTGGTACAAATAAACTGTGAACAACACAAAAAAAAAAGACATCAAAATGATAGCACTAAACTCAAACATATCAATAATTATGCTGACTATAAATGGACTAAATGCACCTATAAAGAAACAGAGAGTGGCAGAATAGATTTAAAAAAAAAAAAAAAAA
>NW_004443968.1:10859937-10861982 GCF_000243295.1 Trichechus manatus latirostris | reverse complement strand
ATAGAATTCAACAACATATCAAAAAAATAATTCATCATGACCAAGTGAGATTCATACCAGGTATGCAGGGATGGTTCAACATTAGAAAAAAAAATCAATGTAATGCATCACATTAATAAAACAAAAGACAAGAACCACATGATCTTATCAATTGATGAAGCAAAGACATTTGACAATATCCAACACGTATTCATGATAAAAACTCTCAGCAAAATAGGAATAGAAGGGAAATTCCTCAACATAATTAAGGGCATTTATACAAAGCCAACAGCAAACATCATCCTAAATGGAAAGAGCCTGAAAGTATTTCCCCTTGAGAATGGAAACCAGACAATGATACCCTTTATCACCACTCTTATTCAACATTATGCTGGAGGTCCTAGCCAGAGCAATTAGTCTAGAAAAAGAAATAAAGGGCATCCAAATTGGTAAGGAAGAAGTAAAAGTATCCCTATTTGCAGATGATATGATCTTATACACAGAAAACCCCTAAGAATCCACAAGAAAACTGCTGGAACTAATAGAAGATTTCAGCAAAGTAGCAGGATAAAAGAGATAGAGAAACAAATCACCAACTAATTATGGAAAGAGAAGAGGCCCTGGATAAGTAAAGCATTACTCAAGAAGCAGAACAAAGTGGGAGGCCTCACACTACCTGATTTTAGAACCTATTATACTGCCATGGTAGTCAAAACAGCCTGGTACTGGTCCAACAACAGATACAGAGACCAATGGAACAGAATTGAGAGTCCAGACATAAATTCATCCACCTATGAGCAGCTGACATTTGACAAAGTCTCAAAGTCCGTTAATTGGGGAAAAGACAGTCTCTTTAACAAATGGTGCTGGCATAACTGGATATCCGTCTGCAAAAAACTAAAACAAGACCCATACCTCACACCATGCACAAAAACTAACTCAAAATGGATCAAAGACTTAAATATAAAATCGAAAACAGTAAAGATCATGGAAGAAAAAAAGGGACAATGCTAGGAGCCCTAATACATGGCATAAACACAATACGAACCATAAGTAACAATGCACAAGCACCAGAAGAGAGACTAGATAACTGTAAGCTCCTAAAATCAAACACTTATGCTAATCAGAAGACTTCACCAAAAGAGTCAAAAGACAACCTACAGACTGGGAAAAAAATTTTGGCTATGACAAATCCGATCAGCATCTAATCTCTAAAATCTACCAGATACTGCAAAACCTCAACAACAAAAAGATAAATAACCCAATTTAAAAATGGGCAAAGGATATGAACAGGCACTTTGCCAAAGAAGATATTCAGGCAGCTAACAGACGCATGAAGAAATGCTCACAATCATTAGCCATTAGAGAACCGCAGATCAAAACTACAATGAGATATCATCTCACCCCAACAAGGCTAGCATTGATCCAAAAAACACAAAATAAATGCTGGAGAGGTTCTGGAGAGACTGGAACACTTATACACCGTTGGTGGGAATGTAAAATGGTACAGCCTCTTTGAAAATCGATTTGGCGCTTCCTTAAAAAGCTAGAAACAGAAGTACCATACAATCCAGCTATTCCACTCCTTGGAATATATCCTAGAGAAATAAAAGCCATCACACAAATAGATATATACACATCCATGTTCACTGCAGCACTGTTCATGATAGCAAAAAGATAGAAACAACCTAGGTGCCCATTAACGGATGAATGGATAAACAAATTATGCTATATTCACACAGTGGAATACTATACAATGATAAAGAACAACAATGAATCTGTGAAACAGCTTATAACATGGAGGAATGTGGAAGGCATTATGCTGAGTGAATTTAGTCGCAAAAGAACAAATATTGTATAAGACCACTATTATAAGAACTCAAGAAAAGGTTTATACACAGAAGAAAACACTCTTTGATGGTTACGAGGTTGGGGAAGGAGGGAGGGGGTCTTCTCTAGCTAGATAGTAGAGAAGAATTATCTTTGGTGAAGGGAAGGACAACACACACTACAGGGGAAGTCAGCACAACTGGACTAAACCAAAGCTAAGAAGTTTCCTGAATACA
>NW_004443968.1:10829108-10859552 GCF_000243295.1 Trichechus manatus latirostris | reverse complement strand
AGACTTAATGGTCTGACTGAGACTGGAGGAACCCCAGAAGACATGGCCCCTGGAATCTCTGTTAACCCAGAACTAAAACCACTCCTGAAGCCAACTCTTCAGACAAAGATTAGACTGGACTATAAGATATAAAATGATACTCATGAAGAGTGTGCTTCTTAGTTCAAGTAGATACACGAGACTAAATGGGCAGCTCCTGTCTGGAGGCCAGATGAGAAGGTAGAAAAGGGTTAGAAGCTGGTTGAATGGGCACGGGAAATCTGGGGTGGAAGGAAGGAGTGTGCTGTCACATTATAGGGATAGCAACTAGGGTCACCTAACAATGTGTGTATAAATTTTTGTATGACAAACTAACTTGAGCTGTAAACTTCCATCTAAAGTACAATTTAAAAAAAAAAAAAAAGCTGTTTGGAAGGTAGCTTTGTTCTTTAGCATAGGAGAAACTATCACTCTCCCCAAGCCAGGGAAAGAGCCTAAGTCCCCTTGCCAGGCTTACAGAAAGCTCCGTGATTAGAAGTTAATCCTGTTTTAGCATCTAATCCATGTAATTAATGGTTTTTCATTTTTATGTTTCTTTCATGATTTTGCTGCCCAATACCAGTATCTACATTTAATTGTTTTCACATAATTGTTTTAGACATATTTTAATATTATAGGAAATTAATAGTGTTTTTGAAGTACTTTTCAATTTAGCACCCACATAAATTCGTGTTGGATGTTTTCTATGAAAGCTGTTCTCTTCTCTTATTCTGCATAGGTTAGTTTTTCCTTGCTAATACATTCTGATAATATTGAGCACAGTGAATCTATATTTTAATATGCATAAATTCAAGTTGCTAGGTACATTGGGGAGCACTGGTGGTACAGTGGTTAAGAGCTCGAATACTGACCAAAAGGTTAGCAGTTTGAATCCACCAGCTGCTACTTGGAAACCCTATGGTGCCGCTCTACTCTGTCCTAAAGGGTCGCTATGAGTCGGAATCAACTTGACGGCAACAGGTATAAACATTGGAATTGCTAGAAAACTAAAACCTCTGGGTCAGAGATTGGAAACTGGCAGCCCTCTGACTTTATACGACTAGTTGCTAATGCTTAAAAATGTGGAGATTTCACATAAAACTCAGATTTGTTTTCTCTTAAAAAAGTAGAATTTCTGGCCAATAATGGACTAGATACACGTTAATAATGAACTGGAATTGCATAGTGATTATTCTTTTTGGAAGTGTAAGTCTTCTTCCCACCACTTGTCTGTCAGTTTGTCATACTGTGGTGGCTTGCATTTTGCTGTGGTGCTGGAAACTATGCCACCAGTATTTCAGATAGCAGCAGGGTCACTCATGGTGGACAGGTTTCAGCAGAGCTACCAGACTAAGACAGACTAGGAAGAAGGACCTGGCAATCTACTTCTAAAAAAGTTGGCCAGTGAAAACATTATGAATAGCAGTAGAACACTGTCTGATATAGTGCTGAAAGACCAGCTGCTCAGGTTGGAAGACACTCAAAATATGACTGGGGAAGAGCTGCCTCCTCAAAGTAGAGTCGAACTTAATGGAGTAGATGGAGTAAAGCTTTGGAGACCTTCATTTTTTGAATGTGACATGATCAAAATGAGAAGAAACAGCTGCAAACATCCATTAATAATCAGAACGTGGAATGTACAAAGTATGACTCTAGGAAAATTGGAAGTCGTCAAAAATGTATTGGAACGTATAAAGATGGATATCCTAGGTGTTAGTAAGCTGAAATGGACTGGTATTGGCCATTTTGAATTGGACAAGCATATGGTCTACTATGCTGGGAACGACAAATTGAAGAGGAATGGCATACCATTCATCATCAAAAAGAACATTTCAAGATCTATCCTGAAGTACAATGCTGCTAGTGATAGTATAATATCCATGTGCCTTCAAGGAAGACCAGTTAATATGACTATTATTCAAATTTACACACCAACCACTATGGCCAAAGATGAAGAAATTGAAGATTTTTACCAACTTCTGTAGTCTGAAATTGATCAAACAAGCAATCAAGATGCAATGATAATCACTGGTGATGGGAATGTGAAAGTTGGAAACAAAGAAGAAAGATCGGTAATTGGAAAATATGGCCTTGGTGATAAAAATGACACCAGAGATTGCATAACAGGATTTTACAAGACCAATGACTTATTCATTGCAAATACTTTTTTTA
Source organism: Trichechus manatus latirostris (assembly GCF_000243295.1). Classification (NCBI taxonomy): domain Eukaryota; kingdom Metazoa; phylum Chordata; class Mammalia; order Sirenia; family Trichechidae; genus Trichechus; species Trichechus manatus. The sequence continues at coordinate 10,857,362 of NW_004443968.1, read as the reverse complement.
ACAACATAAATGGTGACTATATACAAGGACCTCACCAGATGGAAAAAACAGGAATCAAATCAACTACATCTGTGGAAAGAGACTGTAGAGAAGCTCAATATCATCAGTCAGAACAAGGCCAGGGGCCGACTGCAGAACAGACCATCAATTGCTCATATGCAAGTTCGAGTTGAAGCTGAAGAAAATTAAAACAAGTCCATGAGAGCCAAACACCACCTTCAGTATATCCCACCTGCATTTAGAGACCATCTCAAGAATAGGTTTGATGCATTGAAGACTAATAATCACCAAAGACCACGTGAGTCATGGGATGACACCCAGGACATCATACTTGAGGAAAGCAGGAAAGAAAGAAAAGACCAAAATGGATGTCAGAAGAGACCCTGAAACTTGCTCTTGAACACAGAGTAGCTAAAGCAAATGAAAGAAATGATGAAATAAAAGAGCTGAAGAGAATATTTCAAAGCATAGCTTGAGAAGACAAAGTAAAGTTTCATAATGAAATGTGCAAAGACCTGGAGTTAGACAACCAAAAGGGAAGAACACCCTCGGCACTTCTCAAGCTGAAAGAACTGAAGAAAAAATTCAAGCCTTGAGTTGTAATATTAAACGATTCTATAGCAAAATATTGAACAACACAGGAAACATCAAAAGAAGATGTAAGGAATGCACAGTCATTGTGCCAAAAAGAATTGGTCGACATTCAACCATTTCAGGAGGTAGCATATGATCAATAACTGATGGTATTGAGGGAAGAAATCCAAGCTGCATTGAAGGCACTGGTGAAAAACAAGGCTCCAGGAACAGACGGAATACCAATTAAGATGTTTCAACAAATAGATGCAATGCTGGAAGCACCCACTCATCTATGCCAAGAAATTTGGAAGACAGCTACCTGGCCAACTGACTGGAAGAGAGCCATATCTGTGCCCATTTCAAAGAAAGGTGATCCAACAGAATGTGGAAATGATCGAACAATATCATTAATATCATTTGCTGAAGATAATTTAAAAATGGTTGCAGCAGTACATCGACAAGAACTGCCAGAAATTCAAGCCAGATTCAGAACAGGAAGTGGAACGAGGGATATCATTGCTGATGTCAGATGGATCTTGGGTGAAAGCAGAGAATACCAGAAAGATGTTTACCTGTATTTTATTCACGATGCAAAGGCATTCCACAGTGTGGACCATAACAAATTATGGATAACATTGCGAACAATGGGAATTCCAGAACACTTAATTGTGGTCATGAGGAACCTGTACATAGACCACAGAACAAAGGGATACTGTGTGGTTCAAAATCAGGAAAGATGTGTGTCATACTTTTCATCATATTCATCGTAGATATCCAATCTTTATGTTGAGCAAATAATCCAAGAAACTGGACTATATGAAGAAGAATGCAGCATCAGGATTGGAGGAAGGATCATTAACAACCTGTGATATGACGGTGACACAACCTTGCTTGCTGAAAGTGAAGAGGACTTGAAGACTTTCTGATGAATATCAAAGACTACAGCCTTCAGTATGGATTACACCTCAACATGAAGAAAACAAAAATCCTCACAACTGGAACAATAAGCAACGTTATGATAAATGGAGAAAGTGTTGAAGTAGTTAAGGGTTTCATTTTACTTGGATCCATAATCAACGCCTATGGAAGCAGCAGTCCAGAAATCAAACGACACATTGTGTTGGGCAAATCTGCTGCAAAAGACCTCTTTAAAGTGTTAAAAAGCAAAGATGTCACCTTGAGGACTAAGCTGAGACTGACAAGCCTCATATGCATGTGAAAGCTGGACAATGAATAAGGAAGACCAAAGAAGAATTGATGGCTTTGCATTACGGTATTGGCAAATACCATGGATTGCCAAAAGAACAAACAAATTTGTCTTGGAAGAAGTACAACCAGAATGCTCCTTAGAAGCAAGGATGGCGAGACTACGGCTCACATAATTTGGACATGTTATCAGGAGGAATCATTCCCTGGAGAAGGACATCATGCTTGGTAAAGTAGAGGGTCAGTAAAAAAGAGGAAGACCCTCAATGACATGGATTGACACAGTGGCTGCAACAGTGGGCTCAAACATAGCAATGATTGTGAGTATGGCGCAGGACCAGGCAGTGATTCATTCTGTTGTGTGTAGGTCATTAAGGGTCAGAACCGACTTGAGGGCACCTGACAACAACAAAGTCTTCTCCAATTTGCTGCAGTTCTTACCTTTCTTTAATTTCTTACACGTGGTTTTCTTTTATGTACATTTTTCTGATCTAGGCGAATAAGAATATAAATCGACATGTGTGTGAAAAAATTCCTTACTTTTTTCATTAATTAATTAGTGAAGACATCATAAAACTTCTTTACTTTCTTGGGTTTTTTGATACATGTATTTCCTTAAAATGTGGTAAGAAATACAGAGACATTAGAAGAAGTTACCATCCAGAGATATCAACTTTCTTAGTCCCAACTTTACACACACCCACTCCATTGGCTGGTGATAAAGAAGATGACTGGAAATGTTTATGCTTCTTGGAGTTCCACTATCTTGCGCTGTAACTTCTTTAGATCTTTCTGGACTTTATATTTCTGTAATTGCATCTTTGTTTTCTGTATTTGTTGAAGGGAGCTGAGAGAGTCATGAATTGATTTAAAACCTGGTATGAGAACAGGTATACTTAAATTAAACAATGCATTGGAAGAGTTGCTAATCAGTCCCATTACAACTGATCATCATTTAATTCAAAGCACATTAAATTCCATTCAGATCAGTCTAAAAATGTATAATAATCCATTTTCTTATATGTCAGAAAGATGCATTAGCAAAAGTACTTCATTTTGTATCTGGTTTCATTGTGAAAATTTAATTTAATTCTCCTTATCCCTCCTCCAAATATATTGCAAAATGAAATAATTCTATATTTCAAGAAAGAAATTTAAAATATTTTCTTATTTTTGTATACTTTGGTTGACAAAAGATAGTGGGTGATCGCTTTTTTAATTCTTGTTACCAAACTGAAGATACAGACCACAGATAAGAATTTAGAACTTCTCTGAAAGTCACGTTTGAGGGACCTAAAGAATGGCCCTTTACCAGTCCCTCCACCCCCCAGCACTTTGTATCTCTCTCTTGACATTTATAGTCACTCATGACCCCAGAATTACCAGACCCCAAGCTCCTTAGGGTACAGCCCATTTCTCATTCAAGAGACCTCTCCCATAGTAATTTCTCAACACATTGTTATTGAAAGCAGAAAGGAGGAAACCATTAATTTGGAGTCCCTGTTTGCCAGAACTTCCACTTAGTAAAATGTAGAAACAAGAAGATTTTAAATTCCTCTTCAGCTCATCCTGGGGTTGTCCTCATGGAATGAGTAAAATTAAACTTCTGATAGTTAAGCTAAAAGCAAGGCCCTAAAAGAAGAGCCAGTTGAGTTTGGAACATAATTCCTGGCCAGAAAAATTGTTATTTACATTTGGTGTTGATGGTGAGGAGGTGTGGTGAATGTCAAATTTCCAGGCAGTGAATTCTACTTATATGCCAGGAACATCTGGCCAGTGAAACCACCTCTTCACAAGGCCCCTCAAGGCATCTCTATGTGGGACTAAAACTTGGTAGAATTTACAAATAAATTTTTCTGAGCTTTAGAAGACAAAATGGTTTGGGGCTTTCTCTAATAAAGGAATCCTTCTAATTCCTAGTAATTCCCTTCGAATTGTGACTCGAGGCAGATGGCTGCCCCACAGCCCTATCCCAAACCCATCCCTTTTTACAAATTAGATGAGCCTTTCAAATTAATCCTTTTTGATGTTAGCTCAGCTTGACACTGCTGCCGTTCGCCCCTCAAGAAGAAAAGCAGCCATTATGCTGGACTTTGCTAATTCATCTCTCTCACTTTTAAAGGTCAGGTCTCCAGTCTGACATCTGCCCAGGCTCATTATCTGCAGTTTAGTGAGAGGGTCATTTGATTTAAGCTCCTATTTTCATGATAAACCCACAAATCAGGTCTTGGTGATCTCCAAAGACCTTTCCAAGTCTAAAAGTTCTGTGATTCTATGACCTTAGAGAGAAAAAAAATTCAAAGATTTGGCAGTCTTGCGACACTGCCAAGTATGAATGAGGAAAGTTAATTTATTTACTTACCTTCCAGTAGTATGCTGACGTCCTGTATGATATTTCAGAAAGTTCAATCAAATACATAAGGATGTCACTAATGACAAGATTGATCCCAGGCCATTAGCCGAAAGTAGAAAACTCTGGGCAGGCAAGAACTGATTTTTCCTTACTTAATTAACGGCATCTGCTCACCTGTTTGATATTCAGTCTGCATTTTCTCTAATTCACCCCAGATCTGCTTTTCCAGTTGGCTCATCTTTTTGGACACTTTATTTTCTACCTGCTTTATTTTGTTCTGTTCTGCTTCCTGTTTCTGTGTGTTAATGAAATTCTCTAACTTGCTTGAAAGCTGCAGCAATTTTCCTTCCATTTTATTTTCGGACTTTTCCTGTAAGAGATATTATGTGATAAAACTCTGCAGAAAAGAAAAACTATGTGGACTTGTATTTCAGCTTAGAGAAAATGTTTTTAACAAATTCACTTTTGCATGTTAAACATGAAAATTCAAACCAAGTTCTTTTGTATCTCAAACTGTGTTCCCAAGTGTTAGAGTTAATCCCTTTGTCTGACCATGTTCATTTGTAGTTTCTGGAATTCTCCAGGGGCTGTAGGAATTGTTTAGAGCTGTACCCTAAAAGGAAAAAAAAGACATGTGGCCTTCCTGAAATGTCTTGAGGATTTGGAGTTTTAATTTAGTGTTAAAGAAGTGTACCAAAGGAAGAGGTTTTAGATAGCACCTTAACTGAGTTCCTTGGATATGTTTGTGAGTAATAGAAGTCTTTATTCTCTTAATCTTCATATTTCCACATGGACAGACTTTGATAGACCAGTAATTCTCCACCCCCCCAGTGACCACTAGAATCACTTGAGCTATGCCCCATCCCCAGAAAGTGATTTAATTGTTCTACAATGGAGCCTATGACAGGCATTGGTGGTTCAGTGGTAGAACTCTACCTTCCATGCCGGAGACCCAGGTTCAATTCCCAACCACTGCACCTAATGTGCAGCCACTACCAATCTGTCAGTGGAGGATTGTGTGTTGCTATGATGCTGAACAGGATTCAGTGGAGCTCCCAGACTAAGAAGGACTAGGAAGAAAGGCCTGGTGATATACTTCCAAAATTCAGCCAGTGACAACCCTATGGAGCACAATGGTCCAATCCACAAATGATCACAGGGATGGCACAGGAGCAGGCAGCATTGGCTTTGTTGTGCATGGGGTTGCCATGAGTTGGGGATGGAGCCGAATGATGGCGGCTAACACCACCACCACCACAATGGAGCCCAGATGATTCTAATGTGAAGCGAGCATGGAGACTGCTGACACAGCCTAATGCAAATTAACTTCTTTTCTCCTCACTCCCCAAAAGAGAAATGTGAGCAAGAACTGGGGGGCTACTGGCTTTTCCCCTTTGGTCCTCTTCTCTGGCTGCCTGCCTCATGGGTGGGCTGTGGGTTCTGGTCTCTGCCTTATGGTGGGGGCTCTGCCTGCAGGGTGACCCCATGGTCACCTGGTGCTGCCAAGTTCAGCGAGTCTGCCTACTTCAGGGGTGCAGAATGAGCAGGTCCACCTGGTCACAGATGAAACAGCACAGGCTTCAATAGCCTGATCAGCCATAAAAGCTGGTATGTTATCTCCCTCTCTCTGACTTCTGTCTCTAACACTTGTTCACAAACTCAGGTGGGGGGCTGAGGGTGTTCCTTACTGGGCTGCCTAAAGCCCTCTCCTGAAGTTCCAGAAACATCTTATTTGAATCATTCACCAGCAGGGCTGCCCCCACTGTTTACACTGGTGGCCTGCACTGCCCACCGCCCCCCGCCCCCATTGGGTCCCAGCAGCCTGGCCAGCTGTGCTGGTGGAAGTGGCAGAAGGAAGTCTGGAAGCAGTCTTCTCATATACCCTGGTGGCCTCACCCCAAAGCATGGGGGTTCTCCATAAGATCTGATCTGCAATAGGAGTTTTGAAACCTTTTATCTACTAACTGAGCCCCAGCTGGAAAGGATCAATGGCTTGTCGAAAGCAGAGGTTTTCAAGCTTTATTGTGCCCAAGATCACCCAGGGAGCTTGTCTAAAGCCAAAGATTCCCAGGGGAGCCCCCAGATAGTCTGATTCCCTAGGCCTGCGGAGAGACCAGGAATTTGTATTTTTTAAAAATTTCTTCAGAATATTCTGGTACAGGTAGAGTACATCTGAGAAACATGGGTTCGCAGAGTCAGGAAGTAACAAACAGGGACCAGAAGCCAGGACTCCTCCTCTGGACTCCCATTCGGGTGTTCTTTGCATTGTCGCCTTACTGACTGTAAAAAACGTGTTACTGAAAAGGCAATGAAGATTACTGTAAGTGTTGAAGTGTGAGCTTCACAGATTGCTACCATCCAGACAATGACAGTTATGGGATGAATTGGGTCCCCCAAAAAGATGTATTGAAGTCCTAACCCTCATGCCTTTGAATGTCACCTTATTTGGAAAAAGGGCCATTGCAGACTGTCATGGATTGAATTGTGTCCCCCCAAAAATGTGTGTAGCAACTTAGCTAGGTCATGATTCCCAGTATTGTATGATTGTGTTATCTGATGTGATAAACTCTATAGCTATGAGATTATATGTGATCTACTTATGTGTTGTAAATTCTATCACTGTGATGAGGTTACACTGATGAGGTTGACAAGATTAGATAGTGTCTTAATGCAATCTCTTTTGAGATAGAAAAGACAGAAGCGAGCAGAGACACATGGGAACCACACACCACCAAAACAGCAGTGCTGGGAGCAGAGCGTGTCCTTTGGACATGAGGTTCCTGTGCTGAGATGCTCCTAGACCAAGGCAAGACTGATGCATCACAAGGACTTTCCTCCAGAGTTGACAGAGAGAGAAAGCCTTCTTCTGGAGCTGATGCCCTGAATTTGGACTTGTAGCCTACTGGACCATGAGAGAATAAATTTCTCTTTGTTAAAGCCATCCACTCATGGTATTTCTGTTAGAGCCGCACTAGATGACTAAGACACAGATGTAATTAATTCAGTTGAGATGAGGTCGTTAGGGTAGGCCGTAACCTCTTTATGACTGGTATCTTTATAAAACACAGAGACAGAGAGGCACAGAGGGAAGATGGCCATGTGAGGAGGAGGCAGAGATTGTAGTGATGCTGCCACAAGCCAGGAACACCTGGGGCTATCAGAAACCAAGAGCGACAAGGAAGGGTCTTCCACTAGAGCCTTTGGAGAGAGCATGGCCCTACTGTCACCCTGAATACGGACTTCTAGACTCCAGAACTGTGAGACAATACATTTTTGTTGTTTTAAGCCACACAGTTTGTGGTAGTTTGTTGCTGCAGACCTAGAAACTATACAAGGACCATACAGCAATTTACTTAGTGAAGTAACAACACCCCTTACCAGTTTCTCCTGTAGAAACTTCAGACACTGATTTATGTGGCCGAGCTGGTCTTTTCCATATTTGATGAACTGGTTTTCTGTCCATTTTTTATTGTTTTCCACTTCTTCATAGAGATTATTTGAAAGTGAATTAAATCTAAGGAAAAAAAATGTTTTATTCAGTTTTAATAAGTAAACTTAAACAACAAAATTTAATGTGTTGAAAAAGTCTGCTGTTTTTTCCGATGATTAGGCTCAGTGTGACTACTCAAGTATTTATGGGGTTCTATGGGAGGTGGATGGAGCCCCTGGTGGTACAGTGGCTTAAGCACTCAGCTGCTAAACGAAAGGTCGGCAGTTCGAACCCTCCAGCTGCTCCATGGGAGAAAGATGTGGCAGTCTGCTTCCATAAAGATTTACAGCCTTGGAAACCCTATGGGGCAGTTCCGACTGTTGCTGTGAGTTGGAATTGATTCTATGGCAATGGGTGGGAGGTGGGGAGGCAAGGGAAGTGCACTTTGGGTCCTTGTGCTGAGTTTGTGTTCAGTCTAGTGGCTGACAATACCTGTCTACACATACACCCTATACCTTGATACACATACACACAGTGACAAGGAGCACAAGGAGCACAACCACAGCCAGTCAGAAATGCGTGTTACGCCATGCCAAATTCCTCTCAGGGCCTGGGTGCATTGTTTGGATTTGAAAGAAGTACTTTGATAAGTCACTTGGGGTGGGAACTATTACTTTATGGCAGAAGTTAGCAAACATCTTCTGTAAAGAGCCAGATAGTATGCATTTTAAGCTTTGTGGGCCACACAGTCTCTGTGTTAACCTCTCAACTCTGCCTTTGACGTGGGAAACCAGCCATAGATCTGTAAATAAATGAGTACGACTCTGCTAAAATCAGACTTTATTTATGGACACTGAAATCTGAATTTCATGTAATTTTCACATGCCGTGAAATATTTTTTTTTTAATTATTAAAAAATGTAAAAAACATTCTTAGCTGTGAGTTGTAAAAAAAAACAAACCATGGGCCAATTTGTCTCAAGGATGGTAGTTTGCCAGCCCCTGCTCTACAAGGGTCTCTGTGAGGCTGAGGGAGGACCTGGGGCATCGAAGATCAACACTGGCTACCAGAGAGGAGATAAGTCAGAGAGGAGCAGGGAGAGAGGAAGAGAGCCCTAAAAGGATTGTGGGAAAGCGGAGTATCCAAGGGAAACTTCGGGTTGTCTCCTCTGTCTCAGGTGAAACCTTCAGTAAAGTCTCCACTGCCATCAGTGGATCTGTGTGAGTGGATTCTTTCGGAGGGACTTAAAGAAGTACCAAGTTATTCTGGTCTGGGGCAAAATCAGACACAAGCCAGAGGTGCAAGAGGGGACTACTGGCATCAGGGTTACACACTATAACCAGTTAACCAGTTGCTGTGGAGTCAGTTCTGACTCATGGTGACTGCATGTGTGTCAGAGTAGAACTGTGCTCCATAGGGTTTTCAATGGCTGCTTTTTCAGAAGTAGATCACCAGGCCTTTCTTCTGAGGTTCTTCCGAGTGAACTTCCAACTTTTTGGCTAGTAGCCTAGAGCTTAATCATTTGTACCACCTAGTGACCATAGAAGTGTTAGATAAGAGAAGATAAAGGATTTTAAAAAATGGGTGTGGATGTGATTAAAAGGACTGGAATCATATACGATCAATTTGAAAAATCTGTAGGGTGGGTGAAGGTTTGAGCAGGGAGGTAAACCTTGATGGAAAATTGCCATGGATTGAACTGTGTCCCCCAGAAATATCTGTCAGCTTGGCTAGGTCATGATTCCCAGTATTGTATGATTGTCCATTTTGTTATCTGATGTGATTTCCCTATGTGTTGTAAATCCTACCTCTATGATGTTGATGAGATGGGATTAGCGGCAGTTTTGTTGATGAGATCTACAAGATTAGATTGTGTCTTAAGCCAATCTTTTTTGAGATATAAAAGACAGAAGAAAGCAGAGAGATAGGGGGACTTCATGCCACCAAGAAAGCCCTGCCAGGAGCAGATCGTGTCCTTTGGACCCGGGGTTCCTGCACAGAGAATCCCCGAGTCCAGGGGAAGATTGATGATGAGGACCTTCCTCTAGAGCCAGTGGAGAAAGCCTTCCCCTGGAGCTGACACCTTGAATTTGGACTTCTAGCCTACTCGACTGTGAGAATAAATTTCTCTTTGTTAAAGCTATCCACTTGTGGTATTTCTGTTATAGCAGCACTAGATGACTAAGACAGGAATTCACATCGGAAATAACAGAGATGTGAGACTGAGAAGAATGGTTTTTGTATATATCTTCTGGGTGTGACTTGCTCATGGTAAGACATCAATTTCAAATTCCTTTTAGAATTGGGTAAAATATTAGATTGGCAGGAACAACACCTATTGTTTATTATTGAAAATATTTAGGCTACTTTACAGTGTGTAGGTGGCTTGAAGTCATATTTGCTTTAATGCTTTCAGGTAAAATTATATCCAGAGAATTTAGTTTGTGATATTTATCACTGGGAATTGCTTAAAACATGCTGGAAATACACTGCATGTACATGCCTCTCTTACTCTCCTGAAAAAGCCTTTGGACTAATAATGAGAGAAGACAAGTTCTGTGAGGTCATCTCCATTTTCATTTAGAGTAATGGTTCTCAACCTGGGTGATTTTGCCCCTGGGGGACATTTGGCAATGTCTGGAGACATTTTTGGTTGTCACAACTGGGAGTTGCTACTGACACAGGACAGCCCCCCACGTCAAAGAATTACCTAGCCCAAAATAGGGCCAAGGTTAAAAAACCCTGATTTAGATGATGAAACCAAGGAATGGGAAAAGCAAGATCATTTTCCAATAGTTTTATTAGTGTAGTATAATAACTAAATTCTGATCTTCGTTCCTCTAAATTTTCCCATTTCTCTTGATATAGACAGGGATATTTTTCATAGAGAAAGGAGACCTTTGATTCAGATGAGTATTGCAACTTGGAAGAAGAAATGGTTTGCTCTTCTTGCAGAGCCCTGATGGTGCAGTGGTTAGAGATATGTCTGCCAATCAAAAGGTCAGCAGTTTGAATTCACCAGCTCCTCCTTGGAAACCCTATGGGTCAGTTCTGCTCTGTCCTGTAGGGTTGCTATGAGTCAGAATCAACTTGACAACAATGGGTTTGGTTTGGTTGGTTCTTAATCTAATCGTAATTCCCAGTTACCTGAGTTACTTGCTAACAGCTGTTGGATCTCAGACGAAGAAGCCCACAAACTGATAGGCAGACAACCTCATACTAGCCATATTTCCTCTATTCAGAACAGTCTTCCCCAGAATATCCGACGGCCTCTGCCCTCATTTCATTCAAATTTATATCCAAGTGCCACCTTACCAAAGAAGACTTATTTTTTAAATCACCCTAAAAAAATAAAAAAGGACTCCTCCTCCCCACCCGGCATCCTTGTTCCCTTACCCTACTTACTTTTTTCCAAAATACGCATCACTATCTGATTCATTACATACTAATCCATGTGCAGGCTCCTTCCCTAGAACTTAAGCTCCATGAATGGAAGGGTTTTTCATTGTTCATGACTGTGAACTATGCCTGGAATACAGTCGATGCTCAATAAATAGTTGTCAACTAAATGAACAAATGGGTCATCCTTTCTCATAAAATACCTTTTATTAGAGCTGCTGACAAATAACAAATCATAGACTTGTCAAAGTCCATCTAATCTACTCCAATTTTCATCTTTCCTTCCCTGTCTCTGGTGTGTTATTAACAGTGACGGCTAAGGGGGGTTGTAAATCCCCAGATGATTAAGAAGTAGCTTTACAACTGATTGGGAATCCAGACTTCAGTGTTCACTTTTACTATGTAAATAAATGAAAGCATTTACACTCATCACTGATACAATATTAACATCCCTCTGAAAACCAAGAAACCATTAAACGTGCCCAAGTAATAATAACTTTGGAAGGGCATATCAGTAGTTGAAATCCTGAAATTAAATAAAGCCATAAAGAATGAATTCTTATTTATAGCATTTTTATTATAAGGTTTTGCCTGCATGTTAGAGATAACAATCAGAAGTCAGACTCTGTCTGTCGTGTTTTATTAAAATAAGAAAGCATTTTAAAAACACATTCTCCTAGAAAGTTAAAAAGAATAAGAAGGAATAAAAATTTACGTAGATTTTTCTTAGACATTTCCCTAACATAATGGATATGATTTACCTTGTAAGAAGAATTACTTTTTCGTGAATTATTGAACTTACAGTTACAATCTCAACAAGATGAATTTATCTTAGATGACATCACATTTTAGTTCTCAAATCTTCTATTCCAATTTTCTATTCCAGTGTCTCTATCAGATGTGGATGGATATAGATAGATGAACAGATGGATGGATAGACTTTTAAATTATGGCCAGAGTTCTTACTAGGAATATGTTTTATTTTTATTTTCATAATGGTGGAATCAGGTAAAATGCACATCAAGGACAATATAAGGGAGAAATTTACAAAAGGGTTAGGGAAAATTTAACAGGGATTTATAGAGCCTAGGGAATAGAGCTGTGGTAAAAGTGAACGGTGAGGGCAGAAAGTCAGGCTTCAAACAAACATACTGGTGACCACCATGGTTATGGCTGACGTACGTAAATGAGGACATAGTTTCATCATGGGCAATTCTATCAGTTCACTTATGTCCCAAACCTAGTGTCTTGCATTAGGGGAAATCTGTTGAATAAACTTATCTAAAAGATGTGAAAATTTTGAATTCCCAGAAACTGTTAACATTAACAGGTTCTCATGAATTTAGATAGTGGCTTTGACTATGACTATATAGAGAATTAGTGGCCGTTGATGGGCTGATAAACACAGAAGGTTTTTGTAATCATATTTGGAAAAGTCTTCATGATAGATTATGAGTTATTTATTTCATTGGAGATGGAGTCTAATATTTGAAGTTTCATGCCAGAAGTAAGAAATCAATTCCAAATATTCACACACATATATATATATATGTATGTATGTGTGTGTGTGTGTGAATATTTGGAATTTATATATATATATATGATACTAAGTTTATACCTATAGGGAGAACTCTCTTGAACTAATTTCTTCTTAATGTTCTGTGATTTCCAACTACTAACACTAATTAGAAAGTGATTCCAATACTACTCTGCTACGAAGACTCTTTTTTTTTTGCTAGGAAGACTCTTGTTTCTTGGTCTTTCCAAGTTGCACTTGAACTTAAATCCTAATAATTTTATAGCCTGTTTTCTTGGTCACTCAAGCAATATACGATCTTTTTTCTCCCCTAAATTTCTGCAGCACAATTAGTTTACTAACCATCACGTAGATGGAATCAAGGGATGGAGGTGACATGGATTTGTAAAACTAAACCAAGGCTTTGGAGTCAGACACTTTCTAGCTGTGTGACCTTGGGCAAATTATTTAGTCACTCTAATTCTAAATTTCTTCATCTTTAAAATGGGGATAAGACTTACCCTGCATATCTGGGCGCATCTGGAGCATCCAGTGATTGGTAGGCATTTTCCATATTTATTATTATTTTTGCCTACTGATATAGTAACACTGTTTTAATGCTTACCTGTGTTCAGCGTTTTACTTATTTATGTGCCTCCTCCCTAGCTATATATGGCTAGGATCATGTCTTTGGATTCTAAAACACTATTTGCATGTTATAGGTGCTCAGAAATCATTCATTCATTCATTCATTTGGCCAAAATTCATTTCTGCTGAATGTGCTGGTTACTAAAGATACAAAGGAGAATGAGACATGTCCCCACCTTGGGCAGAGTTTGTAACTTTCTACTAGGGTAATGTTTTCATGTGAAAGCTGAACAATGAATAAGAAAGACAGAAGAAGAATTGATGCATTTGAATTATGGTGTTGGTGAAGAATACTGAACATACTATGGAATGTCAGAAGAACAAATCTGTCTTGGAAGAAGTACAACCAGAATGCTTCCTAAAAGTGAGGATGGCGAGACTTTGTCTCACTTACTTTGGACATGTTATCGGGAGGGATCAGTCCCTGGAGAAGGACATCCTGCCTGATAAAGTAGAGGGTCAGAGAAAAAGATAAGATGGTGGATTGACACAGTGGCTGCAACAATGGGCTCAAACATAACAACAAATGTGAGGATGGCACAGAACTGGGCAGTGTTTTGTTCTGTTGTACACAGGGTTGCTATGAGTCAGAACTGACTCAACGACACCTAACACACGCACACACACACACAAGTTTTCAAAGTTGTGGTAAGACTTGAATGTATGCATTTGCTTCATTGCTTCGTTACTACAAATACTTGTTGTTTTCTTATGAATCATTGCTGACTAAATAGCATCAACAACAAGAATTATCTGTGGAGCGACCGGCAGGTGTGCCCCTGCCAAACTCTTGTTAAAAGATGAGTGTATTTCATGATGGCTGAGAGTCTTGCTATATAAGCACTAAGTTGTTGGCTTAGGATATTACTTAGCTGAACATCTGGCTAAGACCCTTCTGGAAGGAGGAGGCTCGATGGAGGGGCTCAGATAACAGAGTCATTTGCCTCCTTTGTCAGTTCCAGTGATCTGCCAAAGTCTCAGGAATTCGCTAGAAAACCCCAGACAATACTGTGGCTTTTAAGTTCAATATATAATGTAAATTTAGTAGAACATTAAATTCGAATTTTGGAAGTTTTTAAATGGGAAAATTTCTCCATTAAACTTACCTTTTAATGTTATTAAAATTATTTTATTTAAAAGTTAATCTCTTTGGTCCCAGTTTTTTCTTTAAAAAAAGAAAAAGAGGAAATCTATACCGCATCCACCTTTTTAAAAATTTATATGTATCTCAATATCCTAACATTAGCAATGATTTATTACAATTTTTTAAAGGTGTGGAAAAATTTTTTCTTGTTCTTGTTTGAAGGCATACTTGCTAAAAGCTAAAATCCAATATGTCAGATAAAAACAGACTGTTCTAATTGAGAGAGAGAGAGCTTTACCTCCCTTGCTTTCTCTTTGAGCAAAATATATATATATATATTTTTTGCAATATATAGCCCAGTCAAAGAGTTAATATTCCTAATGTGAAGGAATCCTATAAATTGATAAGAAAATGATAAAAATCCCTGTGCAGCATTGGACAAACGGTAAGAACAGGCAATTCACAGAAAAGGAAGTTCAAATGGTGAAGGGAATGCAAATTGAAACAAGATGCTATTTTTTATTCTTTGATGGAACTATTAAAAGGAGAAGATCTAGTGCTGGCAAGAATGCAGAGAAAGGCCTTCTCATACATTTCTTGTGGGAGTGTAAACTGTTATGCTTTTAGAAATTATTTTAAAAAATTAATAAATACGTATCCCCTTTGACCCAGGAATCTTGCCTATAGAAATAAAATAACAGTATCTAAGAATAGCTAAGGATATACACACAAGAATTATTATTATAAGACTATTTGTGGTGGCCATAAACTGGAAATAATCTATTCAGCAAAGAGATACATTATTCAATTAATTATGGCATATCTGTAAATTAGAATATTATACAGCTGTTAAAATAATGTTAGAATAATATTCACTGATCTAGAGAGATATCCAGAATGTACTACAAAAAAGCAAATTATGGAGTAATTTATTTAAAAAACCTATATTTTTATATGTATAATGTATGTAGTATGTGTGTATACACACACACATATAGGCACATATATAACTTTTTTCTGTTATATGTTTATATGAACAAAGATGAAAGTATGGAAGAATACATTCCTGGCTAGGAAGCTGGGATAGAGGCCTCTTTTTCAACTTTGTTTATTTCTTTGTTTGTGGGAATGCACATTACTTTTTAATAAAAAATATGATGGAGAAAATTTAAATGAAAAATCGTCAGTCATGTAATTGAGTTATTAGAGCTCATAAGTATTTGCCTGGCTAAAAATCTAGTTTAAATATTCACTGTTACCTACTGTAATACTAATGAAATTTTGGACTTCATTATTTAAAGTGAGAAAAAGATGCAAGTTTACACTATTACAAAAGTGTCCAGATTCATATTTAGCTGTTTAGATGACACTTCTACTTTCAATTTCCCATAGTATCAAAGATGGAAAAAGTAAGCAGTACCATCAATGAAACATTCAGCCCTAGATCAAACATTTCCTTTCTTTCTCATGCCCATTATACCTTATATCTTTAAACCAGTCTTCCATTCCAGATTATAAATTCCATCTCTTCCTTACAAGATCAGTTTTTAAACTGTATTTCTAGAAACAGTTTATTTTTCTACTTCTCTTTTGCACACTTTATCTTAATTCCAGGATAAAGGAATTAGATCAGGCACCACACAGGTATTTGCTGGGTACCCTCATTGTGCTAGAATTTAAGAACCTAGGAATACTTCCTTACAGTATGAAGAAAGTAGGTATTTTCTGTTTACTCAATATACATATCCTTCTTTGAGTTTTAGTGATGGCTAGTTTTTTTTTTTTTTTTTTTTTTGTTAATCAATTTCTAGGACACACACATTCCCAATTTTAAGATCTGTGAAATTGGGATGTGACCTAGAGATATATATATAAAAAAAATAATGGTACATCTTAAAGTTAATGGCACTTGGTTAATAAAACACGGTAGACACAGGTGAAAATAGAGCAAGTGAAGTATTATCAAAATATTGGATTTGACCAAGGCATTAAACACAAGTGATGTGGGACAGGGAGGAAAAAGAACAAGGGTAGAAGGGGGCAATAAGAAAGTGTCATCCAAGTGACTAGAATTTTCTTCTTCCTTCATCATGACCCTGGGAAATGGGGGTCATTTAAACGAGAAGGAGGGGATTCAAGAATAAGGAGGCCAAAAAATTGAGTATTTGTAGAGCTTTGTTTACTGCTTTCTCTATAACAACAACAACAACAAAAATCCCAAACCTGTTGCTGTTGAGTCTATTCCAACTCATGGCGACCCTAAAGGACAAAGTAGAACCACCCCATAGGGTTTCCAAGGAGCAGATGGTGGATTTGAATCACCGACCTTTTGGTTAGCAGCCAAGCTCTTAACTACTGTGCCACCAGGACTCCTCTTTCTCTATGGGGTAGGGAAAATAGTTTAAGATGCAATAGAGACCACAGTCTCAAAATGGATAATGTAAAGAAGTGAGTGGAGGATCTTTGAAAAAAATCTTTAAAAATTTTTAAAAAATAATCTTAGAGGTTAAATTTATATTCAATAGTGCTTTATATTCCAGCATTTTAGCATACAATTGCTGATAAGTTAAAATTACTATACAGGAAGGATCAGGATGAGTATGTCAATTCAGCTGAGATATGCAAAGAAAATGAGAAAATTAATATTCATATTTCTTCTTTTATTATGAATATTGCATAAGTTACTTTAGTGTAGACTATTCTCTGCATTAGTGTGCTGCTTTATTTCCTGGCCAGGTTCAGATTCCTGGGATAGATTTTCATAAAATACCAATGCTTTCATTAGGGAAAACTGTTTGGAATGCATTTAACAGAATTAAAAATCTTCCATTCACTTACTTGAACTCCAAAAGGTCCATTTCGTGGTGATAATTCCCCTGGACCATCTTTAAATTTGAGGTTTGCTCAGAACTGGAAGCCTCTATCTTTCCTAAGAGCTGCATTACCTAATGAAAGTACAAGAAGGAGCTTTTTTCTCTGAACAATACCACCAGCACTTACATTAATTGTACTTTATATGTAAAGGAGCCAGGAAACAGACTTGAACCTAAAGCAAACTTGCATTTGAAAATGATGTTTTTCAAATGAATGTGATTCAATATTTATAGAACTATCCCCACAGAAAGACTAGTGGGGGATATTCCGTTCTGTTGTCTATAATACTCTTTTTGATAATAGGCTACTTAATGATTTAATGGACACATACTATTGGTTTAGTTTATTTATTAATCTCCCCTCTTCCTGCAGCTCCCTCCCCATTTTTCCCTCACAGGTTTTAATTGATTATTTCTTTATTTTCTGTCTCCCTGGGTATAATGCAAGCTCTGTGGTTTACCACTCTGTCCTCAGTGACTATTAGGTGACCCATGGTAAATATTCAACAAATACTTACGGAATAAATGTTTAAATACACAGTTAGACTCGGAGGAAAACACACGAGTGGTCTAAAACTTGGCCCCAGAGATTTCCAGTTAGGATTCAGACATGGGCACAAGTGAATCCCAGATGAAATGATTTAGGGCATATAAAGACTGGAATAGACAAGTTCCAGTTCTGGAAACTAGGATAAGAGTGTCTTCTACATTGCCAGAAACATTGAGGAATTTCCTTTTGGTAAAAAGAAAAAAAAATTGAAAAATAGATGCAGAATTGCAGCATTAAAACTATAAATTAGTAAGAAAAGTACAAAGAAACAAAAATCTAATCACTTGAGTAAAAAAAGCACCCTTTTAATTCTAGTGACCATGGAAATACATCTCTCAGATCTGCTGCTGTGGGGAACGTAATTGGCCAAGGGCCCTGACTGCTGTGCTGAGGCCATACTTCCCATAGGTTGCTCCTAGCCAGAGTCTGAGTAGTACCCCTCTGATGGGCCAAGGAACTCGTTGCAACTTTCTTAGGATGGCACTGCAGTCTCAGACCTTCCTTCCCCATCTTTTTCACAGGAGTCAGGCCTACATTGTAGTTCGAAGGCTCTCCCCACCTCCTCCAACTCCCTCCCCATTTTTCCCACACAGGTTTTTCCCTCAATAAATCTCTTGCCCATCTAATTCTGTTTTGGCATTTGCTAAGACTCTGGACTAACACAGGTGTCAAACTGTAAATCAACACTGTAATTACAATTTACTTAGAAAATCATGATGACATTACATATCAAAAGGACAAAGCCAAATTTATAATTTCAGGTAAATTCATGGCATTAGATGTTTTCATAATTAAATCAGAAAGAATAAAGCTGTGCAAGCTAACCATTCATTTCACAAAGTTAAAAAGGCACTAACAAACCTAACCACAGGAAAACACAATGAGGAAACTTAAGCTGTGTTAGGCAGACTGGTCTTACAAAAGTGCTCTGGAACTGATGAAAATATTATATTACATGGCTAAAGGGACTTAGATTACAGACCTTAAGATAGGGATATTATCCTGGATTATCTAAGTGGGCCCAATCTAATCACAGGAAGAATATTGAATATATCATGGACTGCCAGAGGAATGAACAAATCTGTGCTGGAAGAAGTACAGCCAGAATGCTCCTTAGAAGCGAGAATGGCGAGACTTCGTCTCACATACTTTGGACATGTTATCAGGAGGGACCAGTCCCTGGAGAAGGACGTCATGGTTGGTAGAGTACAGGGTCAGCAAAAAAGAGGAAGACCCTCAATGAGATGGACTACACAGTGGCTGCAAAAATGGGCTGAAGCATAACAACGATCGTGAGGATGGCACAGGACCAGGCAGAGTTTTGTTCTCTTGTACACAGGGTCACTATGAGTCAAAACCAACATGACGGCACCTAACAACAGCAAACATATTGCCGGTGGGTGTGCAATATGGTAAAAGCCTTATGGAGAGCAATGTGGCAAGATCTGTCAAAATAACAAACACATGTGCCCTTTCACCCACCAATCCCATGTCTGGTTGTTTATCTTACACATATCCCTACACATATACAAAATGACAAATGTGCAAGGTTATTCATTGTAGCATTGTTTGAAAGAGCAAAAAACTGGAATATCCATCTATAAGGGCCTGACAAAATGAATTATTGTATAGTCATACAGAGGAAGAGTATGCAGTATATACTGATACGCAAAGAGCTCCAGGGTATATTTGTTTAGTTAAAAAAAAAATCAAAGTGCATAGCAGTATATATAATATGCTATCTTTTGTTGAAGGGCAAATAAGAATTTATATTTGCATTTGGTAGTTCCTGCATGAAGACATACTGGAAAGATCTACAACAGACTAATAAAAATGATTATGTGTGAGGGGTATGAGAGAATATGATGGTGACAGGGTAGAGGTGAGAGTTCTCAGCGTATATTTTCTTGATGTAGTTTTGGGTTTTGAACCAAATTTATGTATCACCGTAAAAAGAAAAAAAACTAAGCAAGGAGAGAACTATAGTCTAATTTCCTACTTTCATTTTTGAACTTAGATGCAAAATGAAATACTGAGTTACCCAATGATTGTATAGCTTTCATTAGAGAAATGTAAGAATGTTTCAGTTTTAGGAAATGTGTTAGTACAGCACATTAGAACACCAAAGAAGTGAAAAACAAGAAAACAAAAAAACAAAACCGAAGAACAATCAGTATGGTGACTTAGGTATGCATTGATGTCTAAAACGCATTTGATAAAATTAAATGTTTAGTTCTGACAAAAACTAAGTAAAGTAGGAATCAGTGGAAACTTCCTCAACATGATTAAAAATAAGTATATCAAACCAACACCTAACATCAAATAACAGAGACATTCCCGGTATAATCAGGAACCAGACAGGCTGCCTTCTATGACCACTTTGATTTAACAGTGTTCTGGAAGTTCCAGTCAAGACCATGAGAAAAGAAAACAGTGATGGGGTTTTAAATCAGAAAACCAGAGATAAAATTGTTATGATTTGTTGTTGATATGATTACCACACCAAACCCATTGCAGTGGAGTCGATTCCGACTCACAGTGACCCTATAGGACAGAGCAGAAGCGCTCCATACGGTTTGCAAGGTTGTAATCTTTTCGGAAGCAGACTGCCACATCTTCATCCCTCAGAGCGGCTAGTGGATTTGAACTGCTGACCTTTAGGTTAGCAGCCAAGTACTTAACCACTGTGCCACCAGGGCTAGAGTACCTTGAAAAACTAAGAGAATCAACCTTAAAAAATCCTATTAGTGCTAATTAGATGGGTGGGCAGGAGGGTGGGCAGGAGGGTGGGCAGGAGGGTGGGCAAGGGAACCTGGATGGAACTGGAGTAAACTATGTTCCCCGTCACACCTTCTACTCTTGGTAAACTGGCTCCCACCACCACATAAACAAACATCAAAACTTCTTACCCCCCAGGTCCCAAAGGATCTCTGCTTTGCTCTGCTCAAAATGACTTGAGGTGTTTGTTTAAAGAAGGATATATGATAAAGTGAGGCGGAGAAGACTTTGCACTGGGCTCCATTTTAGTTAAATCATTGTCTGGGAGGATGAGAAAGGCAAGAAAGA
Source organism: Trichechus manatus latirostris (assembly GCF_000243295.1). NCBI lineage: Eukaryota > Metazoa > Chordata > Mammalia > Sirenia > Trichechidae > Trichechus > Trichechus manatus. Next base: position 10,836,661 of record NW_004443968.1, on the reverse strand, counting down.
CATTTCAGGCAGAAAATAGCCTGGAAAAGGTGGAGGATGTGCAATACCTTGGCATAGATGGGGAGTTCAGTTACCACTGGGCATAAAGGGTAAGTAAGGAAGCAAAGGGATGAGCTGAAGAGATAAGCAGGAGCCAAGTATGGATGGCCTTTAAAGTCCAGGCCCAACGATGTGTATATTATTTTGTAAGAGACATAACTCATTGCAGGATTTTAAGCAGGGATGTTAATGATCAACTCACATTTATGTTGGACCTTTAATAATAATAATTTCAATGGGAAATACCATCGTTTATAATCCCTGTTTCTCCAATCTTTGAGGGGAAGCCAGAGAGTAAGAAATTAATGGCAATGATGGAATCAAGTAGCATACACTTAAATGCATGGCTGTATTGGAACATAGGGGGCACTCATTAAATATTTGTTGACTGGACTGACCATACTCATGGTGTATATGTGTGAGCTGCCATATTTGAACCCTTTGAAAAACAGCTATTTAAAACAGTTATCACTTGTATGGGTATTTTGATAAGATGTAATGATCTTACTTCTGGTAGTAATGCATAATATACGAGTTTCATCTGTTTTCAGTTACCTTCGTATCCAAGTTCTTAGAAACAGTTTCCAGGGCAGACACGAGCCCTTGAATTGATTTCTCAGTTTGCCGATATTCGTGCCTGATGAAGTGAATGTCTCCAGAAAGCTTTACAATGCTTGAATCACATCTAGTGGCAAGATGAAAATTGGTAGTGAGATCAATAGACTCATAACATTTTTAATACTACAGTAGAACCTGTATGTATTTGAAATCATTTGATTTCAAATATTCTAAAGTTCTTTAAATAATGTGTTGTAGATGTAAGAAGATATACAGGAATCTTGTTCTTCATTTTCTTCTTTTCTTCCTGATGGGAGAGAAACCAAGTTGAATGATGATACATTGGCCCAAACCAGAGCACCAAGATTTGGAAAAGTTTAGATAGGGACACTGGGATATATTAACGGAAATTTTAAGATTTTCAGTCTGATATATTATCTCAGTCACAGGAGTTCCAATAGATTTTGACATTTTAGGAATACACCCTGCTGCCTATAGTTAGTCAAAATTGAAAATTTTCCTTTCCTATGTAACTTTCTGAATTTCCCTTCCTCTCTGTAGCCTCTTTCCTTAAACTCCAGAGAATCAATCCTTTCTTTGACTGGAAAAGTTGGCCTAGCCCAACAAAGTCTTCTGATCCCTCCTGTAGGCCCTAATCGAAGCTCCTGTTCCTTGACTGGTCTCAGGCAGGTGTTGTTTTATATTAGGGTGATAACAATTCACACTAACAAGTGAAAGAAGCTTGACCTATGAGGATTTTTTTTTTTTTTTGGTCTTTTTTTTAACTCTGTCTCACTCTCTCTCTCTTTTTTTTTTTTATTGTGCTTTAGATGAGGGTTTACAGAGCAAATTAGTTTCTCATTAAAAATTAATACACATATTGTTTAGTGATATTGGTAGCCAACCACATGATACTCTCCCCTCTTGACCTTGGGTTCCCCATTACCAGCTTTCCTGTCCCCTCCTGCCTTCTCGTCCTGCCCCTGGGCTGGTGTGCCCATTTAGTCTCATTTTGTTTTATGGGCCTGTCTAATCTTTGGCTGAAAGGTGAACTTCAGGAGTGACTTCAGTACTGAGTTAGAAGGGTGTCCAGGAGCCATACTCTCAGGGTTTCTCCAGTCTCTGTTAGACCAGTAAGTCTAGTCTTTTTTTGTGAGTTAGAATTTCATTCTACATTTTTCTCCAGCTCTGTCTGGGACTCTTCTATTGTTATCCCTGTCAGAGCAGTCGGTGGTGACAGCCGGGCACCATCTAGTTGTGTTGGACTGACTCTGCTGGAGGCTGTGATAGTTGTGGTCCATTAGTCCTTTGGACTAATCTTTCCCTTGTGTCTCTAGTTTTCTTCATTTTCCTTTGCTCCTGAAGTGGTGGGGCCAGTGGAGTATTTTAGATAGCCTGTCAGATGCTTTTAAGACCCCAGATGCTACTCAGCAAAGTAGGATGTAGAATATTTTCTTTATAAACTATGTTTATGCCAGTTGAGCTAGATGGCCCCCGAAACCATGGTCCCCAGCCCTCAGCTCAGTAATTTGGTCCCTCAGGGAGTTTGGATGTGCCTGTGAATCTTCCATTACCTTGCCTTGGTCAAGTTGTGCTGACTTTCTCAGTATTGTGTACTGCCTTACCCTTCACCAAAGTTACCACTTATCTATTGTCTGGTTAGTGTTTTTCCCTTCCCACCCCTCCCCTCCCATCAAAGATTGTTTGTTTGGTGGGTAAACCCTTTTATAAGTGTTTATAGCAGTGGTCTCATACAATATTTGTCCTTTTGTGATTGACTTATTTCACTCAGCATAATGCCCTCCAGATTCATCCATGTTGTGAGATGTTTCAAAGATTCATCATTGTTCTTTATCATTGTGTAGTATTCCATTGTGTGTATGTACCATAGTTTGTTTATCCATTCATCTGTTGATGGGCACTTAGGTTGTTTCCATCTTTTTGCTATTGTGAATAATGCTGCAATGAACATGGGTGTGCATATGTCTATTTGTGTGATGGCTCTTAATTCTCTAGGATATATTCCTAGGAGTGGGATTGCTGGATCATGTGGTATTTCTATTTACAGCTTTTTAAGGAAGGGCCATATTGTTTTCCAAAATGGTTGTACCATTTTGCATTCCAACCAGCAGTGCATAAGAGTTCCAATCTCCCCACAGCCCCTCCAACATTTGTTATTTTCTGTTTTTTTTTTTTTTTATTTTTGATTCGTGCCAGTAATGTTGGGGTGAGATGGTATCTCATTGTAGTTCTGATTTGCATTTCTGTAGTGGCTAGTGATCGATCATGACCATTTCCTCATGTGTCTGTTAGCCACCTAAATGTCTTCTTTGGTGAAGTGTCTGTTCATATCCTCTGCCCATTTTTCAGTTGGATTATCCGTCTTTTTGTTGTAGAGTTGTTGGATTTTCATATAGATTTTAGAGATTAGAACTTTGTCTGATTTGTCATAGCCAAAAAATTTTTCCCAGTCTATAGGTTCTCTTTTTACTCTTTTGGTGAAGTCTTTTGATGAGCATAAGTGTTGAATTTTTAGACGATCCCAGTTATCTAGCTTATCTTCTGGTGTTTGTGTATTGTTAGTTATGCTGTGTATTAGGGCCTCTAGCATTGACCCTATTTTTTCTTCCACTATCTGTATAGTTTTTGGTTTTATATTTAGCTTTTTGATCCATTTTGAATTAGTTTTTGTGTACAGTGTGAGGTATGGTCCTATTTCATTTTTTTGCAGATAGACATCCAGTTTTGCCAGCACTGTTTGTTAAAAAGACTGTCTTTTTCCCATTTAATGGACTTTGGGCTTTTGTGGAATATCAGGTGACCATAGGTGGATGGATTTACGTCTGGATTCTCAATTCTGTTTTATTGGTCAGTGGGTCCATCGTTGTACAAGTACCAGACTGTTTTGACTACCTTAGCTGTATAGTAGGTTCTGAGGTCAGATAGTGTGAGTCCTCCTACTTTATTCTTCTTCTTCAGTAGTGCTTTACTTATCCAGGTCCTCTTTCCTTTCCATATATAGTTAACAATTAGTTTTCCCATCTTGTTAAAGAATGCTATTGGTATTTGGATGGGGATTGCATTGTATTTGTAGATCACTTTGGGTAAAATTGACATTTTCACAATATTGAGTCTACCTATCCATGAGTATGGTATGTATTTCCATTTATGTAGGTCTCTTTTGGTTTCTTGCAGTAGTGTTCTGTAATTTTCTTTGCATAGGTCTTTTACATCCCTGGTTAGATTTATTCCTAAGTATTTTATTTTTTTTAGGGGCTATTATAAATGGTATTGCTTTCCTGATTTCCTCTTCATAGCTCTCTTTATTGGTGTATAGGAAGCAAACTGATTTTTGTATGTTTGTCTTGTATCCTGCTACTCTGCTGAATCTTTCTGTTAGTTCCAGTAGTTATCTTGTGGAGTCTTTTGGGTTCTCTATGTACAGCATCTTATCATCTGCAAACAGGATAGTTTTACTTCTTCCTTACCAATTTGGATGCCCTTTATTTCTTTTTCTTGCCTTATTGCTCTAGCTAGGACTTCATGCACAATGTTAAATAGGAGTGGTTATAAAGGGCATCTTTGTCTTGTTCTTGCTCTCAGGGTGAATGTTTTCAGCCTCTCTCTGCTAAGAATGATGTTAGCTGTTGGTTTTGTATAGATGTCCTTTATTACATTGAGGAATTTCCTTTCTATACCTATTTTATTCAGAGTTTTTATCAGGAACAGGTGTTGGACTTTGTCAAATGCCTTTTCTGCATCAATTGATATGGTCATGTGAGTCTTTTCTTTTGTTTTATTTATGTGGTAGATTATGTCAATTGATTTTCTAATGTTGAATCATCCTTGCATGCCTGGTATGAATCCCATTGGGTCATGATGTATCATTTTTTTGATATAATGCTGAATTCTATTGGTTAGAATTTTGTTGAGAATTTTTGTATCTATAGTCATGAGAGATATTTGTCTGTAATTTTCTTTTTTTGTAGTGTCTTTGCCTGGTTTTGGTATCAAGGTTATGCTAGCTTCATAGAATGAATTCAAAGAAGTATCCCTTCCTTTTCTATGTTCTAAAATAGTTTGAGTAGTACTGGCACAAGCTTTTCTCTGAATGTTTGGTAGAGTTCTCCAGTGAAGCCATCTGGGCCAGGGCTTTTTTTTGTTGTTGGGAGTTTTTTCTTACCTTTTCAATCTCTTCTCTTGTTATGGGCCTGTTCAGATTTTTGACCTCAGTTTGTGTTAGTTTGAGTAGGTAGTGTTTTTCTAGAAATGTTTCTACTTCCTCTAGCCTTTCAAATTTGTTGGGGTATAGTTTTTCATTGTACTCTGTTATGATCCTTTTTATTTCAGTTGGATCTGTTGTAATGTCCCCCATTTCATTTCTTATTTTGGTTACCTGCATCCTCTCCTGTTTTTCTTTTGTCTGTTTGGCCAATGGTTTGTTAATTTTGTTGATCCTTTCGAAGAACCAACTTTTGATTTTGATGATTCTTTCTATTGTTTTTCTATTCTCTATTTCATTTATTTCTGCTCTGATCTGTATTATTTCCTTTCTTCTGGTGGCTCTGGGCTTCTTTTGCTGTTTTCTTTCTATTTGTTTGAGTTGTATAGCTAATGTTTTGATTTTGTCCCTTTCTTCTTTTTTGATGTGTGCATCTGTTGATATAAACTGACCACTGAGCAATGCCTTCACTGTGTTCTGAAGGTTTTGGTATGATGTGTTTTGATTCTAGGAATTTTTTAATTCCATCTTTGATGTCTTCTACTACCCAATGGTTTGTAAGCAAAGTGTTATTCAGTTTTCATATATTTGATTTTTTTCCTCGCTCTTCTGTTATTAATTTCTACTTTTATGGTGCTGTGATCAGAAAAGATGCTTTGTATTATCTCAGTGCTTTGGATTTTGTTGAGGGTTGCTTTGTGGCATAAGATGTGGTCTATTCTGCAAAACTTTCCATGTGCATTGGAAAAGAATGTGTGCGCTGCTGTTGGGTGAAGTGTTCTACATATGTCTATGAGGTTAAGTTGGTTTATTGTGGCCTTTATATCTTCTGTATCTTTGCTGAGTTTCTTCCTAGATGTTCTGTCCTTTACTGAGAGTGGTGTGTTAAAGTCTTTTACTATTATTGTGGAACTATCAGTTTATCTTTTCAGTGCTGTTAGAGTTTGTTTTATGTATTTCGGAGCCCTGTCATTGGGTGCATAGATATTTATTATGGTTTTGTCCTCATGGTGGATTGTCCTTTTAATCATTATGCAATGTCCTTCCTTATCTTTTAGGGTGGATTTTGTTTTAAAGTCTATTTTATCTGAGATTAGTATTGCCATTCCTGCTCTTTTTTGGTTGCTGGTTGCTTGATATATTTTTTCTATCCTTTGATTTTTATATATTTATGTCTTTGTTTCTAATGTGTGTCTTTAGACAGAATATTGATGGATCCTTTTTTCTTTTTTTTTAAATCCATTCTGTCATTCTCTGTCTCTTCATGGGTGCATTTAAGCCATTTACGTTCAGTATGATTATTGATAGGTGTGAGTTTATTGCTGCCATTTTTTACTGCTTTGTTTTGTAGTGCTGATGTTTTCTTTGTTCCCCTTAGACTTCTGTGCTGAATTCCTTTTGTTTTTCATTTGTTTCCTTTTTATGTTTACTGAGACTTTATGTTTTTCTTCTTTATTTTGATGAGTAGGTTTGTTAACTTTATTTGTCATTACCTTGGAATTTACCCCTAGCTTCCTAAGTTTGAACCAGTCTTTTATTACTTGATATTGCCTTGAATTTCTCTCCATTTGAAATTTCTATACCTATACTGTTTATTCCCTCTTTTATTGTTCTGACATTGTTGTCATTTACAGATTGACCTCTCTGGTTTTCTGTTGTGAATTTTTTAGTTCTGTTTTATCCTTTAGAGTTCATTACCTAGATTGGTATCTAGCTGATGCATTCTTGCATCTTAGATTCAGGCCATTGTCTAATGTTGTTGGTTCTCTAACTGAAGGACCCCCTTTAAGAATTCTTGTAAGTTTGGTTTGGTTTTTACATATTCCCTAATTTCTGTGAAATGTCCTAATTTTGCCATCATATTTGGGCAAGATCTTTGCAGGAGATATTATTCTTGATTGGTGATTTTTTTTCAAGGTTTTATATATGTCATCCATGTCATCCCATTGCCTTCTTGCCTGCTTGGTTTCTGCTGAGTAATCACAGCTTAGTCTTATTGTTTCTCCTCTGTATGTGACTTTTCATTTTTCTTGAGCTGCTGTCAAGATTCTTTCTTTGTCTTTGGTTTAGGCAAGTGTGATTATGCTATGTCTTGGTGATTTCCTTTTAGGGTGTATCCTATATGAGGTTCATTGAGCCTCTTGAATGGTCAGCTTTTCATCTTTCATGGTATTAGGGAAGTTTTCTGTCATAAAATCTTCAATGATCCTCTTTGTGTTTTCTGTTTTCTCCCCTTGTGCTGGAACTCTGATCATATGCAAATTTTTGCTTTTGATTGTATCCCACATCATTCTCAGAGTTTCTTCATTTTTTTTCTCTGATTTTTTCCTCAAAGTGGTATCAAAGAATTTGTCTTCAATTTAACTAATTCTGTCTTCTATTGTTTCAAATATGCTCCTAAAACCTTCTATGGCACTGTCCATTTCTGAAATCTTGTTGTTTACCTTTTGGATTTCTAATTGCTGTTTTTGTATGATTTCTAGTTGCTTGTTTATTTTGACATCTACTTTCCTGTATTATTTTCCTGAATTCTTCCATTGTTTTGTCTGTCTTTTTCATGACTTTGTTTATTTTTTCCTCATTTTTGTCTGTATTTTCCTTCATCTGTTGGAGAACCCTGAATATTAGAGCTCTGAATTCCCTATCAGGTAGTTCCAGTGCCTTTTCTTCTAGCAGAAGGTCATCTGGTGTTTTATTTTGGTCACTTTCTGGGGCCTTCCTGTTTGTTTGTTTG
>NW_004443968.1:10814035-10829008 GCF_000243295.1 Trichechus manatus latirostris | reverse complement strand
TTTTTTTTGGTATGTTTTAATATTGTCTGTTGTCTTTGGGACATTCAGGAATTATTTTCTTCATTTATTGATTATACATTTGTTTGTTTCCTCCTGCTTTTTTATTTGGTTATGTCTGAGCAAGTGGGCTGGGTGTGTTTTGTTGCTTGCTTGTCTGTGGGCATGATACTTCTCATCTTCTACAGGTGTGCGAGGCTGGTTGCTCAGCTATGGTGCAGCAGGGCAGGTCTATCAGGGGGTCGGGGAGGGGTGGGGATGGGTCGTTTGCTGTATGTACCGGGCTGATGGGGCTGGTCTGGGGGGCAGTTCAGGGCAGGGTCTGTGGTCTTCGCTGGTGCTGATCAGGGGTGCAGTGCTTGGCGGGTGGTGCATATAGGCAGGAGGGAAGAGAAAGGATGTGATGTGTGGAAATAAGTGGGTAAGAGAAAGAAGAGAGAGAAAGAGAACCGCCCCCCCGACAAAAAAAAAGGAAAAAAGTAAATATAATGGCAGTGTAGTAGAATTCAGCAGGTGGGGGTGGGGCAGACCTGATGAGACCATGTGCCAGTGGCTCTGTAGCCCAGTGGTGTGGCTCAGCCTGTTAAGAAGGGGCCTGAGCAGCACATGGGGCTAGGTGGGTGGGAGAAAGGAAAGGAAAGAAGGGGAAGAGAGGGAAGAAAGGAAGAAACAAACAAAACAACAACAAAAATAAATATAGTGCTGAGGGAGCCAGCCACTGGGGGCAAGACAGAATTGGGGTGGTGGCAAGCTGATATCTCTCTTGCTGGGTGACACAGCACAGCCTGTCAGGAAGAGGTGGAGGCAGAAAAGGGCTTAGATTGGAGCAAGAAGGAAACGGGAGAAGGAGAAAGATAAATAAAAATTAAAAATATGGCACTGAAGGAGCTGTCCTATGGGGGTGGCACAGACCCCAGGAGGCTGTGTGTCAGAAGCAGCACAGTCCATCAAGAAGTGGAGGAGGGCATCGCACAGGGATAGGTGCATGGGAGAAAGGAAAGAAAGGAAGGGAGAGAGAGAGAAGATACAACAAAAAGAAAAAACAAAAACAAACAAACAAAAAAAATGGTGTTGAGGAGCCGGTCAGTGATGGCAGCACAGACCCGGGGACACCGTGTGCCAGTGACTCTCTAGCCAAGCATTGCCGCACAGCCCTTTGAGAGGGAGAGGGATTCACACAGGGCTAGGTTGATGGGAGAAAGAAAAGGAAGGAAGGCAGAGAGACAGAGAGAGAAGGAACAAGAAAAAAAAAGAACAAAGCAAAGAAACTAAAAAAACACAGCACTGATGGAGCTGGTTGGTGGGGGTGGTGTGGACCTGGAGAGAGCATGTGCCAGTGGCTCTCTAGCCCAGCGATGTGGCACAACCTGTCAAGGAGGGGTAGGGATGGCACATGGGGCTAGCTGTGTGGAAGAAAGAAAGGAAAGAAGGGAGAGAGAGATAAGAAACTGAAAAAATATCACTGAGGGAGCTTGCCAGTGGGGTGGCTTGGACGAGAGGAGGCTGTGTGCCAGTGGCTCTCTAGTGGAGTGGTGTGGCACAGGCCATCAAGAAAGGGTGGGGATGCACACGGGGCTAGCTGGGTAGGAGAAAGGAAAGGAAGGAAGGGAGAGAGAGAGAAGAAACCAAAAAAAAAAAAAAAGCCAAAAAAACAATAACAGCAACAACAAAAATGGTGCTGAAGGAGCTGGCTGGTGGGGACAAGGTGGACGCAGGCAGCAGTGAGCTGGTATCTCTCTGGCAGAGCAACCATGGCCTGTTGGAAAGCAGCAGAGGCCGCATAGTGGGAAGAAGGGTGGAGGGTGGGAAAGTGTGTATCCCTGGTTACCAGGTGCTCTGCCTCCTGTTGGGAGCTCCATGAAGTTGCCTTCTCATACTCTCTGTCTGCTGTTCTTGGTGTCTGAGGTCCAAGATGGTGAATCCGTGTCGCATTAGCTAGTAGGGGGCCTCTACTCCATAGATCTCCTCGTTCTCTGTTCTCTGTCAGTTTCTTATTCCATTTGGTGCTTGATTGAGTTTTTTATCCTTTTGTTTGATGCTTAGGGTTCCAGGATTGATGTCTGTATTTGTTTTACTTAGTTTTTTGGGTCTTTGCTGTGGAGGAATGGCATGGTACTTCTGTCTATAGCACCACGTTCACTCTGCCTCATCCTTTTGGTATTTGAAGGAAGAAACTCTGTGAGATGGGGTGGAGTTGAAGATTAACCATTTTCCCATTTTGTTGGGGAACAAAACACACAGAATTGTTACCCCTCCCCCACAACTAACCAAGGCTTTTCTTGGGAAAGATCAGGTTATATACTGTGTTAATATATGTGTGAAGGATAGGATGGAGAGCCCTGAAGGACTATGTCTTTTGTATATCTGAGTTATCAGAGATTACATTGAAGTTTGGCATCTATAAAATCACTGTTTTGACTGTCATCAAATAATATTTATTAGAAATCATGTTTTCATGTTGTCATGTTAAGTGCTATAAATATTGTTTGCTTTATGACTGTCAACATTTTTTAGGATACAGAAATAATTTTTTTTCCTTAAGATTTTTGGTGCCAAAGAGTTGAGCCAAATGTGGGTAAGATGGTAATTTTGCCTGTGCCATCCCTTGATCACATACTTTGGACATGTTACCAGGAGGGACCAGTCCCTGAAGGATATGTTGCTTGGCAAAGTAGATGGTCAGTGAAAAAGAGGAAGACCCTCAATGAGATGGACTGGCACAGTGGCTACAACAACGGGCTCAAGGATAACAATGATTGTGACAATGGTGCAGGACTGGGCAGTGTTTCATTCTGTTGTAAACAGGGTTGCTATGAGTTGGAGCCAACTCGACAGCACCTAACAACAACAACAACATCCCTTGAAGAGGGTACCAGGTGACTATGTTGGGGGATGAATATGCTGCTGAGAGGAACAAAAATGAATTAATCTGATTTAGAATGGGAGCTGGATGGTATGTACAAGTCATGGGCAAAAGCCATTTCACATATCTGTATATATAAGCTTTTCATTTTCAGAATAAAATCTTTACTATTGGTTAGAATATCTTTACGTGAGTCCGCGTTAAGAGACCAAAGACTACAAAGAAGTGTTTGTTGCTACCACCACTCCCTGCTGCCTCCCCTTCGCCTTGTCCTTCACTCTCAAGAACAGCTGGTCTGTGTAGTATAGACCGGTGGTTAAGAACTTAGTCTGTGGTATCAGCCCTTTGAATCTTGCTTCTGCCACTTCCTAGGTTTGTGATCTGGGAAAAGTTTCTTAATATCTATGAGCTTCAGTTTTCCTCACCTGAGAATAGAGGGTAATGATGCTGAGGTCACTGCACAATTTGCTTACCACACAACTCCAGGGGCTGCCAAACACATGGGTGACATTGTGAATAGTGCCCCCTGGAGTGCTTCTATGCTCAACCTACAAAACTATAAATGGTTGTCCTGCATAATGTTACTTTACAAGGTTAAGGATGAAAGGGGATGATTAATGTAAAGCACTTAGCATAATATATGACACAGAGGAAGTACCCACACAAGATTAGCAATTAGCAATTATTAGCAAGATTAGCAATTAGCAATTATTTTTTTACTCTTCTTGAGAGTTGCCGCCTCTTCATTCTCACCATCCCCCACCATAATCCCACTCTGAAGTCAGGTGTTAGTGGTTTTCAATGTCACATTCTATATTCCCAAAGGAAGTTTCTCCTCCTTTTTCTTTGGAATGATTTTATTGATTCCCTTAAAATAATCCATGCTCAGTTAACATTATCCAAATCCCACCTCTCAGAAATAATTATTTTTAATATTTAGTTATCATTTCATTCACCATTTTACATATATAATAAATATATTATATATACACACATATATGTATACACATATATACACATATATGTGTGTATATATACATACACATAGGAAGAATGATAGAAAGGTAATTTTAGACTAACAGGATTATGTTATATATGCCAATTTTAGTTAACAGTATTACATTTAATTTTATTTGAATTTAACCCAAGGAAAAGTAACTGTAGTGAAAAAATCACTGAACTTCAGATATATATTTTTCACTGCAAGATACATTTGATCTAAAAAAAGAAGTTATAAAACTATCATAGATTGAAATGATTTTTTTTTACAAGTACAATTTCAATTATAGATATAATTTGTTGGCCATACAAAAAAGAATGAAGAAATTAATAAACTTATATACTCGCTCCCTGAAAACAGTTTTTGTTAATATTAAAATGTCAAGTTCTATGACATATACATTTTGTTTTCTAACTAGAATTCCCTCTATTGGTTAACCTTTGTTCTGTATTTAGATTTTATGTTCACTGTCATTCCTTTTAAACCATCATTTATTTTTTGAGATATTTAATTTGATTTATTTCTTGAATGATCAGATTTTGTCATCCAAAAGATTTCAAAAGAAGGACTCTAGTGTTGAAATTTCTAAGTTCCAGAGTGCTAGAGAATGTCTGTTCTCATATACTTGAAAAGTAACTCAGTTGGGATAACATTATTGGGTCACTTTTTCTTTCGTTCAGAGCTTGATAAACATTGCTCCCTCTTTTCTGGCACTGCTTAAGGTGGAGATTTGGAGGCTATCTGGATTTTTCCCTCTTTTATTGATTTACTTTGTTTGCCTGGATGTCCAGTGATTTTTATCCTTGATATTCAGTAACTTTAATGGGGATATCTTGGCTTAATAATTTTATATCACTATTTCAAATGTCAGTTGCCCCTTTTGATCTATAGATTCCAATCTCTGTTTCAAGAAAGCTTTTCTCTTATATATCCATGAATATCTTTTTTTCTGAAGAATTTATTTTATTTCTTCTATGGGAGCCTCCGTTAGGTCAATGTTGGATGCGTTTTGTCTATCATATAAATCTTATATTCTCTCTCTCTCTATGCATATATATATATGTGTATGTATATACCCATCAACAATCTGTCAGTCTGTCATACTGTAATGGTTTGCATGTTGCTGTGGTGCTAGAAGCTATGCCGTCAGTATTTCAAATACTAGCAGGGTCACCTATGGTGACAGATTTCAGCAGAACTTCTAGGCTAAGACAGAAGCCAATGAAAACCTTATGGATTACAACAGAACATTGTCCAACTCACTAACATTGGACACGTCATTAGAGGAATAAATCTCTAGAGGAGAACATCATGTTTGGTGAAGTAGAGGGCCATGAGGGTGAAGGACACCCTTGGTGAGATGGATTGGCACAATAGCTGCGACCATAGACTCTAATGTGCTTCAGTTGTGAAGGTGACGAAGGACTGGCAACATTTCATTCTGTTGTACATAAGGTCATTATATTGTACATGAATCTGAGTTGACTCAATGACAGCTCTCTCCTTCTCTCTAATCTCTCTATCTCTCTGTTTCCTCTATCTATCTGTCTCCTCTGTCTGTCTCCTCTATCTTTCTCCTCTCTTTTCTGTCTATCTATCTGTCTGTCTGTCTAATCTATCTGTCTCTGTCTATCTATCTATCTGTTATGGATTGAATTGTGCCCTCCAAAAATGTGTTGTAAATCCTACCATGCCTGTGGTTATAATCCCATTTGGGAATAGAGTTTTCTTTGCTATGTTATGAGATAGTATTAGTGTAGGGTGTGTCGTGAATCAATCTCACAGTGAAACCTTTGAGAACCGGAACTCGTTGGGACTGTCTTGTTTTCCAAGGTCTCACAAATTTTCCACCTTTGACAGGATACAGTCTTACCACTCTTCTATAGCTCTTTTAGTGGAAAATATTTGAGTTTTCCTTCTCTGACACATTTCTCCCTTACACAGGTTCTGGCATTTGCAGGTTTTACTGTATAAAAGAAGCAAATTAAATAAGGAAGCAAAGAAGCACAGTTAGGGGAAAGTAGATGCCATGCCACATGAAGATCACCAAGGAGCCAAGGAAGAGAAGGAGACAAGGACTTTCCCTGAGTGCCAACAGAGAAAGAAGTCCTTCCTCTAGAGCCAGAGCCCTGAATTCAGACTTCTAGCCTCCTAAACTGTGAGAAAGTAAATTTCTGTTTGTTAAAGCCATCCACTTGTCATATTTCTGTTATAGCAGCACTAGATAACTAAAACATGATCAATCTATCTATTATATGTTATATTCTTTCACTCTGTCCCTGAGCAATTCCAGTTTACCTATCTTCTTTTGTTATCTTACAATCTCTTTTTGGCGAAACCCTTTCCTCTCTCAATTTTAAAATTAATTTTTGTTTTATCAAAGTCAATGCCCGCAGTTTAAAAGTTAATAATAACAAAAAGGTTAATAAAAAAACAAAAACTATACTGGTTTCTTGCTCTGCTTATTTCTATTTCTTTCAGTTCCTCTCCCTAGAAGCAATCTTGAATTATATGGATGTTTCTTCTGGCTTTTACACATCCTGTTATGGTAGAAGAGGGTTTAGTTCTCTTACACTGTCATGTCCTTTGCTTCCCCCTCTAGCATCCTCTCAAAATAGTCATAATTTTTGGTTTTATCAATATTCAGTTTACATTATTATGCCAATGAAAATATGATTTACAGCTGAGTGTTGAAGTGTACAATTATTCTTTACTTTCCTTTTTCTTTGTCCTGATGTCAACAATTATTTTTCATAAAATCTGATTAGTTTTCTTTTTCGCTATACCTTCCCATACCTTCCAATTGCCTCTTAATAGAATTTTCTGGGGGTCATTTACATCAAGTAGTCTATCAATTTCAATTTCTTTCTTGGAGACATCCCTCCTGGAAACTTCCATTCTTTACCTGGGATTTCTTTTTATTGGCGTTCTGAGGCTGATAGCATGTCTACCATCTTGAATAAGCAAGGGGTGGTGCCTGCCATCCTAGGTGATATGAGAACTAACTCCTTGCATGTAAGCTATCTCCTTATTAGGTAACGTAGGAACTAACCCCCTGTCTTTAAGATATCTCCTTATTTAGGCATACTTCTGGTTCCAGCTCAGTTAAGAAAAACAAGAGATTGGGGTCTCAAGACCAGTCGAAACTGATCTGGAACAGATTTGGCCCACCTGACATGTGCAGTACCAACAACCGTGTCCCTTGGATGACCTATTGAAAACACACCCCTGTTGTCTTAGTCATCTAGTGCTGCTATAACAGAAATACCACAAGTGGATGGCTTTAACAAAAGAGAAATTTATTTTTTTACAGTCTAGTAGGCTACAAGTCCAAATTCAGGGCATCAGCTCCAGGAGGTTTTCTCTCTCTTTTGGGAGGAAGGTCCTTGTGATGCATCAGTCTTCCCTTGGTCTGGGAGCATCTCAGTGCAGGAACCTCACGGCCAAAGGACGCGCTCTGCTACCGGCACTGCTTTCTAGGTAGTATGAGCTTCCCATGTCTCTCTGCTCATTTCTCTCTTTTATATCTCGAAAGAGATTGGCTTAAGGCACTACCTAATCTTGTAGACCTCATCAATATAACTGCCTCTAACCCATTTTATTACATCATAGTGGTAGCATTTACAACACATAGGGAAATCACATCAGATGACAAAATGGTAGACAATCATACAATACTGGGAATCATGACCTAGCCAAGTTGACGGTTATTTTGGGGGGATATAATTCATCTGTGACATCCATCTATGCCCCGGATGTGGGCAAAATGCCATCTTTGTGGCTCCCCTCTTAGACTGAGCAGGCACAGAAGATCGGACTGCCCCAGGAACGCCTTTATGGGCCAAATGAATTAGCAGGCTGACTCCACCTTGGGATGTCACTGAAGACCCCAGACCCAATTTACTTTACCCATATAAACCCCTCGGGCAATTGTTCAGGGAGCCACCTTGGTGACACAAGTCCCAGTGGGCTCCTTTACTTGGCCAACTAAGTAAAGCTTCTCCCGCTTTCACCGCTTCCCGTCTTTCTAGCCACTCAGAGCAGACCTGGAAGGGTCCAGTTACAGTTCTTGGAAATCCCTTTGCTTTAGTGTTAAGATGGATTTCCTGTTTCCTGGATCTTTTGTCCTTCCCTTTTCTTGGTTTACTTGTTAGCCTGGTGGATGATATCCTCTAGTGGCTTTGTTAGCCAAAGCAGGTCCTGCCTGGTGCGTGTGACTTTTAGTCAATCAAAGCACACGAGATGAGGAGAGAGGAAGAGCGTTTTATTGCAAGTGCAGGAGCAAGCAGCAGAGAGGTGATTTCTCAAATTCTGCTTCCCAATCTGTTGGAAGCTCAGTGTTTTATACAGTTTCAAACAAGGAAGTTCATACAAATATCAGGGGTTACATAGGCTGTCATGGCATGCAGGCACAGTAGAGTTGTTCATACAACTTTTCTTAGAGAAAATGGTGTCTAATGCCACCTTGGGGTGGTAACTTTACTATGCTAATGAGACCCTTGGGTGACTTTTAAGTTTTAGCAGACTTAAGCTGGTTTAGAAGCAGGAGTTTATTTTAGTTTTGAAAACACTCTGAAACTTCAGAGCGTTCTTTTGTGATTCATATTAGGATGAACAGAAATTATGTTAAGTTTTGGGAAGAAACTGTACTTCTGCAGTTCATCTGAGATGTTATGATACCTCAGCTGGGCCTTGCTATCAGCTTCTTGAGAAAGGGTTCATACCTGTTGCCGTTGAGCAGATTCCCACTCACAGTGACTCTATTCAAACTATTTCCTCTATGCCTGTTATGGATTGAATTGTGTCCCCCCAATATGTGTGTCGACTTGGCTAGGCCGTGATTCCCAGTATTGTGTGGTTCTCCACCATTTTGAGATCTGATTATCTTATGTGTTGTAAATCATAATGTCTGTGATGTTAATGAAGCAGGATTAGAGGCAGTTATGTTAATGTGGCAGGACTCAATCTACAGAATTAGGTTGTATCTTGAGTCAATCTCTTTTGAGATATAAAAGAGAGAAGCCAGCAGAGACACAGAGAGTCCTCATTACCACCAATACAGAAGTGTCTGGCGTGGAGCTTATCCTTTGGACCTGGGGTCCCTGTGCTGAGAGACTCTTAGATCAGGGAAAGATTGAGGACAAGGACTTTTCCCCAGAGCCGACAGACAGAGAGAAAGCTTTCCCCTGGAGCTGGTCCCCTGAACTTGGACTTCTAGCCTCCTAGACTGTGAGAGAATAAATTTCTCGTTGTTAAAGCCATCCATTTGTGATATTTCTGTTATAGTAGCAATAGAAAACTAAGACAATGCCTTTCAGGATTATGACTCTTGATTTGGGGGAAATCACTTTGTTCAAGGTCTAAGGAGGCCTGTATCAGTCCAAACATCACAATATTTATTGGTAAGTTTGCTGTTTGTGGTTAGCAATTGTGACAACTCTTTTGTTATATTAAAGATGGAGTGTTTGTTTTCCTTCTTCTATTTCTCACTGGCTTTGAGGTGTCCCAAGTGAGAAGAGTTGAGTAAAAATGTCTTTATTCTGCTGTCTTTAACCAGAAGTCCTTAAATTTTCAAAAATTAACAATCTTTGTAATATCTTTGTTGTTCCTTCCAAGAACATGCTTTTTACTTTTAATCACACATCAACACAATTCGTATATTTTTTCCATATGGAGATCTGACTTGAGGCTCCAAAGAGCCAAAAATAGCTTGATTGATGGCCTCCTCTGGCTGCTGCTGCAGATTATAATTTATATCCTCCCCTCTGGGTGCCCTTTGGAGCCCTGGTGGCACAGCAGTTAAGAGCTTGGCTGCTAACCAAAAGGTCAGCAGCTTGAATCCACCAGCCTCTCCTTAGAAACCCTATGGGGCAGTTCTACTCTGTACTATAGGTTAGTTATGAGTTGGAATCCACTTGATGGCAACGGGTTTGGTTTTGGTTTTTGGGTTCCCTTTACATACTTGCCGTTTCCCTTTTTGCACGTGAGACTATAAAAATCGATCAAATAGGGGAGAAGGTGTCAGAAGCAGGTTGGGCAACTCTGAGAACCTCATCTTGTTGGAAGCAATGGCGTTTAAACTGCTGCTGTATTGGGGTGGGAAATAGAGTGCAAAATTCATGGCAGTTACCAATGACTGAGCTTGATTTATGAAGCAGAAAACTGCTAGAATTACTTTAAAATAATCAATTTAATCTCATTTATGCCAAAATGTTAATTGGAATTAAGGTCAAAATGGGTGGAAAGACAGTAATTAACCTGCCTCAGCTTTCCTTTAGGCACTTATCTGGCAAAAACACAAAAAAAGAAACAGGAGAGGAAAGGTGAATTTAAGTTTCATGGCTTTTAGGCAGATTCTGTTTCAAATTAGCAAACAAATTTCAAAAATTTCCCCTAAATGTGAGATATTTCAGGAAAAATGAAATCTTGTCCTAAAATCACTGCTTCAGATCAAAGGGGAATAAGTTAATAAGGACTTGGGGCAGAGCAAAGGGAGTTGCACATCTTCTCCTTGATGTAATTCCATTCACCTCTTAGTTTCATTTAAATCCGTTTGTTGTTTTGTCTTGTAGACAAAATAAGATTTACAAGAGCAAAATGATAAGTTTGTAAGTGGTTTTCAGGAAGAAACGACATTGAGAGTGTTATTAGCACATCATCAAATTGAACCAAATTACAAGTTTCATTCAAAACAGATATTTGGTGCTTACCTTCTTTGCAAAACATGGCACATATAAGTAGGGTGGTGGCTTTGTGGGTGTTGGTTTTATTATTTTGCTTCATAATGTAGCCAATATTATAACAATTCTTTTGGATGTATCAAATATTATATAACAAAATATATAACTTTATATATTTCGGAATACAAAAATATATTTATACATATATAAAAATAATTATATATGTATGTGTGTGTGTATACATATACAACCAACTCTTGATGTCTTCATCACCCTTCTCTACCTAAATGCAAACCCCAAAATACCATAACCAAAATACCCTTCTCACAGGTAAGCTCTTGAACACGTCACAGTAATTCATCCCTCAGTTCTTTTGCACATATCTTTCTCTTATGTGAAGTGTCTTTCTCCACTTCCTTATCTAAATAACTGCTACAAATCCTTCAAAACTTACCCCAAGTGTCAACCTCTGTCACTTTCTCTGGGAAGCCTTCCTTATGCCCCAATCTTACTTAGATATTCCCAGGGTACCCTTGGCTTTCATCATAGTGTTTGCTTCACTGCCAGTTGATAGAGCTTCTTTTCTTAGCTAGATTGTGAACAGCTATGAGACCAGGACCATGTCTCTGAATCCCTGAGGTCAAGCACATTGCCTGGCATGTGGTAAGTGCTCAGTGCATCTTTGTTGAATCGAGTGGATGCATACCCTAGGAGAGGTTTGTCTTAAGTGTCAATTATCTACTTTATATTTGCTCATTGACACCTCAGAGCAGATCAAGAACATGGAGGTGCTCGTGCAGTGAACATCACACCCCTGAGCAGCACAGACACGGCCTACTGGAACTTGCCCTGCACTGATTCCTGGCCCACCCTGTTGGTCCTAGTATGTGCCACAAACAATCCATCTCAGCGACTCCCCTTCAGCTGGACCTGCCCTGCTGCACCATACCTGAGTGACTGACCCTGCCCATTGGACAAGAAGGTGAAAAGTATCATGCCCACAGCTGAGGAAACAACAAAGAACACACAGCCTGCCTGCTCAGACATAACCAAATAAAACAAAAAGCAGGACAAAACAAACAAATCTACAATCAATAAACGAGGAAAATAACTACGGAGTATCCCAGAGACAGCAGACAATATCAAAACGTGAAAAAAAAGGACAAGATAGTTCCACTAGGCATCCAAAAGAAAATACCAGGTGACTTTCCAGTAGAAGAAAATGCATTAGAACCGCCTGATAAGGAATTCAAATCTCTAATGTTCAGAGCTATCCAAGAGTTGACGCAAAAAGCAGCCAAAAATGAGGAAAAATAGACAAATTCATGGAAAAGGCAGAAAAATTCATGGAAAAGACAGACAAAAAAATGGAATAATTCAGGAAAATAATACAGAAACACAGTGTCAAAATAAATTCACTTCTACAAATCATACAAAAACAACAATTAGAAATCCGAAAGATAAACAACAAGATTTCAGAAATGGACAGTGTCATAGAGGGGTGAGGAGCAGGTTTGAAATGATGGAAGACAGAATCAGCAAAACTGAAGACAAACACTTGTATACAACTCTGAGGAAAAATCAGAAAAAAGAAAAATGAAGAAACCCTGTGAATTATGTGGGATACGATCAAAAGCAAAAATCTGTGAGTGATCAGAGTTTCAGAACAGGGGGAGAAAACAGAAAACACAAAGAGGATCACTGAGGAACTGCTGACAGAAAACTTCCCCAATATCATGAAAGATGAAAAGCTGACCATTCAAGAAGCTCAATAAACCCCATATACAATACACCCCAAAAGAAAATCACCAAGGCATATCATAATCACACTCGCTAAAACCAAAGACAAATAAAGAATCCTGAGAGAAGCTCAAGAAAAATAAAAAGTCA
This sequence comes from Trichechus manatus latirostris, assembly GCF_000243295.1. Lineage (NCBI taxonomy): Eukaryota > Metazoa > Chordata > Mammalia > Sirenia > Trichechidae > Trichechus > Trichechus manatus. The sequence continues at coordinate 10,816,578 of NW_004443968.1, read as the reverse complement.
CATACAGAGGAGAAACCATAAGACTAAACTTGGATTATTCAGCAGAAACCATGCAGGCAAGAAGGCAATGGGATTACATAGACAAAACCTTGGAAAAGAAATTGCCAACCAAGAAAAATATATCCTGCAAAACTCTCATTCAAATATGATGGTGAAATTAGGACATTTCCAGATAAACAGAAATTAGGGGACTATGTAAAAACCAAACCAAACTTTCAAGAATTACTAAAGGGAGTCCTTAGATCTGAGAACAAACAACATCAGACCACAGGCTGAATTTAGGATGCAGGATCATACCAGCTAGATACCAAAGTAGAAAATGAACTCTCAAGGACTATCCCAAACCAAAAGAATTATAATAGGGAGGCAGAGAGGTTATTCTGTAAATGACAACAACATCAGAACAATAAAAGAGGTAATAAATGGTTTAGGTATAGAAACTTCTAATGGAGAGGAAGGTGAGGCGATACCAAGTAGTAATAGACTGCTTCAAACCTAGGAAGATAAGGGTAAATTTCAAGGTAACCACGAAGAAAGTTAACAAACCTACTCATCAATATAAAGAAGAAAAACATAAAGTCTCAGTAACAACAACTTCTACAAAAACAAAAGAAATAAGAAAAAAAATTCACAAGCAAAAGGAATTCAGCACAGTAGAGTAAGAGGAACAAAGAAAATGTCAGCACCACAAAAAAACACTACAAAATGACAGCAATAAACTCACACCTATCAACAATTACACTGAATGTAAATGGCCTAAATGCACCCATAAAGAGACAGAGAGTGACAGACTGTATTAAAAAAAAAAAAACAGGAACCATCAATATGCTGTCTACAAGAGACACATCTTAGAAAGAAAGACATAAATTTATTAAAAATCAAAGGAGGGAAAAAATATATCAAGCAAACAGCTACAAAAAAGAGCAGGAGTGGCAATACTAATCGCAGATAAAATAGATTTTAAAACAAAATCCACCATAAAAGACAAAGAAGGACACTATATAGTGATTAAAGTGATGATCTATCATGAAGACATAACCATAATAAACATCTATGCACCCAATGACAGGGCTCCAAAATACATAAAACAAACTCTAACAGCACTGAAAAGAGAAATTGACAGTTCTGCAATAATAGTAGGAGACTTCAAAACACCACTTTCAGTAAAAGCCAGAACATCTATCAAGAAACTCAGCAAAGATTCAGAAGACCTAAAGGACACAATCAGCCAACTTGACCTCATAGACATACATAGGACACTACACCTAATAGCTGCAAAGTATACATTCTTTTCCAATGCACATGGAATGTACTCCAGAATAGACCACATCTTAGGCCGGAAAGCAACCCTCAACAAAATCCAAAACACTGAGATAGTAGAAAGTATCTTCTTTGACCACAATGCCATCAAGGTAGAAATTAACACTAGAAAGAGCAAGGAAAGAAAATCAATTACATGGAAACTGAATAACACCCTGCTTACAAACCACTGGGTAATAGAAGAAATCAGAGATGGTATCAAAAAATTCCTAGAATCAAACGAGAATGAAAACACATCACACCAAAATCTTTGGGATACAGCAAAGGCAGTCCTCAGAGGACAATTTATAGCAATAGATGCACACATCAAAAAAGAAGAAAGTGAAAAAATCAAAACATTAGCTACACAACTCGAACAAACAGAAAGAGAAGAGCAAAAGAAAAAAAAAGCCCACAGCCACTAGAAGAAAGGAAATAATAAAGATCAGAGCAGAAATAAAAGAAATAGAGAATAGAAAAACAATAGAAAGAATCAACAAAACCAAAAGTTGGTTCTTTGAAAGGATCAACAAATCGACAAACCACTGACCAAACTGACAAAATAAAAACAGTAGAGGATGCAAATAACCCAAATAAGAAATGAAATGGGGGTGATTACTACAGACTCAACTGAAATAAAAAGGATCATAACAGAGCGTAATGAAAAACTATACTCCAACAAATTTGAAAACCTAGAGGAAATGGATAAATTTCTAGAAACATACTACCTACCCAAAGTAACACAAAGTGATGCTGAAAATCTGTACAGACCCATAACAAGAGAAGAGATTGAAAAGGTAAGAAAAAACTCCCAACAAAAAAAGCCCTGGCCCAGATGGCTTCACTGGAGAATTCTACCAAACATTCAGAGAAGAGCTTATACCAGTACTACTCAAACTATTTCAGAACATAGAAAAGGAAGGGATACTTCTGAATTCGTTCTATGAAGCCAGCATAAGCCTGATACAAAAACCAGGCAAACACACAACAAAAAAAGAAAATTACAGACCAATATCTCTCATGAATATAGATACAAAAATTCTCAACAAAATTCTAGCCAGAGAATTCAGCAACATATCAAAAAAATAACACATCACAACCAAGTAGGATTCATACCAGGCATGCAAGGATGGTTCAACATTACAAAATCAATCAACATAATCCACCACATAAATAAAAGAAAAGAATCACATGATCATCTCAATTGACACAGAAAAGTCCAACACCCATTCCTGATAAAAAAT
>NW_004443968.1:10752293-10813935 GCF_000243295.1 Trichechus manatus latirostris | reverse complement strand
AGACGCAACATTGTGAAAATGACAATTCTACCCAAAGCAATTTACAAATACAATGCAATCCTGATCCAAATACCAACAACATTCTTTAAAGAGATAGAAAAACTAATCATTAACTTTATATGGAAAGGGAAGAAGCCCTGGATAAGTAAAGCACTATTGAAGAAGAAGAATAAAGTAGGAGGACTCACACTACCCGACTTCAGAACCTACTATACAGCTACAATAGTCAAAACAGCCTGGTACTAGTATAACAACAAACACATTGATCAATGGAACAGAATTGAGAACCCAGATGTAAATCCATTCATCTTTGGTCACCTGATCTTTGACAAGGGCCCAAAGTCCATCAAATGGGGAACAGTCTTTTTAACAAACTGGCAAAACTGGATGCCCATCTGCAAAGAAATGAAACAGGACCCATAGCTCACACCATGTGCAAAAACTAATTCAAAATGGATCAGACTTAAACATAAAGCCAAAAACTATAAAGATCATGTAAGAAAAAATAGGATCAAGGCTAGACACCCTGATACAGGGCATTAACAGGATACAAACCATAACCAACAACACAAAAACTCCAGAAGATAAGCTAGATAACTGGGCTCTTCTAAAAGTTAAACATTTATGCTCATCAAAAGACTTCACTAAAAGAGTAAAAAGAGAACCTACAGACTGGGAAAAACTTTTGGACATTGCAAGTCAGACAAAAGTCTAATATCTAAAATCTACAAGAAAATCCAACACCTCTACAACAAAAAGACAAATAATCCAATTAAAAATTTGCAAAGGAAATGAACAGACACTTCACCAAAGAAGACATTCAAACTGCCAACAGACACATGAGAAAATGCTTGCAATCACTAGCCATTAGAGAAATGCAAATCAAAACCACAATGAGATACCATCTTACCCCAGCGTTACTGGCATGAATCAAAAATACTGGAAATACCAAATGTTGGAGAGGCTGTGGGGAGATCAGAACTTATGCACTGCTGGTGGGAATGCATGATGATACACCCTTTTGGAAAATGATATGCCACTTTCTTAGAAAGCTAGAAATAGAAATACCATACAGTCCAGCAGTCCCACTTCCAGAAATATATCGTAGAGAAATAAGAGCTGTTACATGAATAGACATATTCACACCCATGTTCATTGCAGCATTGTTCACAATAGCAAAAGCATGGAAACAACCTAGATGCCCATCAACAGACGACCGGATAAGCAAACTATGGTACATACACACAATGGAACATTACGCAATGATAAAGAACAATGATGAATCTGAAAAGCATCTCATAACATGGGTGAAACTGGAGGACATTATGCTGAGTGAAATAAGTCAATCACAAAAGGACACACATTGTATGAGACCACTACTATAAAAAGTCATGAAAACGTTTACCCACAAAAAGAAGCAATCTTTGATGGTTATGAGGGACAGGAGGGGTGGGAGGGTGATAGTAGATAGACAATAGATAAGTGGTAACTTTGGTGAAGGGTAAGACAGTACACAATACTGGGGAAGTCAGCACAACTTGTACAAGGAAAGGTCATGGAAACTCCACAGACACATTTAAACTCTCTGAGGTACCGAATTGCTGGGCAGAGGTCTGTGGGGACCCAGGTCTCGGGGAACATCTAGTTCAATTGGCCTAACACAGTTTACAATGAAAATGTTCTACATTCTACCATGGTGAGTAGTGACTGGGATCTTAAAAGCTGTGAGCAGCCATCTAAGATACTCCACTGGTCTTACGCCTATGGGAGCAAGGGAGAATGAAGAACACTAGAGACACAGGGGAAAGATTAGTCCAAAGGACTAATTGACCACAACTACCATGGCCTCCACCGGACTGAATCCAGTACAGCTAAATGGTGCCCGGCTACCACCATGACTGCTCTGACAGGGATCACAACAGAGGGTCCTGGACAGAGCTGGAGAAAAATGTAGAACAAAATTCTAACTCACAAAAAAAGACCGGACTTACTGGCCAGAAAGAGACTGGAGAAACCTCAAGAGTACGGCCCCCGGACACACTTTTAGCTCAGTAATGAAGTCACTCCCAAAGTTCACCCTTCAGCCAAAAATTAGACATCCTCATAAAACAAAAGGAGATTAAAGGGGCACAACAGCCCAGGAACAAGAACTAGAAGGTAAGAGGAGACAGGAAAGCTGGTAATAGGGAACCCAAGGTTCAGAAGGGAGAGTATTGACATGTTGTGGGGTTGTTAACCAATGTCATAAAACAATATGTGTACTAACTGTTTAATGACAAACTGCTTGTTCTGTAAACCTTCATCTAAAGCACAATAAAAAAAAAAAGAAGAAGAAGAAGAAGGTGGAGGTGGGTGTATTCCAGGAGGAAGGACAGAGGTACTGGCAGAAGACGTAGAAATGGAAAGGTGTCCATGATCAGCCATTCACAAGTCACCTTTGATGTGTTTGCCAGAGTGGTCCCGCCACTGTCAATACCTACAGATTTTTGCTGAGCTGCATGCCGTTAATTATTTTGTTATTCAAAACCTTATCCATTGGTAGTAAATCCCTTTTGTTAGACACTTATAAGTAATTCTTGTATGTTTTTAATGCTTAATGTTTGGAATTTGACACAGCTAGGGATTTTTATGAGGTTGTGTCTGTGTATGGATGTTGGCGTTTGGGCAATCGAGGGTTGTAAGGAAGATATTCTGGTGACTTCTGGGTGGAACCAAAGTGGACATTCTGCATAAAGGGCCTTCTATGGAAATCTTGCATCTCACAGGTAGCTTGAAACTCAAAGTCCTATGATATACTTTCTCAACTACCATCAAATCAGTTTAGCTTAATGCAAAGACAATATCTTCTTTTCCACAATATGGAACTTATTTGGGAATGAGAACTCAGTGACCAAGAACTGACTGCTAAATGCTAGTTAGTAAACTTCTTCTCACCTGGCTACTCTTCCTCGAAGATCTCCAACTCCTTGTAGGTGTTTGGTGTTTAGCTCCTGTACTGCAAAATTAGTTCCTGTGGCCATCTGGTCTCGAACTCTTATTTGTTCTTCTAAAACCTATAATTTTGAGTTAAAATTCCTGTTAATTTCTCATCACACATAAGAAGAAAAGATCATATTAAGCAGGGTTTACAAACTCCAATGCTTGTTTTTAGGCTGTGAATGTAAATAAGTAAAACAGTCCCATCTCAGAGATGGGGGTAGGGGGATAGGTAGTGCCCTCCAGCTTACTGTTGCCAGGTGGAAATGATACTTCCACAGAAGCCAGAAATCCAGATTTTATGTGAAATCTCCCAATTTTTAAATAGTGACATTTTATTCAAGATCTCTTATGAACACTATATGGATCAAAGAAAATGTATTTATTGGTCTGATATGGCTATGGGTTGCCATTTGGGGATCAATGTTTTAAAAGCTTTTCACAAAAAACTGTTCCACAACTGGTGGTAAGTTTAGAAAAAGTGATTTTTAATACGGCATTAGGCAAGGACCTTTATGGATTAAACCTGAACCACAGTGAAGCTAACACAATGAACACAATGAAATCTCGACCAAATTGTTTTTCATCTGGTTGTAAAAGAAGTTTATTGTTCCAGATTTCTTAGAGAACATGGGTATGTTCAGATTTTGTCCTTGTGTGTCTTTAATGATGTCTTTATTATGGCTTGGTATTCTGGAAATAAAACTGACTTTCCTATACCACCAGGTTGGTGGTCTTGAGAACAGTGGTTTAATTTTTTTTCACCTACATGTAAGTATTTATTTAAAAATTGAAATAATTCTGTTTGTCTGAAGAGAAAATTTATGTCTTACTTGACATTCAAACAAGTTTTACTGTAATGTGAAGAGGGAAATTAGGAATAATTTATATAAAAATACTTTGGATTTACTCTGAAATAAGCGAGAGTATAGAACTTTAGAAAATACAAACAAATTTGTGACTTAAGGAAATATTCTAGTTTAGTTATTATATTTGACCAAGACCTGAAGTATGTTTAAACTTATGTTTATGAATTTTACTACAAATAGAAGGATTTTTATAGCAAGTGAATTATAGAAATTTCAAAGACCACATTAAGAATCTTTCCCATTTGAAAACTGACAGATTGAGACAATCTAAAGGCAATTAAAGCCTTAAATGAAGTCATAAAAGTGTCAAAAAACACTAGCTAGAGATTTTTTGTTAAGAATAATGATAAAAGGAAACTTGCCGTACTAGCTTTAAAACATTTTATGAAGCAAGGATAAAGTAAATCAGTGTAGTGCTGGTATGTAGCCAAATAGATCAACGTAATGTAAAGAGGACCTTGGTAAACGTGAGGAAGAAATACTCTATACATGAGACTCACAAATCAATGAGGGAGGAATTTCACAAATCCTGTTGGGATCTCGATTAGTTATCCATAAAACAATGAATTAGATCATTACCTCACATTATATATTAAAATAAACCTTAGAAAAAATAGATTAAAAATAAATTCAAAACTAAGCCCTAAAAATAAAATGTGTCAGAGATGATCTCATTTCTGAGTGAAGAACTTTCTAATCTTTAAGGTAATGAGAAAAATCACAAAGCAAAATCTTATAAAAATCTTGCAAAAACATTATAAATACAATTAAAATATAAACAACGAACTGGAAAAACATTTATAGCCAATATTATTACCAAGGGTTTTGGTGGTGTCCTGGAACTAGCATGTACCTGCTTTAAAGAGCTGATTGTGTATTGTCCCTTCCCATCTTCGTGCTCAGTGACATCAAGTTGGGCATTTGAAATTAGTCATAGTAGGAGTATTTACACCATGGAAATAGGCAAATACTATAAACCAGGTTTCCTTTTTCCCTAGATAACTGATTGTTAAACATATACCACAAACCACTGGTTGCTATCCCTAATATGTTAAAGAATTAAGTCAGTAAGAATTAAAAACCACTAGAACCCTGAAAGATAAATTTGCAAAACATACGAATAGATTATTGACAGAGGAAACAGAAATTGTTATAGCCACTTAAAAAAAGGGGGTTTAACACCTTCAGAAAGTAAAGAAAAAAAGGAAGTCTCATTTCTGTCCAATCAGATTAGCAAAGATTAAAACAACAATAAGTGCTGACATAAACCAAAAACAAGACCAAACTCATTGCCATTGAGTAGATTCCAACTCACAGCAACCCTACAGGACAGAGTAGAACTGCCCCATAGGGTTTCCAAGGCTATAAATCTTTACGGAAGCAGACTCCATACCTTTCTCCCGCGGAGTGGCTGATGGGTTAACAGCTAAGCACTTAACCACTGCGCCACCTGGGCTCCTTAATAGGCACAGAGAAAAAAGCACTATCATACAATGCTAACGGAAGTGTAAATTAGTATAAGCTTTCTGGAAATCCATTTGGCAACATGCATCAAATGCTTTCAAAGTGTTCATACTCTGGTAATTCCACTTCTAAGAATGTATACTATGGAAATAATCCAAATGCAGACAAATATTTATGCACAGAGATATTTTAACATTAAGAAAATAAATGAGCAAATCGTGGTACATGCACCATGCAAAAGGCTTTTAATGACATATCAAAATTTTATATTAAAGATTATGCTTATAAATGTAGTCTCAGCCTCCTGAATGGAATGTCCAGAAGACAGGGTATTTGTAGAGACTGCCATTTGATGAAGGGATTGTGAGTTTTTTTCCCCAGGTTTTAAAACTTTCTACCGAACTTTCAAAATTACTACAATGATCAAGTACTGCTTTCATAAATTAGGGAAAAAACACAAAAAGCAATGTCATGACAAAATTCTCTTTGAGTTAAAAATAGATTTTTTTTTAAGAGAATAAAAAGAAAACTACAGACTGGAAGAAAATATTTGCAAAACATATATCTGATAAAGGACTTGTACCCAAAATATTTTTATAAAGTGTCAAGGAAATCCTCTTCAATTGGATGATATTTGAGCAGAGACCTGGAGGAAATGAAGAACAATTCATAGGAATATCTAGGGGAAGATAACTCCCTCCAGAGCGAATAGCAAGTGCAAAGGCTCTGAGCCAGAGTACGCTTGATATGTTCTAGAAACAACAAGGAGGCCAGTGTGGCTAGAGTAAAGGAGAGAAGGGTGGGAGATGGTGTCAGAGAGATAACATGAGTCAGATTACGATGGGCCAGCTGAACCATCATTGCCAAAGCATTATGAAAACTTCTTACTGAAATGATTACATTAATAGAATCTTGGATATTTAGACTAAAATAAGAATCTTAGCACAATGTCTGACATAATGTTAAAGAGTTGTTTTATTGTTACAAAATATATACACAATAAATGTTCTTTTGGCATAAATGAGCAGTTGAAGAATCAAACCATTTCCCTCTGGGACAACTAAACTGTAATCATTTAAACTTAAACAAGAGGTACATGTTTCTATGTTTGAAAAATTATACTGGTGGTTGATAATCTTTGTCAGCAATGATACCAACATATGAGAAATAGAGAACTACCTCAATGTTTTGGTTGAGTTTTTTGACTATACTGGTGATGGTCTGGATGTGACTTTCCAGCAGCTTCCTAGCAAGTGACTCCTCTTTTCGAAAGCCCTGGGTCCCCTGAAGACAGGCAGAGATGTCCTCCTTGATGCGGAAGGCTTGTTCTAGGAGGAAGGCTATGGTGCGCTCCTGGTTGTTTAGCCTGTCTTCTAGCTGACTTCTCTGGGTGTTTGGAATGACAGGAAGGAAAGAATAACCCCTGGTCAGGGAAAGAAGACAACGTCAAGGTTATTAAAAGAATGAGCTGGCGAATCCAGAAACCAGAATTCATATCATCACTTCTATTCCTTCTCCGCTATGAGAAATTAGTAGAACTTTAAGCACTTACAAGCTTAGAATCTTGGTTTGAATTTCATCTAAAAAGCAGATCAGATCTTGTGTCATGTGTCATGCATTTTTTTTATGTTTCCCAAGGAGGAATTGCTCTATATACTATAATGGTAAATTTTCAAGCCAAATTGGTGGGTGTAGGAAGAAGGGGATTCATGAAGGAAAATATTAGAAGCCTTCTTCCCAAGACTTATGCCTTCATATATCCCTGAATGGAAAACACTAATCTAGAAATTCCTATATCTGTAAAAATGTGAAAGTGGTTATGTTAGAGAATCTATCTAATCCAGCAAGACACCCAAACTCAAACCCATTGCCATTGAGTTGATTCTGACTCACAGTGACCCTATAGGACAGAGCAGAACTGCCTCATAGGGTTTCCAAGGCTGTAAATCTTTACAGAAGCAGCCTGCCACATCTTTCTCCCGCAGAGCATCTGGTGGGTTCAAACTGCCTACCTTTCAGTTAGCTGTGGAGCGCTTAACCAGTGTGCCACCAGGGCTCCTTCTAGCAAGATAAGCCTTTACAATGCAATTCTGTGGTCAAACAAATTTGGAAAACATTGCATAAAATACCCCTCTCCTGGTGATTCACACTGCGTATTAGCATATTAATGTCCAACAGTATTTTTCTAATTTTATAGATGAGGAAAGTGGTTCATAGGGTAGTAGTTACATAGCTGCTTTTTGGTGACTTTAAGCCCATGGGCTAAGGCATTTGGCTATATTATCCCCCAAACATAGGTCACTTCTAAAGGCTTGTGTGCATTGATTTCTGACCTCACACCAGGACACATTTTGTATACATGAGCATGACAGCATTCCATTGTATTGGATAACAGAGTCAGAACTTAGTTTAAATTTGCCTGGAAGGCAATTAAATTTCTTGGTGACTTTGTACTATCTTATGAATGGGAAGTAAAATTAGAAAACTTTCATGGTGCTTAAACAAATTTCTAATATTAATTATGCTGAGATTGGATATCATAAGTATTTTTAAAATAAAACTCCATTTTAGAAGTTTTAGTTAAAAACCTTTATGTACAAGTATACATGAAGAATATACTTTAAGAGACATTGATTTAACATTATTGCAATTATACATAGGACCTGCTGTGTCTGTGAAATGATAACAGGTATTAGCTTAAAAAAAGGAATGGTTTTAATTAGATTCAAACCAAACCCATTGCCATCAAGTCAATTCCAACTCATAGTGACTTTATAGGTCAGAGTAGAACAGCCTCATAGGGTTTCCAAGGCTGTAAATATTTACGGAAGCCGATTGCCACATCTTTCTCCCTCAGAGTGGCTGGTGGGCTCAAACCACCGATCTTTCAGTTAGCAGCCAGGCAGTTAACAACTGTACCACCAGGGATCCTGGGATTCATGACTTAAAAAAAACAAAAACAAAAACAAAAACAAAAAAAACCCATTGCCGTGGAGTCATTCTGACTCATAGAGACCGTATAGGACAGACTAGAACTGCCCCATAGGGTTTCCAAGGAGCAGCTGGTGGATTCGACCTGCCAACCTTTTGGTTAACAGCTGAGCTCTTAACCACTGTGCCACCAGGGCTCCACGACTACAGGGGCATTAATCTGGCCAGCTTTTCAGACATTCTCTGAGTCAGAATTCCTCATAATCTTATTTTCTGTAATAGTCATTAAATATTAGAATTGGAAAAATGCGTTAGATATGATCTTGTAGAGTGGTTTTCAAACTGTGCTCTGATGGACCCCTGGGGCTGTGAGGCAGTGCCTTGGGGTTCCTGTGTTGGGGGTGATGGTGATGGGGAGAAGGCCCAGTGGGAGGGACTTTGGGTTTTCTCCCCTCAATCTCATCTGTTTAATACATTGAGCTTTTTCATGAGCTTTCTTTTAAAGAAGTGGTTGTACTACCAATGAAGTTGAAAATCCCTGATCAATTCAACCCCTTCATTTTTCAAACTCAGAAACCGAGGTCTAGAGAGGTTAAGTAGCTAGTACAACGTTACACAGCTTTTTATTTGGCAGAACTAGGATTAGATTCAGATATCCTGCAACCTAGGCTAGAATGCTTTGCAAAATGCTGCCTCTGAATAGCGGCAAAATATTTTATGATATCACTAGAAGGAAAAGGCAGTCTTAAAAGGAAAAGGGATTTGACCTTCATTATGAGCTGGGAATAAAATGATGAATAAGACAGACAAAGCCCCTGCTCTCAAGCAAATGTCTATCTATATTTATATGCCAAGGTTATTGTTGTTGTTAGGTGCTATGCAGTCGATTTCATCTCATAGCAACCCCATGTGATGGAGTAGAACTACCCCATCGAGTTTTCTAGGTTGTAATCTTTAGAGGGGCAGGTCTTTCTCCAGTGGAGCTGCTAGGTGGGTTCAAACCGCTAACCTTTTGATTGATTAGCAGCTGAGAACTTAACCCTTGTGCCACCAGGTCTCTTTATATAACCCACTGCTGTCGAGTTGACTCTGACTCATAGCAATTCTATAGGACAGAGTAGTACTGCCACATAGTTTCCAAGGAGTGGCTGGTGGATTCAAACTGCTGACCTTTTGGTTAGCAGCTGAGCTCTTTACCACTATGCCACCAGGGCTCCAGGCTCCTTATATAGCTAGGTAGATCTACATAAATACAGTATATATCTTCTTAATGTGCTAGATCATAGAAAGCCAAAGCCAAATAGTTCCCAGTCATTCCCACTGCAAAAGACATAATAATTATTGTGATTAGGGTTAATGGAGAATGGGAATTCCAGAACACTTAATTTTGTATATAGAACAAGAGATAGTCGTTCGAACAGAACAAAGAGATGCTGTGGGGTTAAAGTCAGAAAAGGTGTGTGTCAGGGTTGTATCCTTTCAATACTTATTCAATCTGTAAGCTCAGCAAACAATCCAAAAAACTGGACCATATGAAGAAGAACATGGCATCAGGATTGGTGGAAGACTCATTAACAACCTGCATTATACAGATGACACAATCTTGCTCGCTGAAAGCAAAGAGAACTTGAAACATTTATTGATGAAGATCAAACACTACAACCTTCAGCATGGATTACACCTCAACACAAAGAAAGCCAAAATCCTCACAACTGGACCAATAAGCAACGTCATGATAAATGGAGAAAAGACTGACGTTGTCAAAGGGATTTCACTTTACTTGGATCCACAATCAACACCCTGGAAGCAGCAGTCAAGAAATTAAATGACACATTGCATTGGGCAAATAGGCTGCAAAAGACCTCTTTAAAGTGTTGAAAGCAACGATGTCACTTTGAGGACTAAGGTGCGCTTCACCTAAGCCATGGTATTTTTAATCGCCTCATATGCATGCGAAAGCTGGACTACAAATAAGGAAGACCAAAAAAGAATTGATGTCTTTGAATTACGATGTTGGTGAAGAATATTGAGTATACCATGGACTGCCAGAAGAATGAACAAGTCTGTCTTGGAAGAAATATAGCTGGAGTGCTTCTTGGAAGTGAGGATGGCAAGATTTCATCTCATGTATTTTGGACATGTTATCTGGAGACACCAGTCCCTGGAGGAGGGCATCATGCCTGGTAAGGCAGAGGGTCAGCAGAAAAGAGGAAGACCCTCAATGAGATAGATTGACACAGTGACTGCAACAATGGGCTCAAACATAGCAACAATTGTGAGGTTGGCGCAGGACCTGGCAGGGTTTCATTCCGTTGTACATAGGGTTGCTATGAGTCAGAACCAACTAGACAGCACCTAACAACAACAGGGCTAATGATGACATATTTTTGTGAAAGTGAGAATGCCCTAGGGACAGCAGATTTTAAGGCCAGATTGTGAATATTAGCATTTCCTGAAGACCACAAGTGTAAGCTAGAATTGTGTTTAGCTGTGTATGACAGAAACTCTAAGACAGTGAGTTATACAAGAATGCTTTATTGGCTCACATAACAAGAAGTCCAGATAACCAGGACTCACATAATCAAGGAGGTCATCTACTACCCAGGCTCCTTCTAGCTTCCTGACCAACTAGCCTTAGTGTGTGACTGACTTTTAGGGTCTCAGGGTCTCAAGGTTGTTGTTTCACCTTTAAGTATAGCATCCACAATCCACATTTCACATTACTATCTATTCCTCAGATAGAAAAGAGAAAGAGTGAAGAATAAAACATGTGTACTAACTGAGTTTGTCCCTCCCTTTTTAAAAATCCAGAACACAGCTTTTCTAAAAGACCCACCATGACACTTCTGTTCATATTTCTTTGGTTCAAACTATGTCACATGTCCAACTCTTCTAACTTTTTTTTTTTTTAAACTGGCCACATTGCAGTCTTAAACAAAATTTGGACTTTTATTAGCACAGAAGAAAGGTGGGAATGTGTATTGGGTTGGATACCAGTCATATTTGCCTTATGCAATTTTTCTTCTCCTTATCTCCAGTTTTATATCAAGCATCACTGTCAAGGGAATTAAAAAAATAAGAAACTTGTTTCTTTCTTGTTGGCTGTTTGCTCTCTACTGAATAATCTGCAACAAGAGCTCATTCGGCAGTGCCAGAAGATGGCCAAAAGTTGACCATGAATGTCATTATAACGCTAGTGATGGATGGTTGCTCACAAATCAGCATGTGTGAATGGCAAGGCTTTAGCTGCTCAGTGAAGGTCAACAAAAACTGTTGTTCGAGAGTAAAGGAAGAAGAGGAGCTCCTACTACATGGATAGATAAAATATAGTAACACATTACTTCTTTGCAATTTAGTGATATCATTTTTCTAAAACCCTGTCCAAAAGAAATATAATGCAAGCCTCATATGTAATTTAAAATATTTTAGTAGCCACGTTAAGAAAAGTAGAAAGAAACAGGTGAGATTAATTTAAGTAATATATTTTATTTAACCCAATATGTCTAAAATAATATCATTGTAACATGTAATCAACATAAAATTTATTAATGAGATACATTTTTTATGCTACATCTTTGAAATTCACTGTGTGTTGTACACTCATAAAATATCCCAAATTGGACTAGCTACATTCCAAGTACTCAATAGTCGCATGTGGCTAATGGTTATTGTTTTGGACAGCACAATTCTAGAAGCTAAAAACCAGAAAGTAAGAAGAAAATGTCATTGAAGAGTCAAAAGTGATATTGCCATGTCTGTAACCGCTCATGTAGTTTATAAATTATTATTATTATTATTGAGCACTTAATATAAACCAGGCATTGTGGCCAGCACTTTAAACAGTTCATCTAATTGAAGCTTTGTAATAACAGTATGAGAGATGTATTAATATTATCTCCACTTTATAGATGATGAAACTGAGGCTTAGAGGGATTGAGTACCTTGTCCAAGGTCATCTACCTCACAGTAATGGAGCCAGTATCCAAGCCTAAGCAGTCTGACTCTGGCGTCTATGCTTTTACTGCTGTATTAAACACATAGGAAAGGTCCTCTCTAATCCCTGCTTGAAGCTCACCTTCAGAATGTACTTTTATTTTACCAACTATTCTAACAAGTCAAGTTGGATGGTTTCTGAGTCCACATAAATTTAATACCTGACAATTTTATGTTGAAGAGAGGACTGCCTGCTAATAGCTGGAAGAAATGATAGCTCAGAGGCAAAGAGTAACAACAAAAGGGTCAGAAGGTTTATGAAAAATAAACTAAATTAAAAACAGGAAAAATACAAAGGCAGGCTATTTAGCATAAGGGCCAAGAAGTGTGTAAAATCTTGTTGGTATTAGTACAGTATATTACCTCTTCCATTCGTAGATAAACTTCTTGAAAGAGTAAGCTACTTTTATGGTGCCTTTCCTTACTTGTGATTTGTTCCTCACCTCATGATACCCAGTATCCTGGTCTCTCTCTCTCTCTCTCTCCTCTTTTGGACTGCTCATTTTAGAGAAACTTATCTGCCATGCCAAGCAGCCCTATAGAGAGGCACACATGATGAGTGTTACAGATTGAATTGCATCCCCCAAAAAATGTATGTCAACTTGGCTGGGCTATGATTCCCAGTATTCTGTGATTATTCACCATTTTGTCATCTGATGTGATTTTCCTATGTGTTGTAAATCTTATCTCTATGATGTTAATGAGGCAGGATTAGAGGCAGTTATGTTAATGAGGCAGGACAACTCAAGATTAGGTTATATCTTGAATCAATGTCTTTTGAGATATAGATGAGAGAATCAAGCAGAGAGACAGGGGGATGTCATACCACCAAGAAACAACACCAGAAGCCTAGCGCATCCTTTGGACCAGAGGTTCCTGTTTGAGAAGCCCCTAGACCAGGAGAGATTGATGACAAGGACCTTCCTCCAGAACCGAAAGAGAGAGAAAGCCTTCCCCTAGAGCTGGCAACCTGAATTTGGACTTCTAGCCTCCTAAACTGTGAGAGAATAAATTTCTCTTTGTTAAATCCATCCGCGTGTGGTATTCCTGTTATAACAGCACTAGATAACTAAGATGATGAGGAACTGAGGCCTTTTGACAATAGCCAGCAAGAAACTGAAGTGTCCAGCCAACAGCCATGTGAGTGAGCCATCCTTAGAATGGGTTCTCTCGCCCCAGGCAGGCCTCCATTTGACTGCAGTCCCAGCTGACACCCTGAACTGCAACCTCATGAGAGATCCTGTGCCAAAATTACCCAGCTAAGCCACTTTGGAATTCCTGATCCACAGAAACTGTGAGAAAACAAGTATTTGTTGTTTTACAGCTCTGAGTTTTGGGGTAATTTGCTACATTACAATAGATAACTAATACAGATTTTAATCTATGTGAAAAATGAGGGTCTAAGATTAAGATGGTAGAAATGGACATAGACAGTGTAACCAGCAGGGTTAAACTGTTCCCCTTCCTTCCATCACAACCCGGGTCTGTGAGTTCCTGATACGGCATCCTGCATCACTTCACTGCACTCCCATCCTGTGTAGCAGTCCAAGGCCACTTCACTGCTCCCCCTCCATTTGGACATGTGCAATAAGCCGCAAAGCTGTCCTTAGATGAACTTCATGTGTCATATCCCCAAAAAACATACCCCCAGCCACCATGCTGCACCCCCACACATGTTAATTAGCTCCTGGAATTGCCCGCCTATTCTCAGAAGTTTCATGAATTATGCATAACTTCCCTATCCTGAGCCTTATAATTACCCTGGAATCCCCAACCGGGGGAGGTTGATTTGAGACTTAGTCTCCGAGCTCCTTGCTTGATCAGCTTGCAATAAAGTCTATTTTATTTTTCACAAAGGCCTGGTGTCTCTCAAATGACTTGAAGGGTCACACCAGGCAGGATCCACCCTCATCAGGTTACGATAGGAAGGACAGACATTATAGATATTAAGGACTTAGAAGCAAGAGTTTTGGGAATTGGACCAGGGCCTGGGGAAGGAAAAGGTTCTAAAGTTTCTGATTTGGGCTTAATGAATGATTAAGACTGAAGAAAACAAAAAACAAAACAAACAAACAAAATTAGGTTAAAGGGTAAAAATGAATTTGAGATATTTATATTACACCCATAAAGAGATGCCCAATAAATAATAATTTTAAAGAGAGGTCTAGGCTGGAGATAGAGATTTTGAACAACACAACAACAACAAAAAAATGGTAGTTGAAGTCTTGGTTGAGGAGAGTGGGATGGCCTGAGTTGGCAGGACTGTGTATTTGGGGAATAGGGAGCAGCCTTTTTCAGAATCACTTAGTAGCTGTCACAAAGAAGAGTCATATCACCCCACCCTCTGCCTTGGCCTCCATCTCACCCAACGACACTGCAGCTGATTAAACAGTATCGGAGGCCTCAGAAGAGCTGGAACACAACAATGTTGAGAACCACTGATGAGGAGGAAAGAGAAAGAGCACAACTCTGGGGAACGCTATATTACAGAATTCCAGGTGATGTAAGCAACTGCAAAGGAAGCGGCCTAGAGGTAGGAGGAAAATAAGAGAGAATGGTGCCCCAGACACAAAGCAAAGAAAGTTTCAACTTGAAGGAAAACCATCAGTAGTGTCATATCTCACTGAAATATCAAATCAGAAATGGATTGACAAGTGCCCATTAAATTTAGGAGTACAAAGGTCATTGGTGACCTTGACAAAAACAGTTCTAGTGGAATGGAAGGCAGAAGCGGAGTATCATAGGTTGTGGAGTGAATCGCAAGTAAGGAAAGGCCCAACAAAAGTAGCTTGCTCCTTCAAGAAGTTTATCTGTGACGGGAAGTGGCAATAGACAAATGCCAAGATGGGCTATCAGAATTTTATGTGCTTCTTGGCCCTTTTACTAAATAGCCCACCTTTTTTCTTTTTCTTCTTTCTTAAAAATTTGTTTTTGTGACCTACTTGCTGAGGTCACACACAGTCACTACTGCTTTAGTCTAGTTTTTAGAAGGCAACCATTAAGTCCAGCTCACACTCAAAGGGAGAGGAATTAGCCTGCACCTCTTGAAGAGTGGATTATCATAGAATCTGGGGACATTTTAAAACCACTACACTGTCATAGCCATGACGGACACATGTCTGTCTCCAGTTGCCACTTTCCTTGTATCCCCTCCTCGCATTTCAATCAAAAAAACTCTCTGGAAGACAAAGCTGGAGTTGATGAGGTGTTCTGAGGTGATGTTCTAGTGCCTGAAAGACGGTGGATGGGGAGTTCGGTTGGACTCAAAGAACAGACTTTGGACCCAAGGAAAATATTGCCATCCCCCATTCCCAGGGGTCCGGGAGTGTCTGCAGCACTCTTGGGTGAGGCTGCCCTCAGACCACAGTGCACCTCTGCTCAGCAGCTTTGGTTGGGTCTTTAGAGGATTCCCTCAGCTTCAGCCTCCTGGGAAAATTGAAGCTTTCAGTGAGTGAGAGAATAGAGGTCTAGCGTGAACATGTCAGCTAAAGTATATTTGCTCCAGATATCCCAGGCCCTGGCTGCAGAGGAACATGGCAGCTCATGAAAGATATAGTAGAGGAACAAAGGAAATGAGTTACACAATTCTTCTAGGGTAAAGAATTTCTGGGCTGATACAGTTCCAACTAAATTGCTGAACTAGTATGACCAGTGGCTTTACATCATCCCTCCCGTATAAAACCCTGAAAGACCTAGAGTGAAGAAATGAGAACACTATGAAAAAACCCTCAGGTAGTAGGACTGTTTTAAACTGGTGAATATGTAGGGTGGTGTAGTGGATGCTGTAATGTGCCATGTAGCTCCCCCTTCAGGAAGGAAGGACTTATTCTCTAACTGCTGGAAGTGCTGCTAGCTGATAGGCCTCAGCTATTAGCCTTCTCTGGGAATTGCTTTGGTGAGGAGAGTTACCTTGCCCAAGGTCATGCCCACTTCCTGGGCAGCTCACAGTCAGTGACTGGTCAATGTGGTCATATAAAGATCTGGTACCCTTGCTTTAACTCAGAATGACTTAGAAGGGCCATCCCACCTTCAGAGTTCCCTGTGGAATCAATTAGGCTTTTGTTGGTACTGTATCACAGTTCAACTTTTCCTTCTGCCCAGTTTTCCCTTTCCTTCCCTTCCACAGGTGTTGATCCCAGAGTACTCCATAATAAGCCTTCTGTTCACCAATCCCTGTCTCAGAGTCTGTTTCCTGGGTGACCCAACCTGAGCCAAATGGTAGCTTTGGCCTGGGGCAAGAGTCAGCTCAGCAGGGCTGTGGGAAGATAAAACAGGGTGGGGGAATTGCAGTTCTGCTCTTGTTTCTCCTCTTCTATTGCCTTGGAACAAACAGTACCTCCCACTCGTGTGAAATTTTAGACTCTGATTTAGGTGTCCCTAAGAGTAAGATTAGGGCAGAGCAGAAGGCCTGGGTTGGCAAGCAGCAGAAACAACAATAACAACAAACTAGGGTAACAACTGATTTAGGCAGTTGCTTTCACATGGCTCCACTTCCAAATGTCCCAGAGATGGGGAAGCAATTGCTCTCCTAATGTTGCTTTGTCATGGGGAACAAATGGTGAAGACCTCACCAGAGAAGCTATTTTGTAGGATGGAGAGTGGTTGACTTGGTTTTCTGGTTTCTGGCGCTCATCCATGCCCTGCCCCCTGAGCTCATTGGAGCTGACAAGATTCCATTGGAGACTGGGATCTCCAATTCAAATCCCCGGGGGAAAATGAACTACAGGCCAAAACCACAAGACATTTGAGGAGCACAGCATTTTCAAACCCAACTAGTCAACAAACAAGCAACTGGATTATACTTTCATAAAGAAGAAAATACTAAAATAGTTACAAAAAAAAATTTAAAGGCTAATAAACATATTGAAAGAAATAAGGAAAAATATTGGCAAAATGAAAGCAAAAACTAGAAAACATAAAAAGTGAAAAAGGAGAAATAATAGATCTGAAAAATACAATAGTTGAAAAAAGAAAAATAAAAAATGGGGTAAATATGTCAAAGGAAATAGCTAAAGAATTAATTAGTGATTTAGAAGACCAGACTAGGGAAATTTACCAGAAGGAAGGAAGAATGGTCACACAACTTGGAGATATCAGGGCCAGGATTTGAAACGCATGTCTGTCTGACTCCAAAATAAAATGTTAACTTTAACCCTCACATAGTCCTACCATTCCAAGAGTTAACAAGCAGAAGCAGGGGATACATCTTGATTAATACTAATCATGTGACCTAATAAGGTGGCTGCGGAAATGACATCTAGAAGTATCCCCAGACTCCACATCCACTGCTTCCCTAGTTCTTTCTTTCTCTGTTGGTCCTGGCCATCATCATCACTTTTTCTTCTTTTGCCTCCTAACAGAGAGCACATCCTTACACCAGCTAGAGTGGTCTTCCTAAAGTGCTATCACTTGCCTACTTAAAACTCTCTGATGGCTTCTCATTCTCTGAGAATAAAATCCTTGCTATCTTTTCCAACCTTGTCTCCTCACACTTTTCCTTTCATTCACTCTTATTCAGCAACATGGGTCTTTCTGTCCCTCAAATATACCAAGCTAGTTCTTAGCTCAGAGTTTTCGCACTTGCTATTTCTTCTGCTTAGAATGCTCTTCCCCACAGTCACCTCATGACTGCCTCCTTCCCACTGTGGAGGTCTCAACTTCAATACCCCCTCCTCAGAGAAGCCTTCCTCTCAGTCACTTTCTATCATAGTACCCCCTTTTATCTTCTCCACAGCACTTGTCATTACCTAAAATTACCTTGTTTACATGTTTGTGTTTATTTTCTGTCCTCTGTCACTAGAATGAATGTCCCTTGTGGGCAGGTACGTCATCTAACTTGTTCACCACAATGTACCCAACACTGAGAAGAGTGCCTGATACATAGTAGGTAGTCAATAAACATTTGTTGACTGACTGATTGATTGGTTTCTCTAGCTGAACTGTTCTCCTAAGGCACAGTTGTTGGAAAATTGGAGGGAAAAAATGGTTCCATAAAAGCTAGGTTTATAGCTTACTCTGTTGAGCAGTAAAATTATGAGAAAGATCAACACCCTCCCCTGCCTCCCCCAGTTGAAGAAAATAGCCTCAGTCTTGGTGAGATTCTTCTTTCCCGATGACTACACATCTGAGGAGCAAAGAAGGCTTTGTTAAGGGGTTTCATTAGTCAGATTCCATCTACCACTCATTTGACTCAAAAATACTCTTCTGGAAAATTACCAAATGGTACCGAGTTATATGCAAATCCATTCCTCTAAAATCCCAGCATACTGACACTGCTACTCTGGATTAAAAGTATGAGTCAGAGGCGAAAGAGAAGAGGCTGTCAGGCACTGATAATGGTGACACATGGCCTGGCGGTGGACTATAGATTCCCTCATTTTCCTTCAGTTCAGTGGAACATAGGTTCTCTCATTAATTTCTCTGAGTTAGTGCCTTTTTCTGGCCTCTAGACAATCTGCAGCCAGGAGTTGCCAGTGACAGTGTATTTGATCTCTAGTCTTTGGTCCTATACAGACACTTGTAAATTATGCTGCTCTCACCAAAAAAAAAAAAAGAAAATTAGAATTTGCTTTCTCTCAGGAGTTCCTTTGTGGCAGACACTGTCAATTATCTACCCAAGAGCTATTTCCTCCTTTTGCCTAATTTAGTTCATCCTCCTGTCCCCCATGTAGTTCAGGGGGTCAGGCTAATCATAGGGGTCCCATTCTTCCGGGTTGAGATGGCAATTGGTTTAGGTAAGAGTACACAAAGCAATTCTTGTGGGAAACCTGCTGCAGAGCTTCTGAATAAGGTTTTTTTGCTTTTAAAAGAGACACACAAGAAGAAAATCCCTTCTTCTTTGCTGAATGTTGTTGTGTCCTTGTTTGACGCCTGGAACTGCTGTGTCCACCTTGTGATCATGAGAGAAAAAGAGATTGTCGGGGAGGAAGGATAGAAATCACCAAATTGACCAAACTCTAGATTTTTGTTTGTTTGTTTGTTATATAAGCTAATCAATGTCCTTACATATAAGTCATTTTGGATGGAGTTTCTTTTATGTGCAGCTGAAAGCACTGTATCTGTATCTAACACCTTACCAATAAAAATGAGAGTTGGAATAGAAATTTATTGGTTAATAAGTATTTACTAAATATCTAAGGTATCTACTCTAATCCATGAACATGTATGTCATGGTTCTGTCCCTCAAGGAACTTAGCGAAACTCAGTGTTTCTCATAGAGAAACTGGAATTAAGATCATTGATGGGGGTTGGGGGACGGGGGCTTTTAAAATGCAGATTCCGTGGTCCCACCATAGACCTACTAAATCATACTTTCGTGGGGAGGAGGAGTGTGAAGGAGAGCAATAATGTGTATTTTAAACAAGTACTTAGATGATTCTAACATATTCTAAAGATAGAACACCACTAATTTATTTAAGAGTAGCCATGTGAATTTAGTAAATAAAATAAGGCAGGCTACATAATGAAGTGCTTAAGTGTGAAATATGGAACATGAACTCTCAACTTCTGTAGACTTTCAGAAGCAGCTTGGTAAGTTAGAGAACAAGACAGACTGAGGATAGGATATGGGTGCCATAGTTACCAACCAAGTGCTTCAGTTCCTGCAGCTTTAAACAAGGTCAGTAGAGCCTATTTCGTTGTATGGTTGTAGATGCTCAATGAGATAACAGAAGCCAAAAAATTGAGACCAATGCCATGCAGCCTGTACTGAATCCAGGGTTATGAGGGCCCCAAGTGCACTCACTCTTGGGGAGCAGTGTTGGCTGATGGTCAAAATTGTATCCAGAAAGAGCAATGAAGAAGTAGACCAAAACCAGCAGAGGGGCCAGTGGAATAGGGCTGCCTCCTCTGCTCAGATGCCAGTCTGTGGTCCTGCCTGTCCCGGCTGGCCTCAGTTTTGTTGCCACTTGAAGGAAGCTTCTAAGGAAGACAGCACCTACTGCATGCAAATGTACTGGCTGCAGCCTTGGAGTTAAGTGATTTATCCTGATGCTAGACTGTAGTTATTTCTTTTCCCTTAGCAGTATTTAAAGTTTATTTTTAAATATTATATTTAAGTGGAAAGATTTCTTTTTTGAATTTTCTTTTCATGACTAAGATTTTTATTTTGATTACTATATTGTTCCACTACCCATCTGCCAGTTTGTTATACTGTGGTGCTTGTGTATTGCTATGATACTGAGAGCTATGCCACCAGTATTTCAAATACCAGCAGGGTCATCTATGGTGGACAGGTTTTAGTGGTGCTTCCATACTAAGTCAGACTAGGAAGAAAGGCCTGGTTATCTGCTTCCAAAAATTAGCCAATGAAAACCCTATGAATCACAACAGAATATTGTCCATTATAGTGCTGAAAGATGATCCCTCTAGGTTGGAAGGACTCAAATACACAGTGACTGCTACAGTGAACTTGAACATATCAATGATTGTGAAGACGGCGCAGGACCGGGCAATGTTTTGTTCTGTTGTACATGGGGTCGCCATGAGTTGGAGCTGACTTGACAGCAACCAACAACAGAAAGTATTACTATTATTGCTTCCTAATAACGCTTAATGAAGCACCAAATGATGATGTGTTTAGTTCTATTTACATGATCCTTACAAGATGTTTATCTTAGAGTTTATATTTTTTTCCCCTATTTTCATTGCCATAAATGCCATAAAGAAAGAGAATGCTGTTTTTGGACCGACCTTTCTAAATTAACAACTGGAAGAACAAACACATGAAAATTCCCAGTCTTCTAAGAGAGATTCCTAAAGATATCATTATGCAAATCAAGTTATCCAAAAAGTTAAAAACTGAGGCCTTTCACTAGTAGCAAGTCCTCTTCAGTAAATGAAAAAAATCTCACTGCTTTCTTAATATATTCTATCAGTGGGACATATATCTAAGTTTAACAAAAACCTGAATATTTCAGACAAGTCCAGATAGAGTTACTAACCACAGGAGGAAGAATTCCTTTTGAGAGGGAAATTTGGGTCTACATAGATCATTGATTATGTCGCTGACAACTGAATCTGAACAGATTTTCCACAGACTCTGAGTTCTATTTCTAAGCAGTTCGGTGTGACTCACACCAGCCGTGCTGTAGCTGGCAGATGCATGGATGTGTTGGTACATACAGCCTTTCGCTTCCCTGCCTATTCTGTTCTTGTGAATAGAGCACTAAATTTACTTAAGAGATTCTGATAGCTATCTTGGCAGCCTGTAATACTCAGTGACAGAAATCTGAAAATTCTAACCTTTTTCTAGAACACAAAAGGGCAGAACTGAAGCAAATTTTCTACATTTTTGTGAAAAGATCTATTATGTGGTTAGTTACATTCCTAGTACACAGAGTCCTTCTGCAAAAAATGAATATAAAGCAAAATTTAGAGAATATTTTGATGCTTCACAAAAAAAAATCTGTGAGTATATGTGGGGAGCAATGAAACTGAAGATATTTTTTTCTATAGTTTCTGCATTGCTTGTTTATAACCACCCATGCCTTCTAAGGTATTTGAGTTTGGTACCTGTAGAAGCTTCCGTTGCTGAGTTTTACAAGGGCTGAATGTTCTGGGGGGTGAGGGAGGCAATTCAAGCTTCAGTCAAGGAAGAAGCAAACCAAGGCCAATGGGGCCTGCACCGGGCCTGCGTGGGAAAGGGCCAGGAAAGGAGAGGACTCCAAACCGTGGCACAGCCAAGAAGAGACTGGAAAAAGAGACTGGTTTTGGATCTTTTCCACCATACAAGGCGAATTCTTCATGCTCAGTAAACTTTTCAATAAAGTTACAAAATTAATGATGTACCTGGTGTGACTGGCTTTTTTTCTTGTGGAAGTATCAAGGCTGGCACAGGTTCCAAACAGTTCCTGTGTGAATGAGGGGACGGTGGGTGGCTGGGTTATACTTACAGGTAAAACATACGTAAGCTGCAGCAGTAAGTTGTTTTGAGGATGTCTGGAGTTTCGATAGCATTTTGTAACACTCTTGAGATCCTTTCCCATGTTGCCTTGCTGTTTTTTGGGTGTGTGCTATTTATGTGAGTATCCAGGGGAAAGAACATCGGGCTTGGAGTCAGAAGACCCGAGTTCAAATTCTGCTTCTGTCACTTATTGTCCTTAACCTCTCTTAGGTTGCTCAGAAGAGGGCTGTTCTTTGTCCTATCTCAAATCTCTGTCCAATTTGCAGAGAGGTTCAATTTAAATAATGTATCTGATGTGCTTTTTAAATATCTGCAAGTGTCTTACACATGTGTTCTTACTATAAACCAAAAAACCCCTTGCCATCGAGTATTCTGACTCATAGCGACCCTATAGGACAGAGTAGAACTGCCCCATAGTGTTTCCAAGGCTGTAATCTTTACAGAAGCAGACTGCCATATCTTTCTCCCACTGAGCAGCTGGTGGGTTTGAACTGCCAATCTTTTGGTTAGCAGCTGAGTGCTTTAATCACTGTGCCACCTTGTTTTATTATAATTAGCAGTAATTATTAGATGGTAAATTACCTGAGAGAAGTTTCTACCCAAGAGGAATATAAGGAATTTTTTATTATACTATCTTTTTTCCATATAGTTCTTATAGTGAAAATACGACCTTCATGAACATTATTTAATTTCATTCCCACAACTACGCAGTGGCATAACTACAATTTCTCTCAATTCAGGAGGAAGTTAGGGCTTGCAGATTATAAGTAACTCAGCTGGGAAATGTCTTACCATGCCTCTTCTGGCTCTTTCTCCTATATCACAGCTTTGTTTAGACCAACTAGTGGTTCTTTCTGTTATATTTGTTTTTTTCTCAGAGGGAGAAGGTGGATTTATTCTTCTGCTTTTAAATACATAACTTTCTCCCAACATCCTGTAATTTCATCCTACTTATCTCTCCTCTGCTTAGCTCGCTTTTCTCGTTGGAGACCTACGGACCTTCTTTGAGGCCCAGAGACTAGAGGGTCTCCCTTCTGCTCTAAGGAACTGAGACTGGCCTCCTCCCAGACCTCAAGTGTAGTCCTCACACTTGAGCAAAAGTTCTCAGGTGTGGTAAAAATCCAAAGAGCCTCCTGGGATGGGATGAACTGAGCTTCATGTGGGCAGTCCCTGTCCTGATTGATTTGGGGTTCTCTGTAAGTAATGCCCAACACCTGCAGCTGTGCTTACCCACAGCCAGAGTCTTGCCCATTCCAGGTGGTGGCAGTGAGAAGATGCTAGAGAGAAAAGAATGAAGGCTGCACCGTGGCTAATGGTAGCTCCTTCCAGGTGCAGATATGATGCTGTGAATTCAGGCCCCCTACTCCCACAGAGGGGCACCGATGGAGGAGGATCGGAAATCTATGGTTGTGTCACATCTTCCATGCCACATGGAGGAGACAGAAGTGAAGATGTCCGTGTGTGTGTGTGTGTGTGTGTGTGTGTGTGTGTGTGTATCTACACACTTGTTGGGAGAATAGGTTGTGTGGATAGAGTATGGATTAAGAATACTGGCTTTGGAGTAACATAGATATAGGTTCCTAGGTTAGAATCTTGGTTCTGTCACTTAGTGTCTGTGTGACCTTGGGGAAATTACTTCATCCTTCTGAACTTCAGTGTCCTTGTGTTTAAAATAGGGAAAATATCCACCTCATCGGATTATTGTGAGGATTAAACGAGATGATCTGACAGAGTAGGAACTGGAAGCTTTAACAATGAATGTGGTTGAAGGGGCCAGAAAATTATGCAGTGTGGGAGAGTGTCCACGGGTGTTATGGATTGAATTATGTTCCCCCCAAAATCTGTCAATTTGGCTAGGTTATGATTCCCAGTACTGTATGATTGTCCACCATTTTGTCATCTGACGTGATTTCCCTACGTGTTGTAAATCCTATTATTATGATATAATAAGATGGATTAGTGGCAGTTATATTGATGAGATCTACAAGACTGAATAGTGTCTTAAGCCAATCTCTTTTAAGATATAAAAGACAGAAGCAAGCAGAGAGACATAGGGACCTCATACCACCAAGAAAGCAGTGCTGGGAGCAGAGCCTGTCTTTTGGACCTGAGGTTCCTGCGCTGAGATGCTCCCAAGAACAAGGGAAGACTGATGACAAGGACCATCCTCCAGAGCTGGCAGAGAGAGAAAACCTTCCCCTGGAGCCAGCACCTTGAATTTGGACTTCTAGCCTACTGGACTCTGAGAGAATAAACTTCTCTTTGTTAAAGCCATCAATTTTTGGTATTTCGGTTATAGCAGCACTAGATGACCAAGACAACTGGTTAATAAAAAAACTTATTAACAACCTCAATGCCTCAGGTATTTCTTTCTTCATAAACTGTGCTGACTATTTCTAGCTTTCTCACCTGGGAATAAGTTCCCCTCAAAGATGGATACAATATTACAAAAGAAAACCACAAAGATCTCCAGCCTAACAAGACCTATCCTGTAGAAAGCTAAACCACAGTTTTGTCTTCCTTTTTAGTATACTTGTCTTCATCACGTAGCAACAAAAGCAATGAATCACAGAATAATAAAATGTCTGCCATGATGCTAAGAAAAAACCTTTAAAATGAATACTTTTCAGACCCTGAATGTCACACTCTACTCATAAAGAGAAACCATTAATCATTTATTATTTTGCCCATTTGACTTACTGAAAGTTTTATGTATCCAAATTTTGAACACCATTCTTTGGCTGTCAGCCAGCCCCTCATCTTCCCAAAATGTGCTTCTGAGGGAATTCCTAAATACATATATTGGCGATAGCCCAGCACAGACAACCTCTCAGTACAAAACAACTTCATTTCCCTGGGTCCTTTTAGTTCAGGAAACTTAGACCTTTCTCCATGGGAGCAGAAACTCAAGATTCATTCCAGAGTCTTTCAAATCAAGCCCAGATAGCATCATAGTTCAAGTTCATACTTCTCTTTGTTCCAGCTTTCATGATGTTCTTGCTACATGACAGAAATGCTCCTGCCTTAGGAATGTTGCTTTTCCCTCCCAGATATCCACATGAGCAACTCCCTCACTTCCTTCTAGTCTTTTTTCAAATGCCAACTTCTCAATGAGACCTACCCTACCCAGGTAATCTAACAATGCATGCCTCTCCCTTCCACTAGATTGGAAACTCTGTGTGGGCTGGGATTCTTGTTATACTTGCCAATAACTCTGCAAATGTCTAGCACAGTGCCTGGCACATACTAGGTACTCAATAAATATATGTGTGGTGTGATGGATCACTTTTACATGGCCTTTCTCACCATGGTCTTGTAACTCCCACCAATGATTGAGTGGGACTATGCAAATAAGGTGCTTGTGGCCCACCAAGGTGATTAGACAGCTTGCTAATAATGCAAATAAGGTGCATGGCACCCTTGTCGGGGTGGGACCATGCAAATAAGATGTATGGAATGCTAACAAGGGGATCAGTTAGTTTTTCTATCTGCTAGGCTTAAAAAAGCCAATCCCAGAGCAGAAGAGGGACCTGACTACCACCAAGAAGAAGAGATGGGTGTGAAGCACATCCTTTAGATCTGAGGTCCCTGTGCTGAGAACCTCCTAGACCCAGGAGATAGAGAGAGCTGTGACACTGGAGACAGCACAAGACAGCAAGAATTGACGGCAGAGGAATGGCAGCAGCAGAACCAGGAGACCGGCATGAGATGGCACAGTGGGGTTCCTGGCCCGTGGAGCAAGGCAGTTACAATGGGTGTGAAAAGAGCAAGGGAGCTGAGCATCTCTGGGCAGGAGGCTTGCTGGTAGAGTGGGGTGTCTCCAGGCATTTATTGGTGGAGCTAAAGGTCTTTGTACCACTTGCCCAAGCAGGGCAGAGGCTGGGCTGGCCTCAGAGACTCAACAGGCCTGATGGGCTGAGGGGCTAAGGGCCAAGAGGCCAAGAGCCAGAGAGAGGCCTGCCTGCATACATGGCCGAGAAGCTGTCCTGACCGAAGAACTGTATCCTGAGTTGTTCCTGATCCTGAATTGTAACCTGTTACTTGTCTAATAAACTCCATAATCGTGAGTATTGTCTGTGAGCTGTGTGTGGTCATTGCAATGAATTAGCAAACGCAGCAGAGAAGTAGAGAGTGCCATGGGAGAGACGGCTGGTGTCAGAATTTGTAAGAAGGTTGGAGAGAGGAGGTATGTCTGACCTCTGCTTCATAGGAATCAGTCTTGGGCTTATGCTGATGGTGATCCTCTCTCCCCCTCGTGAAGTCAGAGGAGGTCAGATGCCTCCACCATGCCACCATTTTTACAATATGTTAAATAAATAAATGGTAATAATCAATTTTTGAAGACCAAACAATCTGAGGGATGGAAAAAACCTTGGAAATTATTTGATTCAGCAGTGAGAAAAAAACTTTTTTTTTAAGAGGGCCAATTTAAGAAAAATAAAAAGAGATTTATGGTCAGAACTTGTTTTCATTCAAAATTAAATCTCATGGGGGTATAATGCATGTTCTTAAACCTTAGCCGCCTGCTTTATTACATAGAATGCTTGCAAGACAATTAGCTGTAAAATTAATATGCAGGAGAATTGAGAAGCAGCAAGCAGGGACAGCTTTCTAATCTGAATCTTAGAAATGAAATGTGGGTCTTATCTTGAACACAAATGGCTTTTGGGACTCAGGCTGCTCATCCCTGGCCCTTTGAAACCACCATTCTACTTTATGGAGGAGTCATAGATTTCCCAGAGAAGATAAAACATTTTCTTTTGCTCAGGGTCACATAGCTAACTAGAGGCCAATTCAAGGGTAAATCTGAGGTTTCCCAACCTCCATTCAGTGTTCCTGTCAACGGAACAAGAAAAAGAAGAAAAAGTGAAAAAGCTTTGGTTCTTTTCTGTTCAATTAAGCCTTAGCGAGTTTTGGATACACAGTCATCATCAGTGGAAGTTTGGTCTTTGTGAATTGATGATGAACAAATGGGGAAATAGAAATTATTGTCTTTAATATGACATCACCATAATTGTCCTATAAATGATTGCAAGCATTCTGCCTCCTCTGGCATTATTAATGTTGTGGTTTGCTGCTAGTCGATTCTGACTCATAGCCACCCTATAGGACAGCGTAGAACTGCCTCATAGAGTTTTCTAAGCTATAATTGCCTGTAATCTTTACGGGTGCAGATCACCAGGTCTTTTCTCCCATGGCCCATGGAGTAGCTGGCGGGTTGAACAGCCAACCTTTGGATTGGCAGCTGAGTGCTTAATCATTGTGCTGCCAAGGCTCCGCATTATTGATATGATCTAACATTTAACAAGTACTAATAATGCACAGGCGTTGCTCGACTGCCTGAGGCCAAGAAGAGCCCTGTAAACACACCAGGTCTGCCTGTCGTTTTAATGGATGTATCTCTAACAAACCCTTTCTCATAGCATAGATATTACAACTCTGTGGTTGCTGGAGTTTGCTTTCTTTTTTGGTTGGTGTTATTTGAATTTAGTATTATCTATAAATAATCCCACATAAGGCAGAACTTCTGAGAACATGTAATGTATATTCAGGCAGTTTAATGAATAGATCATGCTTTTACTTATGTAAGTTTGTATATCAACAAATTTGTTGCCACCCAATGACCACTATGACTTGAAAGATGAAGTAACTGCTTTTTCAGTTAGCCAGCTGCCCAAGAGTCTACTGCTTTAATGATTCAACTGAAGTAAAGCTCTAGTGATTCAATTGGCCCAACATTGCTCTTCATTAAATCTGACAACTATAGTTTGTCAAGAATCAATATTCAATGCACCATGATAGGCTACTATACCAGTCAGTACCAGTACCAGGTGCTATCAGGTTGATTCTGATTCATGGTAACCCCATGTGTGTCAGAGTAGAACTGGGTTCCATACGTTTTTCAGTGGCTGATATTTTGGACATGAATCACCAGTCCTTTCTTCCAAGGTGCCTCTGGGTGGACTAGACCTCCAACCTTTTGGTTAGCAGCCAAGCTCTTTAACCTATTGTATCATCCAGGACTCCAACAGTCTACCGTTTTTGTCGTTAGGTGCCATCTAGTCGATTTCAACTCTTAGCAACCACACGTGACAGAGAAGAACAGCCCCACAAGGTTTTCTAGGCTATAATCTTTGCAGGAGTAAATCGCCAGGTCTTTCTCCCACAGAGTGGCGGGGTGGGTTCAAACTGCTAACCTTTCAATTAGCAGCTGAGCATAAGGCCATAGAGTCCCTGCCTTTAGGGAGCTTGAAGCCTCTTCTGAAAGATTAGAGGGGAGAGAGAGAGAACTAACCCTCCCAAGTGGTAAATAGCGAGTTCTAGACCTAGGGCTAAGACAGCAATGGAAGGGGAGGGCAAAGAGGAGATGAAGGTAGAAATGAGTATTGAGGTAAGATAAACTTCATCATGCTTTTGATTTGAATTATAGAATATTTCTTTCTCTTTGTGTTAGTTTTAGTTTCTCTCCAATGTAAGAAATGGCAGTGCCCTTGGATTTCTTTTTAAGTGTGTTGCCATCTCCCAGGAATTTGTTCTCTCTTTCATCTTCTGGAATGAAAGTCACCAGCCTAGGCTAAAGCAATCACTTGGGTTAATTTTGGAATTTGACAGATCAGAAGACTGATTCCTATTTTCCGTTTGTCATGTGGGAAGTTAGGTCCCTGGGAGGAACAAAACAACTTCCCTTACTTCTTGGATGATAAGGTTAGCTAATATCCATTTATAGTATTATTTTTATGCATACCACATTCATTCTCCTTAATTTAAAAAAAAGGATCTATCCTATTATTATATATATATTTGTGAGATTTTTTGAAATTGTACTTTAGATGAAGGTTTACAGAACAAACTAGCTTCTCATTAAGTGCACATATTGTCTTATGACATTGGTTAACAGCCCCATGACATGTCAACACTCTCCCTTCTCAACTTTGTGTTCCCTATTACCAGCTTTCCTGTCCCCTCCTGCCTTCTAGTCCTT
This sequence comes from Trichechus manatus latirostris, assembly GCF_000243295.1. NCBI lineage: Eukaryota > Metazoa > Chordata > Mammalia > Sirenia > Trichechidae > Trichechus > Trichechus manatus. Next base: position 10,784,816 of record NW_004443968.1, on the reverse strand, counting down.
GCCCCTGGGCTAGTGTGACCCTTTAGTCTCGTTTTGCTTTATGGGACTGTCTAATCTTTGGATGAAGGGTGAACCTCAGGAGTGACTTCATCACTGAGCTAAAAGTGTGTCCGAGGGCCATACTCTCAGGGTTTCTCCAGTCTCTGTCAGGCCACTAAGTCTAGTCTTTTTTTGTGAGTTAGAATTTCATTCTATATTTTTCTCCAGCTCTGTTCGGGACCCTGTATTGTGATTCCTGTCAGAGCAGTCAGTGGTGATAGCTGGGCACCATCTAGTAGTTCTGGACTCATTCTGATGGAGGCCATGGTAGTTGTGGTCTGTTAGTCCTTTGGACTAATCTTTCCCTGTGTCTTTACTTTTCTTCATTCTCCCTTGCTCCCGAGGGAGTGAGACCGGTGGAGCATCTTAAATGGATGCTTACAGGCTTTTAAGACCCCAGACACTACTCATCAAAGTAGGATGTAGAACATTTTCTTCATAAACTATGTTATGCCAATTGGCTAGATGTTCTTGGAGACCATGGACCCCACAGCCTTCAGCCCGGTAATTTGGTCCCTCAGGGAGTTTGGATGTGTCTATGGAGCTTCCATGATCTTGCCTTGTACAAGTTGTGCTGGCTTCCCCAGTATTGTACACTGTCTTGCCCTTCACCATAGTTACCACTTATCTACTGTCTATTTAGTGTTTATCCATTCCCACCCCTCCCCTTCCTCGTAGCCATCAAAGATTGTTTCTTCGGTGGGTAAACCCTTTCATGAGTGTTTATAGTAGTGGTCTCATACAATATTTGTTCTTATGTGATTGAATTATTTCGTTCAGCATAATGCCCTCCAGATTCATCCATGTTGTGAGATGCTTCGCAGATTCATCTTTGTTCTTTATCATTGCATAGTACTCCATTGTGTGTATGTACCATAGTTTATCCATTCATCTGTTGATGGGCATCTAGGTTGCTTCCATTTTTTGCTATTGTGAACAATGCTGCAATGAACATGGGTGTGCATATCTATTCATGTGACAGCTCTTATTTCTCTAGGGTATATTCCTAGTAATGGGATTGCTGGATCATATGGTATTTCTACTTCTAGCTTTCTAAGGAAGCGCCATATCGTTTTCCAAAATGGTTGTACCATTTTAGATTCCCAACAGCAGTGCATAAGAGTTCCACTCTCCCTGTAGCCTCTCTAATATTTCTTACTTTCTGTGTTTTTGGTTCGTGCCAATAATGTCAGGGTGAGATGGTATCTCACTGTGGTTTTGATGTGCATTTCTCTAATGGCTAGTGATTGTGAGCATTTATTCATCTGTCTGTTAGCTGCTTGAACGTCTTCTTTGGTGAAGTGTCTGTTCATTTCCTTTGCCCATTTTTTAATTGGATTGTTTGTCTTTTTGTTGTAGAGTTGTTGGATGTTCCTGTAGATTTTAGAGATTAGATCTTTGTCCGATTTGTCATAGCCAAAATTTTTTTCCCAGTCTGTAGGTTCTCTTTTTACTTTTTTGCTGAAGTCTTTTGATGAGCATATGTGTTTAATTTTTAGAAGATACCAGTTATCTAGCTTATCTTCTGGTGTTTGTGTGTTGTTAGTTATGGTTTGTACCCTGTTAATGTCGTGATTTCTTCTATTACCCAGTGGTTTGTTAGCAGGGTGTTATTCAGTTTCCATGTAATTGATTTTTTTTCCTTACTCTTCCTGTTGTTAGTTTCTACTTTGATGTTGTTGTGATCAGAGAAGCTACTTTGTATTTTCTCAATGTTTTGGATTTTGTTGAAGGTTGCTTTGTGGCCTAAGATCTGGTCTATTCTGGAGAATGTTCCACGTACGTCGGAAAAGAATGTGTACTTTGCAGCTGTTGGGTGGAGTGTTCTATATATGTCTATGAGTTGAAGTTGGCTGATTGTGTCCTTTAAATCTTCTGTATCTTTTCTGAGTTTCCTTCTAGATGTTCTGTCCTTTACCTAGAGTGGTATGTTGAAGTCTCCTACTATTATTGAAGAACTGTCAATTTCACTTTTCAGTGCTGTTACAGTTTGTTTTATGTATTTTGGAGCCCTGTAATTTGGTGCGTAGACATTTATTATCATTATGTCTTCATGATGGATTGTCCCTTTAATCATTATTTAGTGCCCTTCTTTGTCTTTTTTGGTAGATTCTGTTTTAAAGTCCATTTTACTGGAGATTAGTATTGCCACTCCTGCTCTTTTTTGGTAGCTGTTTGCTTGTTTTTTTCACATCCTTTGATTTTTAATAAATTTACGTCTTTGTTTCTAAGGTGTGTCTCTTGTAGACAGCATATTGATGGATTCTTTTTTTTTTTTTTAATCCATTGTGTCACTGTCTGTCCCTTTAGGGGTGCATTTAGGCCATTTACATTTGGTGTAATTATTGATAGGTGTGAGTTTATTGCTATCATTTTGTAGTGCTTTTTTATTGTGGTACTAACGTTTTCTTTGTTCCTCTTACTCTCCTGTGCTAAATTCCTTTCGTTTTTTTTTTTTTTTCATTTTTGTAGATTTTGTTTTTACTGAGACTTTATTTTGATGAGTAGATTTGTTAACTTTCTTTGTGGTTACCTTGAAATTTACCCTTATCTTCCTAGGTTGGAAATAGTATATTATTACTGGTATCACCTTGCCTTCCTCTCCATTAGAAAGGTCTATACCTACTCCGTTTATTCCCTCTTTTATTGTTCCGACATTGTTGTCATTTACAGGTTAACCTCTCTGGTTCCCTGTTGTAAACCTTTTGGTTTTGAATAGTCCTTGAGAGTTCATTTCCTAGGTTGGTATCTGGCTGGCATGATCTTGCATCCTAGATTCAGGCTGTCATCTGATGTTGTTTGTTCTCAAACCGAAGGACTCCCTTTTTAATAATTCTTGTAAGTTTGGTTTGGTTTTTACATGTTCCCTTGATTTCTGTTTATCTGGAAATGCCCTAATTTCACTATCATATTTGAATGAGAGTTTTGCAGGATATAATATTCTTGGTTGGCAATTTTTTTCTTTCAAGGTTTTATATATGTCATCCCATTGCCTTCTTGCCTGCATGGTTTCTGCAGAGTAATCAGAGCTTAATCTTATTTTTTCCCCTCTGTGTGTGACTTTTTGTTTTTCTCGAGCTGCTCTCAGGATTCTTTCTTTGTCCTTGTTTGCAGCTAATGTGATTATGATATGCCTTGGTGATTTTGTTTTGGGGCCTATCCTATATGCAGTTCATTGAGCTTCTTGGATGGTCAGCTTTTCATCTGTCATGATATTAAGGAAGTTTTCTGTCAGGAATTCTTCAATGATCCTCTCTGTGTTTTCTGTTTTTCTGTCCCTTTTCTGGAACTTTGATCACTCACAAATTTTTCCTTTTGACTCTATCCCACAACATTCTCAGGTTTCTTCATTTTTCTTCGTTCTTTTTTGCGATTTTTCCTCAAATAAAGTGGTATCGAAGTTATTTGTCTTCAGTTTCACTGATACTGTCTTCCAGTGTTTCAAACCTGCTCCTCAGACCCTCCATGAAACTGTCCATTTCTGAATTCTTGTTGTTTATCTTTTGTATTTCTAATTGTTGTTTTTGTTTGATTTCTAGTTGTGAATTTATTTTGACATTTTGTTCCTGTATTATTTTCCTGAATTCTTCCATTGTTTTGTCTGTGTCTTCCATGAATTTGTCTATTTTTTTCCTTATTTTTGTCTACTTTTTGCTTCAACTTTTGGATTGCTCAAATAGTAGAGATTTGAATTCTCTATCAGGCAGTTCCAGTGACTTTTCTTCTACTGGAAAGTCATCTAGTGTTTTATTTTGGATGCTTACTGGAACCATCCTGTTCTTTTTTTTGGTACGTTTTGATATTGTCTGCTGTCTTTGGGACATTCAGTAGTTATTTTCTTCATTTATTGATTGTAGATTTGTTTGTTTTGTCCTTCTTTTTTGTTTTATTTGGTCATGTCTGAGCAGGCAGGCTGTGCGTTCTTTGTTGTTTGCTCGCCTGTAGGCACAATACTTTTCACCTCCTTGTCCAATGGGCAGGGCCAGTCACTCAGCTATGGTGAAGCAGGGCAGGTCCAGCTGAAGGAGAGGGGCTGGGATGGGTTGTATGTGGCACGTACTGGGGCCAACAGGGCAGGCTGGCAGTCAGTGCAGGGCAGGTTCTTGTAGGCCATACCTGTGCTTCTTGAGGGTGCAATATTCAGTGCTCGGTGCAGATAAGCAGGGGGAGGTTGTGATGTGTGGAGCTACACTGGATATGGGAAAGAAGAAAGAGAAGAGAGACAAAAAAGTGCTGAGGGAGACTGCCATTGGAATGGAGAGACGAGCAACTGAGAAATGAAGAAAAAGGAAAAAAGAAGAGAAAAAATAAATAAAAATTAAAAAAAAAGAAAGAAATGCCCCCAGAGATCCCACTAGCGACTGGGGAAGTGGCTCCCAGGCCTCAGAGCACAGCCCATCTTGAAGGGGAAGAGATGGTATACAGAGCCAGGTATTCAGGAGACAGGAAAAGAAGGAAAGTAGAGAGAGATGAATAACTGAGAAATGAAGAAAAGAAAAAGAGAAAACAAAATAAATAAAAAAAGAAATGCTCCCAGGGATCCCACTGGCCCAGGTGCGCAGACTGGAGAAGTGGCTCCCAAGCTGTGCAGTACAGCCCGTCTAGAAGGGTGGAGATGGCACACAGCACCAGATATTCAGGAAACAGGAAAAGAAGGTAAGTAGAGAGAGACAAGAAACCGAGAAAGGAAGAAAAACAAAAAGGAAAAAAGAAAAAGAAAACAAACAAACAAAAAAAGCCCCCAGGGATGCCACCAGCATGGTGGCTCGGACCAGGGAAGCAGTTCCCCAGACAAGCAGCACTTCACAGCCTGTCAAGAAGAAGCAAAGATGTCACATGGAGCCAGGTGTTCAAGTGAAAGGAGGAGAAGGATGTAAGAGGCAGTGAAGAAACCAAAAGAAGCCGAAAAAAGCAACTCCAGCAACAAAGAAATGGCACTGAAGGAGCCAGCCAGTGTGAGTGGGGCAAATCCAAATAGCACGGAGCTGACACTTCCCAGCCAAGCGACCTTGGCCTGCTGGGAAGTGGCAGAAGCCTAGCAGGGTGAAGAAGGGTGGGGAGTGGGAAAGCATGTATCACTGGTTACCGGGTGCTCTGTCTCCTGCTGGGAGCTCCATGAAGCTGCTTTCTTGTAGTACCTGTCTGCAGATCTCCAACGGGAGCCCAAGACGACGAATCCATGCTGCATTAGCTGATAGGGGACCTCAGCTTATATCTCTCCTCACTCTCTGTTCTCCGTCAGTTTATTTCATTTTGTGCTTTGTTGAGTTCTTTATCTCTTCAGTTGACACTTAGGGTTCCAGGATTGATGTTTGTCTCTATTTTACTTAGTTTTTTGGTTCTTTGCTGTGGAGGGATGGCATGGTGCTTCTGTCTATAGTGTCATGTTGACTCCGCATCCTTCCAACTATTATATTTTTAAACATTAAAAAAACCTTCCCCCTAATTTGGTTCCACTATCTCTAAAGTATAGACATGTAGTCATATAATCAAATACAACTTATGAACAGCATGAAAAGAGGTGCATACAATGTGGTTGAAATATTTGGAATGTATTAAATCCAGTTGACTAGCTAGATTAAGGAAGTTCTTAATAGTGACAGTGTTGCAAATCAGTGAATATAAAATTTTTATCATTTCATTATTCAAGGTAATTAAAAAATTCAAAGTTCAGGATTTAGATTTTTCTCTTTACGTTGACTCATTTCAACTGTTTGGTCATTTTTCTTCTTTGGTCATGATGTATATTTTAGAATGAGAATTATTCTAAAGCAACAGGGGACCCTAAACCAAAACCCATTGCCGTTGAGTCAATTCTGACTCATAACAACCCTACAAGACAGAGTAGAACTGCCCCATAGAGTTTCCAAGGAGCAGCTGGTGGATTCGAACTGCCTAATTTTGGTTGTCAGCCGAGTTCTTAACTACTATGCCACCAGGGCTCCACAGGGGACCCTAGAGAGCTTCTAGTCCAACCTCTTCATTTTGAAAATAAAAGGACCAAGGCCCAGACACATTATGGGACTGACTGAAATCACACAGCAAATGAGTGGAAGAGCTGAGACTAAACCCCAAGTACCTTGAAAATATTACTGGAAGCATCAGACCAAATTTACTTTGACATATGGAATTGAAAAATACTCAAATTAATGTGCACTGCCTCTGTGACCCCGCCTTTACAGACTAGAATTCTAGGCTTTTTTGGACAATGCGCATGTATCAATAACATGTCATTGAATTTCCCAAGTCCCCAGAGTTGTCCCTCTCCTATAGGCCTTTCCTGGATGAACTCCAAATGTGGCAGTATAAATAGTAAACCAAAATTTTATGATGATTAATTTAAGATACTTCAAAACTTTGTGAATTTTTAACATGAAAGGTCAACAGATTTATTTATTTTGAAAGTCACAGTTAACCATATCTGAGCTTGTTGTTTGTCGCTCATTGCCTAGGTTGTATCAATTATCCATAAATCTACAGAAACTTATGGAAGTTAGTTAAGAAGGAGGCAGTGAAATCGGCTTGCTCTGCCAACCAGAAAGGAATAGGATAGAGAGGTTCATTTTTCTGAGATTGCTTAAGTGAAGTCCCTTCTGAATGCAAATAACTAGATGAGCTCAAAGGTCTCATTCAAGTACTCTAATCTCTGACTAAATTATTATATATAGTAAATATTAGTTAAAACTTATTGTAATTTAGACTTACTTGTCAATATATTCAACTAGATTTGTAGAATTCCTGGTTGACATTTTGGCTGGAGATAATCTTACCTAAAACAAAGGTCATGGATTTAAAATACATCATCTGCTACTTTACTAGGAAATCTTAGACATCTTATCCTTATATAAATGTTTTAATTTTAAACAAAATGCTCATCATAGATTATAGGCCACTAGCCAATTAATCTTGTGCATGCCCTATTTATGTTAATGACTAAAACCAAAATTAAGTTCTGAGAAAATACCGAAGAGCTGCATTTCATAGATTTGGTATCACAGTCAGGAAAAACTTTTTGGAAAATTCAAAGCCATAGATTATTCCTAGATTATTTTTAATGAAATATTCAATGGTTATTGAAAGAGTTACTAAAGAAGTCTTCACCGAGTGAATTATTCTTGACATGCTGATTTCTAAGGAGAATCAGCTAATTTCCCAAAACGAAGCCCAAAACTAGAAAACTAGTTTATTCAAGTATTTGTGTTTTCTAGGAAAACTGGATATGAGACTACCATAAAAACAAAAACAAAACAACCCATTGCCATGGAGTCAGAGATAAAAGCACAGAACACAGCTATTTACATAATTTACTAGTATTGCACATAGCTGGACATACAGATACTTAACTGACAACCTCAAATCCAATAAAATGATACTACTAGAAAGTTCTATTTGTATGAAGGTTCATAATTTTGCAGCACTTCTGTGAGGAAAGAGGATACCAAATACTTCTTTGCATATGCTGAAAATGCTTAAACTTTAATATTCTTTTATTCTTTGAGCCTAAAAACAGGACACGGTTATATCCTAATTTTAATAGCCTGTCATGAACTAGATTCAAGAGGGAGAGTGTGAATGCATTCTACTTCAGTTAAAAACTTGAACAAAATCTATTCATAGGATATTTTTTGCTTGGTTTGTTATTGTATAGTATAATGTTGGACAGCCTATGCTAACACCCATGTGCAGAAATCATTCCTTTTGCAAATGTCCAAGGAACCACCACTTCTTAATTTAGGACCTAAGAAACTTAATTGGAAACCTTCTTCCGCCAATAAAACTTGAAAAAAATATGAGTCCATTATCAAACATGCTAATAAACAAGACCTGGCCACTGCCAGGCTCGCTTGAGCCAGTCTACTTGGTGACTGGCAACCAGAACAAGCTGGAGGTTGCTCAGGATACAGCCAGTAAGCCATCATGATAGTGCCTTAGGCCCTCTCTCCTCATTGCTGAGTGGGGTCTAAGCCCAATCTTCTCTTCAGAAGGTTGATGAGTTGACCCACTGAGCAACAGGTGCTGACATCATGGAAACTAACTTAATTCCCTAGGATTTGCCTGGCTTTCTGCCCTGGTTCCTGTTTTTGCTGCAGGTCCATGCTGGAATAGTGTTGTACCCTGGGCTTCTCAACTGCTTCGTGCCAGCTCATGCCTCCCTATCTATCTACCGTTCCCCCTGGCCTGTGGGAGTGGGCTTTTGGTATTCCTTAGCAACTGGTTGGTCCCTGCCATGAGTCAGAATCTCCTTGACAGCAACTAACAACAACAACAGTCACCTGTAAATATTTCTTGAATGAATTCGATGAAAATTATGTCCAAGAACACTAAATTATTGGGCTATTTTCTCCCTTTCTCCTTCTGGACAACTGGATATATACCTGTTTTATTTTTAATTTTTTAAATGTTTATGTTTGATTTGGAAAATCATAAGTATCATTCTCTTAAAAACACACCTACAACACACTTTTAAAATGACAAATGTTAAGTTTGATGCTGAAGTAAAATTTATAAAAATAAAAAAAGTAAAAGATACAAAAAAAAACTTCTCACTCGAAATTCTACTACCTATAGGTTGTTAATGTATCTATTTCTCCTTTTTTCCTATGTAATTTTTCATGTATCTAAGACTGTACTGTATTTAAAATTTTATATCATAGCTAATTGAATATACAAACCAGTTCTGTTTCATCCACATTTCTACACATAATGCTAACAAAATTGCCTCACAGTTAACTTGATGGAATTGGTGGACCCATCTGTTATTATGGGATTTTTACTGTGCCAGTTTTCACCTGTTCCATAATAATACTCAAAAATGTCACAGTCATTTATGGCTTTATGGACTATAAAATACTTTCCTGTATATGATGTGATTTCATTCTTCCAAAAGCACTGTAAGATGGATATCGTTATCTCCTTTAAGGATGACATTAGTTACTTTAAGTAACTGAAATCCTTCCTTATTACAGAAAGAATTTTAGTTTACTACTTCATAGATGAGAAATTTGAGGAACAAAGACATAACGAACTTGCTTAAGATCGCATAGATAATGGTGGTAATAATACCACAACTATTATTGATTGAACTTTCCCTACCTGCTAAGCCCTTTACATAAGTGACTTATTTAAAATTCACAACATCTTTGTAAGATAGGTCTAATTAGCCCCATTTAACAGAAGAGGAAACAGAGAGTTTAAGTAATTGTCCAAAGTCACACAGCTAGTTCATGGTACAGCCAATATATACCAAAGATCAGTGTTTGAGGCTGAGCTAGCTTTCTGCTGCTCGTTCCATAATAATAGGCCACATCTTCTGGTCAGGTGTTATGAGGATTACAGAACAAAGTCTAAAAGCAGTGCTTGCTTTCAATGTTCTTTTTAATTACTGGGGAAGATATGACAAGTACTAATAAAAGAAACATTTCTGTTTAGCTATTCCTTTTTTCATGTTAGAGATCAAGTCTACACCTTGAGTTTGTCGTGGTTCTTTTTGAATCTTCATAGAAAGCAAATCATTATCAAGCTTTTGCTAATCTTCTCTGCCCCACATCTTAAAAGTCAGTCCAAGTAATGCGTTTATAGTTTGAGACCCTTTTTCTTTTCAGCTTGTGCGGTCATCAGTCACTTTATCAAGTCACAACGAACAGGAAACGTGGTAAGAATGAAAAGAAACACCACTCTTCCACTATCCTTAAAACTCTCTAAGCAATGCTAAGCTTTAAGGAAGCTGAGCAAAATATTCTATTTTTAATATGAATATCTAAAAGTACTTGCTTTCTTTTCTTGGTCACTGGCTGAGCCAGGAAGAGGGCCATCAGGTTCATCTGGTAGTTCCTTGGCAGTCGGAGAGGCACTTTTGTTTACATCTGTATCTAGGCAACCAGAATGCTATATCAGATCAGGAACTATGGCAAGTAAATTTTAGTAGTGGTGGTAAGGGCAGTTTCTGTACGTACGGCTAAGGTTAAAGGGAGGTTTCCAATTTGTTTGATACCTTCCCTCTTCCCTCATCCACTACCCCAGTTCTGCCCCTGGCCCCCATCATACCCATAGTAAGCTAGAACTATAGACACTACCAGAAGACATTTTGGACACTTTGTTGAGGTTTGTGCACTCATTTAAATCAAGCAGTTCTAAAATTATAGCTAATAATTTCTCACCCATTGTGCCCAAGTCATCTGAGTGTCTCCTTTGAGATTACTTTCTTTATTTGTATTAAGAAATATAAGTAAGGTAGTGAAATAGAAAGCTAGAGACATAACTGATCCATGAACAAATACCTGAACTCATGGTGCTCGGTTTCCAAGCTTTATTTTTTGTTGATTTGATTTTTTGAAGGTGGTCAGAGATTTTTTTTTTTTTCCTCCTCTCAGAAAGTCACAGTACTAGGGAAACTTGAGTGCATCCTGACCAATGTCTTCATGTTTCTGGGGCATTTTCCCAAGAGTGCCCAGCTGCATTGTGACTGCAGGAAGGATCTGTGATGTCAATGTTTTTTGTTCTCACACTTTAAGTCGTTAAGTCCATGGGACTTAGCAGCTTCCAGGGTTTTCTTTAATTCTTATCATCATAAAAATCACTCTGTCCTTCATCTGTTTTTGCCTCAATGGGTGGGAAGTGGCCATTGCTAACACTGATACTTCACACCCTTCCCTTGATTTTGAAACCCTAGTTAAAGGCTCCTAAGAGGCAACCCAAGATAAGATAGAGCTGTTGTGCAAGGTCCATTAACTCCCTTTTCTTCATGACTAACTGCTGATATGCTCTAGGCAACATTTTCTTTTATTGTTGTGCTTTAAGTGAAAGTTTACAATTCATGTTAGTCTCTCATACAAAAATTTGTACATACATTGTTATTTGACCCTTGTTGCTCTCCCTATATTGTGACAGCACACTCCTCCTTTCCACCCTGGATTTCCCATGTCCATTCAACTAGCTCTTGACCCTCTCTGCCTTCTCATCTCACCTCCGGACAGAAGCTGCCCGTTTAGTCTCATGTATCTACTTGAGCTAAGATGCACACTCTTCACGAGTATCATTTTATGTCCCATAGTCCAGTCTAATCTTTGTCTGAAGAGTTTTAGTTCTGGGTTGACAGAGAGTCCAGGGGCCATGCTTTCTGCGGTTCCTCCAGTCTCAGTCAGACCATTAAGTCTGGTTTTTTTTACTAGAATTTTAGTTCTGTACCTCACTTCTCTCCTGCTCCATCAAGGACTCTCTGTTTTGTTCCCTTTCAGGGTGGTCATTGGTGTTAGCTGGGCACCATCTAGTTCTTCTGGTCTCAGGCTGACAAAGTCTCTGGTTTATGTGGCTTCCTTTCTGTCTCTTGGGCTAATACTTTCCTTGTGACTTTGGTGTTCTTCATTTTCCTTTACTCCAGGTGGGTTGGGACCAATTGATGCATCTTAGATGGCTGCTTGCTAGCTTTTAAGACCCCAGACGCCACTCACCAAAGTGGGATGCAGAACATTTTCTTAATAAACTTTGTTATGCCAATTGAACTAGATGTCCCCCGAAAGCATGTTCCCCAGACCTCCACCCCTGCTACTCTGTCCCTTGAAGTGTTTGGTTGTATTAAGGAAACTTCTTAGCTTTGGTTTAGTCCCTTTGTGCTGACTTCCCTGTAGTGTGTGTTGTCCTTCCCTATCTAGTTAGTGAATACCCTTCTCCCTCCCTCCCCACCCTTGTAACTATCAAAGAATGTTTTCTTCTGTGTTTAAACCTTTTCTTAAGTTCTTATGATAGTGGTCTTCTACATTATTTGCCCTTCTGTGACTGACTAAATTCACTCAGCATAATAGGCAACATTTTCTTAGTAACATTTTCCAGGCCAGAAAGCGGTACCCTGAGAACCAGCTCAAACCAGCTAACCACGCCTGCGCAGAACCTGACCTCAGAACCTCCATCTTCCAGAGCGGAGCACGTTTACTAGACCACCGAAGCCCATTCTGGAGTGAGAGGTCTATCCACCAGTACATCAGGCCCAACATAACTCGGCAACCAGACTCCCAAACTTGGACAGGGGAGGGAATTCCAAGAAAGGGTGGGCTAAGGGGGTGAGGTGTAAGACCTGGAACCAGTCTCCCCATAAAAGATCCCCAAATCCCCAGTTCAGAGAGCTCGCGTCTTCTGGTTCCTAGACCCAGCGTTACTCTCTGTCTGCGCAAATAATAAACTTGCCACTTCGTTTGCCTTGCGACTAGCGTCCTTCTTATTTCAATTGGCTAATAGGACAGGACAAGAAACTGAGAGGCGTTCGGTTACATTTTACTTTCACAGTTTGATAAGATAGTAGTTTCCATCATATCAGACCAAAAAAAAAAAGAAAAAGAAAATGAAATGTTTCAATACTCTTAAAAGCGTTGAAATCTTTTCAAGTATGGTAGGTAAGGCAGATAAATCTTCTGGCCGCTAGAGGGGAGTATCACAAATGATACAGTAAGAATGACAGGTGAGTGGGTCAAGGCTTTAAATAAAGTATTGAACTTGGGCTTTGTAGAAGAAATTTTATTCACTTATGTGGCCAAAATAGTGTGGATTGTTCCAGCTCTGAAATATTTCCTAATTTTCAAAAAGTAGAATGTGCATATTTTATTAATACTATTTGGCCCCCATATACAGAAATAACGTTATTGGCTCAGTTGCTTTACCAGTTATGGTGCTGAATTTACCCTGCTCTAAGGACACACAATGTTTAGGATGCTGAATGACAAATTGATCCCGCAGATAAATGCCACCCATGATGTTGGCCTTAGTGTTATGTCCTTTAGTGCGAAGCTGAATCCTCAAAACATAGATACAGTATTCCATGGTTTGCAAGCAATCCAAAAGGCTAATTACACCACCCTAATCACTATTTTCCCTAGCTCCAAGAAAGACCGAAACACACAAGCTACCAAGAGCAGGTGCTACGGAATCTGAGAGAGTGGGTTGGAGCCCTGATTCCTCAACCTATTGCTTTTCTACTTTGGGCAAAATTACCTCACTTCTTCCGGCCTTGGGTTTCTCATCTGCAAAGATGAGATAATAATATTGATCTCATAAGGTGGTTGGAAGGATTAAATGCAATAATACTCGTAAACTGCTCGGTTGAGTGCCAGACTAAGAGTCCACTAAAAGGTAGCTATTATTAGTGATTATTTCACAATGTGGAAATCACCCAAGAAATAGATATGGGCAGGGTCTGTGTGAGAAAGGAAAACTGGATTTGACCTGACTTAATGGGATTTTTTTTCCTCCTCTTAAATTCAGTTTTCTAATCCATAGATGAGAAAGCTGAATTTAAGAAAAATGAGCCCCACTGAAATGGAGAGCTCTAACTTATTTATTCTCTAAACATAAATGTCTGCTTGGTTTTTAACAGACCAATGTACATAACATACATGCAGCATTGAATTCCTGCCTGCCTAAAATGTCTATGGAAAATTCTTCCTGAAAGTCAATGATCTTCAAAGATCCCCCTTAATCCAGGGCTTCCTAGAGTATAGCCTAACACACAGAAGCCCAAAATCTCCAACTTCTATCTTAAAAAGTTAATAACATTGTTTTCTAATGTTAAATATAGGCATAAGGAAATAACCCTGAAGTGGTGGTCAGTGAAGGGGGAGTGGTCAATGGGGAGGGTCATCCAGGACAGAACCTCTGTATGTTACTGTGCTCTACACAGCCCTGTTTTTCTTAGCTGGGACTGAGTTAACCCCCAAATCATAGTGACCCCATGCACAAAGGAAAGAAACTCTGCTTGGTCCTGTGCCATCCTCATGATCAGTTGTGGACTGGACTGTTATGATGCATAGGGTTTACACTGGCTGATTTTTGGAAGTAGACCACCAGGCCTTTCTTCCTAGTCTGTCTTAGTCTGGAAGCTCTGCTGAAACCTGTTCAGCACTGCAGCACACAGAAGCCTCTGCTGACAGATGGGTGGAGGCTGCACATGAGGTGAATTGGCCAGGAACTGGAGTCTTGTGCATGGAGGGCAAGAATTCTACCACTGAACCCCCACTGCCCCTACAGGGCATCATTCATATTGTATAACACTGTCAATTTTCATATTTGCCACCAGTTTTTTTCGGGCATGTGTCAGGAAAATTTCTTTTTCTAACTAAGTATATCAGGACTGTTTTCTGACAGGTCTTGAGAAGGGTGCCTATTTCTAACTCACGCAAGAGGGGTAACTGAACCAAGTGCCTCCCCAGCCCTGGAGGTCCACTGAGTGCTCTCTTTAGGTGAACTAGCCTCAACCAGCCCCGGACCAAAGCAGCCAGTAGTCATTGGCAGAGCGTGCCCTCCTAGACTTCCTTTTAAAAAATTTTCTTCCTTTTGTGTCACCTCTCACATGTTGTCCTACCCACTCTTCGGCCATCTTTGCTGGAAAGATCTCATTTGGATCTGGAGTCCCCTGCGGGTCAGCAAACTTTTCCTTGTGCTATTTTAATTTTAAAAGGAGCACTGGTGGTGCAGTGGTTAAGAGCTCAGCTGCTAACTGAAAGGTCAGCGGTTTCAGCCCACCAACTGCAGTGCAGGATAAAGATGTGGCAGTCTGCTTCCATAAAGATTACAGCCTTGGAAACCCTATGGGGCAGTTCTCCTCTGTCCTATAGGGTTGCTATGAGTCAGGATCGAATCAACAGCAATGAGTTATTTTAATTGTAGAGTCTTCCATAATCTCTGATGTGTTTAGCACTCTATGTTTTAGGAGATGTTCCTCCTGTTTCACCTCACATTCTTATAAGTAAGACAGCACAGGTGTGAATATCTCAATTTTACAGGTGAAGGATTCTAAGAAGGGTGAAAGTACAAGGAGGTTCAGAAAGTTTAAGTGATTCACCTAAGTAAACGGTGAAGCCTGACTAGACCCCCAAGTCTTCTGACTCCTAGCCTATGCACCATTCTTTCCGGGATTCTTAATTCTTTAAGGTGTGGATGTTTAACTGATCTCCATTTGAAAGGGGTGTTCAATGCTTGAACCCAAATGGAAGACTAAGGCTTGGAATTTCAATGAATGGAATATTTCTGAGGCAAGACATATTTTGGTTCCCTTAAAATAAAGTAACTAACTTCTCAAGGCTTAAGGTTCTATATCTTTGAGTATCCGTTCTTGATAAATTATATAATCCTGCCTTCCATTTATAAAATGAGATGATGGTTATAATAGCACCTACCATATAAGATTGTTATGATAATTAATGAGACATGAAAAGCTCTTAAAACAGTGCCTGAAGCAACATAATGCTCAATAAATGTTAGCTCTTATTCTCTTGGGTCTAACTACGTCAGCTTTATTGCATTTTCTAAGTAGAGTTAAAAAGAGCCCTGTTGGTTCAGTGGCTGCTAACCGAAAGGTCAAACCCACTAGCTGCTCTGCAGGAGAAAGACGTGGCAGTCTCCTTCCATAAGAATTTCTAGCCTTGGAAACCCTGTAGGGCAGTTCTAGTCTGTCCTATAGGGTCACTATGAGTTGGAAACCACTCGATGGCAGTGGGTTTGGGTTTTTTGGTAGGTAGAGTTTCTTTAGTAGGGTGTCAATATCTATCAAATGAATAAATGAAAGCATTTGTACTTTGTCCATGAGAGATTGGAAGGAGCCTGTGGTAGGAGCTGGAGGGCCAGTTTCCATGTGCCATTTCATGAAGGCCCCCAGCCTCTCCTAGGGACAGTAACTATACCTGGCCCATCTCCCATTAACGTGAACCTCACCCTAGGAACCTCTGCCCGATGGCTTAACCTCAGGGGAATTCTCTGGGACTTCTGGAATCATTTATTTACGAAGGAGTTTAAGCACCTCATATTCCAAGGCATTGACTGTGTTGGGCCCCATGGGGAATACAGCCATTAAAAAAAATACAACGTATGCTCTTTAGGAGTTTACTATCTATAGGAGAGAGGGTGAGCCCATGGCTCACTCTAAATCAAGTTAAAAATAAAATAGAAAATAGAAATAATCAGAAGAGAATTTTGATGAGCCTACTCACTGCTTCTACAGACCTGTGTGCATCTCTGTCCATGTATTCTGTTTTCTGTCCTGCTGCAGTGGATGGACCATCTGTCCATCTATCTCCTCATTAAGTTAAGGCTAATCATTCCAGTTATCCTTAGATATACCACTTCCTCTCATCTGCTCAGGGACATTGTTCCAGCGATTTCTCCCTCTTTACTTGATCTTTCCCATTAGTATACAAACACACTTTTTAATCTCTCCGACCCACCTTAAAGCAAAAAACAAAAACAAACAAACAAAAAAAAACTCTTCTGTTGACCTTATATTCCCTTCCTGCTATGACTAAAATTTTTCCATTTTTACACAGGAAAACCCCTTGAAAGGTTTGTTTACATTTTACTCTGATTTCTCTCTCCAATTCTTTCTTGCACCACTAAAAGCAGGCTTTCTATTCCTTGCATCCTTCACTAAAACTGCAGTTTTATGCTCCTGTGACCTCTCTGTTGCTAAATCCAGTGGTCAATTCTCAGTCCTTATCTTGCTTGCTGTCAGTCGTATTTGACAGAGTCGGTAGCTGTCTTTTCCCTGAAATTCTTTCTTTACCATGACTCCCACCTCTCTGCTACTCCTTTTCATGGGTTCTCCTCATCTCCCCAACCTCTGAGTGTATAACCAGTTATCTTGGTTTGCCTGGGACTTTCGCTTTTAGTACCGAAAGTTCTGTGTCCAGGAGATCCCTCCAGCCCTAAACAAACCAGAACAGTTGGTCCACCTACTTCTGAATGTTAAAGTACCCCAGGGCTCAGTCCTTGAACTTCTACACTCGCTACCTTGATGATCTCACCCAATCTCGTGGCTATAAACTGATGATCCCCAAACTCCCCCTTCCTCAAAGTTGCTCCGCCCAGAGCCTGGCTCATTGCGGTAAATGGTAACAGCCTTTTTCCAGTTACTCAAGCCCCAAATCTTGGCATCCTCCTTGATGTCTCTCTTTCTTTCATACCCTACCTCCAATCCTATTCACTTCACCTTCAAAATATATTCAGAATTGGGTCACTTCTTGCCACCTGCTCTGCTACCACAATGGCGCAAGCAACCATTATCTCTTCCCTGGATTATTGCAATGGCTTTCTAAAACCAGTCTTCCTTCTTCCAAGCTTGCCCCCATAAATTACTCTCAACAAAATTGTGATGATTTTAAAGTTAAGTCTGACCATGAAACTCATCTGCTCAAAATCCTCCAATAGTGTTCCATTTTGCTCAGAGTAAGGGGCAAAATCTTTCTAAGAGCTACAAAACCTTTCTGAGGTCTACTTGTTAGGGTCTCCATAGTCATCAGATCTCATCTTGTATTACTCTTCCCTTGGCTTTCTCTGCTCCAGCCATACTGGCCACCTCATCGCTCTTGAACGCATTGGTGGGCTCTGCCTCAGGGCCTTTGATCTTGCCGTTGTCTCTGCTTAAATGCCCTTTCCCTAGAAATCCCCTCTGCTCACCCCTTTACTTCCTTCTGGTCTTTATCAAACATCATTTTCTCAGAAAGGCCTTTTCTGGCAATCTAAAATTACAGCTCCTTTCATATTCACACTCTTCCTATTACCATATCCTGCTGTATTTTCTCTTTAGCATTTACTTATCTGACAGATATTTTACTTTTTCTATTAATTGTCTGTTTCCCCCTGCTAGAGTCTAAGCTCCATAAGGGTTGGAATTTTTGTTCACTGCTCTGCCCCAATGCTTAGAACATTATTTGGCACATGGTAGGTGCACAATAAGTATTTGTTGAGTGAATGAATAAATGAAGTCCATAAAAGATGTGTAGATGCATTCTACAAGGGAGTTTAGAAGTGCTAGTGGCTTTTCTCTGGGATCAAGTAGATAAATGTACATGAATTGTGAGAAAAGTAGCATTTTACCTGAACCTTGACAAATGCACAGGCTGGAGGTTCCTAAGGTCTGAGTGGTGCTCGGGGTTGTCTGGCTTCCCCTACCCCCACCCCCATAATAGGCTTAAGGACACTTCCAGGGGTCCTAACTGGCCCTCCACTAACACTTGGAGAAAGGGAGGCCCTCTCTCCCTATCACCAAATATTTCTTGTCCTGTTCTCTTCCTGTCTGACTTTCAGCTGCCTCCTTGTTAGAAAGAATCTGTTGAATTCAATATGGAGTTTACACCTGACAAGGGTCAGTGCCTAGACCAGGCATTTTCAAACATCAGTGTATATAAAACCCACCTGGGGAGCTTTTTAAAAATCTAGGTTCCTGGGCCCCACACCCACAAGTTCTTAAACTCATTTTGATCCAGATATCCACGGACTCACTCTAAAAAACCTAAAGGCAAGAATTTCTAAAGGTGACATCCCTGAAGGCCTATAGAGAAGACAATTTTGGACCGGAAGCCCCTTTGGTGTCCCTAAAATTGTTACTGTATTTCTATAAAACAACCCATCCATCCATCCATCCATCCATCCATCTATCCATCCATTCATCCATCTATCCATCCACCCACCCATCCACCCATCCATCCATCATCTCTCTCAGATTCTGTGTTTAAGTGAATTTTCCTATGCTGTAGCAGTGCCGGAGGAGATTTATCGTTTCAAAACACCTCCCCTAAGGTAAAACCACATTCTAGGGCGGTCTCCCCTCAGTTGCCAATTAGCAATTTGTTTTCATTCCCTACCTTTGTGTTTGTATCTGGCCACTCCTCCTTCTCCTAACTGTCAGCAAGGCTCTCTTTTTCCAGTGTCTGGTTTCCTGTTATCACTTCTATCTCCACTTCTGAACAAACAGCTTCTCCCCAGACACCTAACAGTAGTTAAGCTACTGGTAAATTCACATCTCCCTTAGCTCCTGTTTCTTGCCTCCAACTGCCACTGCCCTTTATCTGGCTTTGGCTAATATTAGCCAAATAAATGGACTAACCAAATTAAGACGTGTAATGCTTTAAAATATAATAACTTCAACAGTTTTCAATGTAATAAAATAGCAAGGGGAAAAATACTCTCTGGGGAAGTGTATTCATCTTGTATACAGTTGGTCACACATATTCACAAGTGCAAAGAATCCAAAACAAACAAACAAAACTGACAAAATCCCACATGGCAGATGATGCACTTCAAAGGTAGGTAAGCTAACATTTCAAAGTCAGTGACAACTAAAGCTCTTTCTTGTGCAGCCACCAAATACAGGAATCATAGGCCTTTTGAGGGAGAAATGAAAGCCTTGTAAAATTAGTTTACAGGATCTTGATGATACTGGCAACAGGAATCTTTGTTCTAGTTGCTCTAGCCGTAAATCTTATTTCCCCCATTTCTCTGCAAAAATCTCTTCTGCTGCACAGAAGCTTCTTGCTCTGCCAGGGAGGCCCTGAGCCTTTGTGGACCCAGCATCTGCTCTGAAAAAACCTGACTCAACGTCCCTGAGGGTGTCAGATTGCCAGGGACAGGCTGGTGGTGGGCAGCAATCTCGACTTACTGCTCTAACGATCTCGGGGATCCTATTTTTTGGTGTAATAAGACTGGCGTCCCCAACATCCAGTGTATCACGAGCACCAGGCCTTCAAGGTGAACAGAAATATCTTTTTGAAAAGCATATAAATAGCTTCTAAGCCCAAAATCAATTAAAGTATTTTTGGCCCTAGACATCCACACGTTTAGCCAAATGGCTCTAGGACAGAATTTAATATTGCATGTGTTTTGTCTTATCAATAGAAAGGGTAAGGAAGCCTAAAACAGAAAATTTTCCTGTGCTCTGGGAATACCCCTATGTCTCACTATTAAAAAATGTGAGAGATTCTTCTCTGTACAACACTTACCCCTGAATAACTCTCTGGGGCCGTCCCTCCAGCATAGGATACACATCCTCAGCTGTTTATGGCCGTAATTCCTAGCCTTGTAAGAGCTGGGGCATCTTCCACTTGCTACAGGCTTTTTCTAGTATGGCCTATCTTTTTAAAAATTACAGTTAGCTAAAGTAATTTTGAAAGAAGCCCTGATTGTGCAGTGGTTAAACGCTCGGCTGCTAACCAAAAGGTTGGTGGTTTGAACCTACCAGCCGCTCCGAGGGTGAAAGATGTGACAGTCTGCTTCCGTAAAGATTTACAGCCTAGGAAACCCTATGGGGCAGATCTACTCTGTCCTATAGGGTCGCTATGACTCAGAATTGACTCAACAGCAACAGGTTTGGTTTGGATTTTTAAAGTACTTTGTTCAGCACATTTTTTTTTTCTAGAAATTTATAACCAGTTTCTCAGGGTAATAGAAATACCTAGACCAAAGTGTAAACTAAGAGGATGAGAAAAAGCAATTTACTGAACTCCTACTACGTGCAAGGCCCTGTATATGTACGTATGTGTGCATACTTACATATTTGTAGTTCAGATAAATCCTAATGAGTATATTGTTCCCATTTTACAGGTGCAAGTTGAACTTTCTCAAGGTCATATAACAGTGTGCCTGACTAAAGTCTATGTTCTTTCCATCAAATCAAGCGACTTATCTTTGAAGTCTCTCTACATCTTCTTCATTATTTTCTGCCCCCTTCTTTTTGACATCATTTCTGCCTTATGCCAGACACCTTGTGCTTTAGGTACTCAAGTTCACTGCTGAATTTATTCATTCATTCATTTGTTCAGTCTGTCAGTCAGTCAAACAAACATTGAAATATTTATTGGGAAACTTCTAAGCACTGTTCTAGGAACTAGGCATACAGCAATGAGCAAAACAGGAGAAAAATCCCTGGCCTCCTGACATTCTAGAAGGGAATGTGCAAGTAGTAGTCAGACATTTACGGTGCTGTGTAGTGAGGGCAATTATAGAAGAAAGCCCTCCGCTGTGGGAGTGCAGAGGAAGAGGAAAGACCTTATGGAGGAGGTGACGGCTGAGGGGAGGCTGGGGTCCTGAGGCCCTGTAGGTATTAGCCCCATGTTGTTGTTGTTGTTAGGTGCCATCAAGTTGATTTTGACTCATAATGACCCCACGTGACAGAGTAGAACTGCCCCACTATGGGAGCAGATCTCCAAGTGTTTCTTCGGAGGAGCCTCTGGGTGAGTTTGAACCGTCAACCTTTTGGTCAGCAGTCATGTTTTGCCATCAGGGCTCCCCACACAGTGGACTCCGTGTATTTGTGCTCATTGAAAGCCTATTCCTTATGGCAAGTAGCAGGAACAGAGGGCTGATAATCAGATGAGGCTGCACAAGTGAGGCCAGGCCGTAAGGGTCTTGCATCTTTGTAGGCATAACTCAGGGTTTGGAATTTACCCTGCAGGTGATGGTGAGCTGAGTGGTCAAGTAATGTTTACTGAATCATTGCTGCTAACCCTGTAAAATTTGCTTATATATTGGAACAAAGATTACAAAGAGGCTGGTGAAATGAAAACATGGGCAAATGTATGAATTCTGTTTTTACTTCATAGTGAAGGATCTTTTTTTTAAACTTAAGACACTAATAATGTAAAAATATGATATAAAATTAAGTCCTTGTGGAAATCTCCCTTGTGTTTTTTCTTGTGCCTAAGACTGCCATCATATAACCCATTTAAACTATTTGGAGATGTTGGATTCTGAGACCACATTACTGCTGAGGCATTTCATGACACTTTGGCAAAGGAATTCCTATTAATTACATGGTTATTTTTGGAACATGAAAAAGTATCCAGGTAAATTGTAAATCTTTTCTGTCCGAAAATAACCTAAAGAGACAAAAAATAAACTTTGAAAAATTATTCATCAAAAATAAGAAAAAGAATTAATATCCTGAATATGTAAGAATATACTAAAGTAAACAGGAAGGAATACTCAGAATCACCCTTGTAATAATCATTGTACACATTTTGAGATTTTTCTTTCTAGTCTTTTTCTATAAACATGTATATATTATACACACATATGTATATGTGTATGTTTATATTTATAACTGAGATTATAATTTTATATCTTTTTTCACTTGACTTTACATTTCACCCCTTATTACATATTTTTTGCAAATATGATTTTAATGGCTGTATAAAGTGCATTCTATGGCTTCCATAATTTTATTTAGCTTCTTTTTTATTTTTAGACATTTAGATTGTGGCCAATTTTTTTGGTAATGAAAGTAATACTGCAATAATATTGTAAACAAAATTTTCATATCTGATATTTTCCTAAGGAAATAATGGAGCAAAGGGTATGAATATTTGTGAAGATCTTGATACACACTACCAAATACCCTAAAAACAATTATTATATTTTTGCAAAGCAAATTTAAAATATGTAATAAGAAACTTAAAATTTTTATAATCAAATGCAGTAATTGCACATGTAGAGATATATCCAAGAGAAATATTCCAAAATACAGAAAAAGACTTACGTACAAACATGTTCACCACAGTATTAAAATAATCAAAAACTAGAACTAGTCTAATTGTCTAACGTTAGGGAAATACTAAAAAGTATTACTTCCGTCAATTATTCTGTCAATCATTAAAAGTAATGTTCATAAAAAATTATGATATGGGCAATGAATTTGTTACATTAAGTTGAAAATCAAGATACAAATATTATATACAGTTTGATTTCAACTGTACTAAGCAAAATTCTAAAAGAAATTTTATCAAAGCATTAGCAGTTTGGGAGAGGTAGGATTATGGATAATTTTTTTATTTCCTATTTCTTATATTTTTATTGGTATGAATCATTTTAAGATTTAAAAAGTGTCTAAGGAAAAGACAACTCTTCCTTTGTTGTACAATTATGCATTTTTAAAGGTTTCCTTACCAACGTCAGTTTTGTGATAAAACTTCAGCCATATTTTCATTTTCTAATGATGTGCATCCATTTTCACATTTTATTAAGAAGTCACAATAGAAATCACAAGAGTTTTCTAACCACTGGCCCCCTTGCAATAAGCAGGCTGAATTGTTATTGCTAGCTGCTGTTCAGTCAGTGGTCCTGCCCATCCCCATGATCACTTGGAGATCTGACTGTTGTGATCCACTGGCTGATTTTTGGAAGTAGATTACCAGGCCTTTCTTCCTAGTCTGTTTTAGTCTGGCAGCTGGGCTGAAACTTGCTCAGCATCATAGCAACACACAAGCCTCCACTGAGAGCTGGGCAATGGCTGTGCATGAGGTACATGGGCTGGGATTCAAACGGGTCTCCCGCATTGAAGGCGAGATTTCTACCACCGAGCCAGCAGAGCCCTCAAGCAGGCTGAAAGTGCCTACTAATTCCAGAAGGCTTTCACAGATTCCACCTGTCACAAGTGGATGAGAGGGTTAGGATCTGGAATTCTGATTCAGTTCCTGACTTGCCCAGTTTTCTGTGTCTATTAGAAGGTAGAGAAGGGAAAGTTGTTGACTGATCTATTATTGATCCTCAGACAAGCAGGCAGGGAAGCACTTTCAGAAGAGAATGTTCATCTTCAGGCTGAGAAAGCACTTTTCACTCCAAATCTGTCTTGATTTCCATCTGTCAATAATTTGTTAGATTTTAGTTAATTTTTTTTTCTTCTTAAAATGAAAGGAAAAAGGATTTGATAGGACATAAAATCAATGCTATGAAGGGAACTCAGTAGGAGACTTTTAAGACTTATGTAAGAATTGGGGTGCCTCTATAATTATTGTTATGTTTTAAATGTTATATTTAATTTCTATACATATGTACATATATAATTTCACATAAATACATAAACGTGATATGCTAATTTTATCTATTTTTTTCTATTTTGCTTGCCGCTCCCCTCACCTTCTCATCCATGTTAAGTACCTACCTTAGTAGCCTTAGTAAGAGACCTTTATAATTCCAGAATGTGTCAAGTAAATTAAAACACCCCTTTGCCACTTATATTTTTGGGTAGATGTTACACTTCAAATGTTAGCCAGGATTGGAAGCTCTGTGGCAACGGCTTCTCATTAGTAGCTAGTCTGTGCTAAACCTATACTTAGAGAAGTGTTATCTGCTTCCATGTGAAGAATTGAAGATTTAAATGTTGTTTCTGGCAAGTGAACAGATTCTTTTTCATGTTACCTCAGTTTAGAAATGTTCAAATAAATGGTATATGATTTAAAAAATAATAAAAATAAATTCCTGTGGCCATTGGCAGGCAAGGGTAGGGGGAAATTTTGGAGTGATGAAAAGGTTCTATGTTTTGACTTGGTCTTGGTAGTTATGTGGGTGTAATAAAAAAAAAGTTGTTGTCGTGATGATCCCATGTGTGTCAGAGTTAGAAATGTGCTCCATAGAATTTCCAATGGCTGATTTTTCAGAAGTAGATCACCAGGCCTTTCTTCCATGGTGCCTCTAGGTGGACTACGAACCACAACCTTTCAGTTAGCAGTAAGGCGCTTAACCATTTGCACCACCCAGGGACTCCACATGGGTGTATAGCCCCCCTCAAGTCCCATGGAACTATTCTCAAAATGAGTACATTTTATTGTAGTCAAATTATACATAAAAAATTTTGTAAGAGAAAGCACTTTACTCATTTAAATTCTAGGGCTTTAGGATTTTCTATGAAGACATTGCATTCCATCTCTGCAGTCCTCACACCTCATCCATCCATGATGACATATGGATTTCAGATGATTCATTCTGTGGGGCTATTTAAGGACTAGGAAGTGGCTAGAAGCAAAAGTGGCTCTGCAGGTGACAGGGTGTCACTCAAGGAAATGTCATCAGAGTGGCTTGCATTGAACCCTCATTCTGCCGCAGAAGCAGCTCAGCTGTTTGTTCTTTCACAAGTGTCTCCTAGGTAGTGGGGAGAGATGTAGAAGGAGACAGTTCTTGATGTCATGGAGACAGAGTCCAATTCTCTGTCTCAATATTTCTCTCTTTCTCTCTCCCAATTTCTGTATCAAATATAGACCAGGTGGACTGACAGGTATAAGTTAATAAAACAAATGTCATTATTTCTGAGCCAAGCAAGTCTCCAGCTGCTTGTTACGGTCTCTCTTGGGACAGTTTTGGGCTAAACTCAATTACTCTTTTTATTCTATTGTTTGAGTTTAATCACGGTGACTCATAAAGTAGACTTCAAGGAATGGCTTCATAATGCATTGCACTCCCATGTAGCCTTGGTTGGAAACAATGAAATTTGGACTATGAAATGGGCAAGGCAGATACCCATTTCTCCCTCCCCACCCCCAACATTTGGCCTTATATTAAACACTGTTCTTAAAGTTGTCTGGCAGACCCTGCCTTTGTGTTCAAAGCAACAAAGCCTATGATCACGTGCCCTCTTCATTTGCTGTTTTTACTAAGTCCCAGAGAGGGTCAAGTTGTTCTGACTTCACCCAACACTAGGGAGTGCAGAAGTGTGCACTGGAGAGGAAATAGGGTGGGGCTAGGAAATGCAGAAGGTGGTGAAAGAGTGTAGTGGGGAGTGAGTTTGATGGGAAACCTGGCCAGGAATTATAAGATGATGGGATGGGAGCCTCTGGGTAGCTGTGTGAATGGCATGGGAGAGCACGCTATCTACCCAAAACATCTCTAGTCACCTCTGTCTAAATCATGTTTCATATTTATTTTTTAATATTCACAAATCCAGTTTACAATATGTCAATTTTGAGAAGCAATGCAAATATAATCTACTATTGGATGTATAGCGTTGACTAGTAAATTAAAAAAATTTAAAACAAGTAAAATTGAGTAAAGCTTGTAATTCAATTCACAGTGGAAAGACCTGGAACCTACAGCTACTTTGGCAAGCTGGGTAGGCAGGGAAGGGAGCTAATATTTCCCCTCTCTTGCCCTCAGTATGAATTACACCTCAACATAAAGAAAACAAAAATCCTCACAACTGGACCAATAAGCAACATCATGATAAACAGTGAAAAGGTTGAAGTTGTCAAGAATTTCATTTTACTTGGATCCACAATCAGTGCCCATGGAAGTAGCAGTCACGAAATAAAATGACATATTTCAATAGGCAGATCTGCTGCAAAAGACCTCTTTAAGCGTTAAAAAGCAAGATGCCACTTTCAGGCCTAAGGTGCGCCTGACCCAAGCCATGGTATTTTCAAATGCTTCATACGCATGGAAAAACTGGACGATGAATACGGACCGAAGAAGAATTGATGCCTTTGAATTATGGTGTTGGTGAAGAATATTGAATATACCATGGACTGCCAGAAGAACGAAAAAATTTGTCTTGAAAGAAGTACAGCCAGAATGCTCCTTAGAAGTGTGGATAGTGAGACTAAGTACTAAATCACGTACTTTGAACATGTTATCAGGAGGAACCTGTCCTGGAGAAGGACATCATGCTTGGTAAAGTAGAGTGTCAGTGAAAAAGAGGAAGACTCTCAATGAGATGGATTGACACAGTGGCTGCAACAATGGGCTCAAACATAGCAGTGATTGTAAGGATGGTGCAGGACCGGACAGTGTTTCCATCTGTTGTACATAGTGTTGCTATGAGTCAGAACCGACTTGATGACACCTAACAACCTCACCCTCTGTTCCTTCAGAGACCATTCCCTCTAACAGATTATTTGTGATGAGTATTCCTCAAGATGGAGACAACCACCTTTTAAAGGAAAATGCCTCTACTACCTGTTGGGGAGGGTAATTGAGTTGGTACCTTGTGTCAGAGAGGAGAGGAAAAGCCACTTGGCTGGAAACCAGTGAGGACTAGTATGGTGTGATGAATCACTTTTATATGGTCTTTCTAGCCATGATCTTGTAACTTCCACCAAAATATTGGGTGGAACTATGCAAATAAAGTGCTTGTGGCCCACCATGGAAATTGGACAGCTTGCTAATGATACAAACAGGGTCTATGGCAGCCTTGTGGGGGTAGGACCGTGCAAATAAGGTGTGGGGAACCCTAATGAGGGGATTAGTCAGTTTTGCCATCCCATTAGGCTTAACATGAGCCATCCCAGAGGCTGAAAGGGGGATCTAACTACCACCAAGAAGAGATGGGACTGGAGTGTGTTCTATGGACCCAGGGTCCCTGTGCTGAGAACTTCCTAGACTCAGGAGACAGAGAGAGAGAGAGCTGTAACACTGAAGACAGGACAAGATGGTGAGAAGCGGGGACAGCAGAACCTGGAGACAGGCACTAGACAGCACAGTAGGATTCCCGGCCCATGTAGTAAGGCGGTTACAGTGGGTCCACCAACCCATGGAGTGAGAGAACTGAGTGCCTTCCTGCCAAGGCTTACTGCCTAGTGGGGTGCCCCTAGGCACTTACTGGTAGGGCTAAAGAGCTTTGAAACACTTGCTGAGCAGGGAAGAGGCCGAGCCGATGGGCCAGGGACCAGAGAGAGGCCTGCCTGCAGGCATGGCTGAGAAGAGGCTATCCTGATTGAAGAACTGTATCTTGATTAGTTTCTGATCCTGAATTGTAACCTGTTACTTCCTTAATAAACCCCATAACTGTGAGTATGGTCTGTGAGTTGTGTGTGGCCACTGTAATGAATTATCAAAACCAGCGGCGAAGTAGAGAATGCCATGGGAGGGATGGCTGATGTCAGTACTGGTAAAAAGGTTGGGAGGTATGTCTGACCTCCACCTCATAGCAATCAGCCTTCAGCTGTTGATGCTGATGATGATTCTCCCCTCTCATGAAGTTAGAGGAAGCCAGACGCCGCCCACACACCATTTTTACCGCTAGTTTGCTCCGAAGAGGGAATAGAGGAGCTAGGATGTGAGGAGAGAGCACTCAGAAGGTGTGGACCTTGCGGGGCTTGAGGTTCCCCTCCTCTGGCTGCAAATCTTCTGCAGTTTCTAGAGTCATTAAATGCTTCGGATGAATAGTGGGCTGTTTTTTGTTTTTAGAAGCTCAGGAATAGGTAGGGTTTTTTTTTTTTACTGGGTTTACATGAACTGGAACAGAGATACAAGCACAGAGGCGAGAGCTGGAAACAAGAGAGGACCATGAAGTAAGCTCTGACAATTTCACATATTCCAATTTTGAACAAAAAGCAGACTTTTGGCTGGGAAAATCAATCCAGTCTTATAATGAAGCAAAACCATGCAAGGTAGAGCAGGGAGATGAAAACAATATTGGATTCTTCATGATGTCATTGAGCCACTTGATCAAACATCTAAACACACATTAGACTTTTAGGTTTTATAGAACAATACACTCCCTTTATTGTATGAATTAGATGGAATCATATTTGTTACTTTCAATAGAAAAATACTAATTGATATAAATAATTAAAAAAATATGGACCATGATTTTTAGATCTTAGGTATACAAGGAACTAAATGACATCTTTATTTTAAAAAGCTTTAAATAAGCAAATCAAAGTTGTACAACAGCCCACTGACTTAGTAGTGTTTTTATTTGTGAGATAGATATTGAATCATTTAATGTGGAATAGTTCTTAATGTTTTAAATATCTTTTATGAAAAGCTATGTGAACATTAAAAACATAAAAGTTTACCTTGTTTTGGCAATGTATACAGGTCTCAACTCCAAATATATGCTTATATGTTAATAGATTTTTTTCCATATCTTGATAAAATTAACTTCTCTCTCTCTCTGCAAAAACAAACTTATTTCAGGATTATTCTTAGTTGCTCATGGACTTGTGGTGCTTAACGAATGTGTAAAAATTTTCCTAAAGTGCAAATTTAATCATTTGTCCCTGTATTGTTTGTAATAACTCAAGTTGTTAAAGCTTCAAGAATGAAAATATTTCAAGTAACCAAAGAGTTATTAAGCTGAGAACATAGATGAAGTCTTACCATTTCAAGTACAGCAATTTAATTCCAGACCATCTGAACATTAGAAAACTTGAAATATTAGTATATATGGCTGAAAGAGAATATCACAAATCCTTACAAAAAAAGAAGTCCAGATATCACTTCTTTTCACATAAACCCATGTTTCTTGTCCCTTTGATATTTTCACCTCCAAACAGGAGGAACAGTCATAAGAATCTAAACCCAGATTCATTTTCCCTCCAGCAACTTTCATTAATTTTTAATATTTGTTTTTTTCATTTACTGAAGAACTATGACTTGTCCTGTTGGAATCTTCCTGCAGTATGTCTCTGTTACTGCCCCAAGTCTGAGAGTCTTGCTGTAAGAGAAAAAAGAATATATATATGTGCATTCTGTTTTCTCTATTCAGTATGTGTATGTTGATAAAACATAAATGTGTATTTCTCTCTGCCTACAGGAAGAAGAATGGGTTAGGAAGCTGTGAGTCAGCCAGATAGCTATAAAATCTCTGGGTGACTCACCTAATAAAAATGAGATGCTAATAAGGCAGGATAAAGGAAACAGTAAACCAAGATGGAAAAGTCTGTGACCGAGATTTAAGTGGCATAGGGATGGAAAGAGGAGCCTTCACAGGGGAGGGGGAGGGAGTTTGGAGGTTCTGAAGCGGGGAGAGATGGAGGGAAGGAGCTAGACCCCCACCATGTCTCTGAGTCTCTGCAGGGCTCCAGCTGATTTTCAGCTTCCCTGGAGTGAGAGCTTTCAAGTGGGAATCTCGTGAAAGGAGGTTCTGCTACACTGACTCCAGCTGTTTCTAGGATAGACTACTATCAAGGTGGTTTGTCTGAGAACAGAGTGACCAATTCACCCAGTTTGCATGGGACTTCCCAATTTTAGCACTGAAAGTCACAAGCTCTGGGAAACCCCTCAGTGGCTGGTCACCCTAGAGTCCTGTGGAATTTGATGCGAACCTGGTGGTTAGAGACCTGGCAAGAAGTGGTGCTCTCTTGGAATGCCTATTACTAGCCGGGGCAGGTCAAGGGAGGGTCAATGGAAGAAAATTTGAAAAGTATGGTTTTCATGGGAGATTTAATTTCCCCTCAATTTCAATATGGATCCCAGGAAACCTTGATCCAGCAGAAGGACAAAAATTACTATGAGGTTCCATATCGTACTTTTTTAAAACTCCATCTCCAGGATAGGTAATGTATTAGGAGGTCAACAGACCTGCATTCTGGGTCCAGGGGACAGAGATCAGAGTTTAGGAATACGAGGTGAACAAGAAAGGAAGTAGAAGCCTGGCTATGGAGTAGGTTTCTTCTACCCTCCCACCTCTTGATAGGAAGAAAAGCATATTTCTTAGTCCCTGTTGGAAGAAGTCATCAATATTTAAAAATAAAAATGGAAGTGGGGGAGAAGGGGAATCAAATTACGTGGAAAAAAAAATCCAACAATTTCTTCTAATTTCAACTCAAAATGTGTGCTTATGGGAAAGACACCTGGTATAAATTGAGCTGAAATAGAGTAATATTAACATTTAGGAGCAGCTACCTGTCCTTTTGCAGGAATTAGAAAATAAAACAGTTACACTTTTTCACTATAGAAAAGACTTCCCAACTCACCAGAGGAGCACCTGCTGATGTACATACATGATAGATACAGCGCTGAAGAGGTAAGGAAATCTGGAGAATTGTCATGCCATATCAAGAAGCCAGGCAAATAAAGGTGGAACAGGAGAAGCAGGGGGTGGAAAGGGACTTAGAGGAAGGAGCAATTTACCTTTGAAGCTGCTTCAGTGGCTTCAAATTCTTCATCGGGACATTTAATAGTTTTTTCCTTGAAAGAAGAGTTTATGATCAAATAAGTTTGGGAAACATTGTTTCCCTTAGCTCCCTTTTCAGTGTGTATTTTAACACGTCAAATGGCTTAACTTTGTTTAACTATTTCCAAAATTTATTTAACCAGATAATCTTAGCTTATTTTAAACCAAGAAAAAGTTATTATCTCAAGGAAATAGTGATCCATAGAACACAGTTTCAGACATGCTTCCTCAGAGGATTTGTTTCTGGAAATAACCCCAGTGAAAAGCTCAGAAAGTAATTTCCTTCAAATTCTCTTAGAGATCAATGATGTCTTTATTGGTGGACTTCTGAAATGGAATCCCATATTATAGACTGAATTGTGTTCTGAAAAAGAAATGTGGAAGTCCTAACCCCTGTACCTTTAAATATGAACCTGTATGGAAATATGAGTTTTCTTTTGTTTTGTTAATGAAGTAATTTCAGAGTAGAGTGGGTCCTAAACCTAATCTTTTCTGAATGGTGTCTCATAAAAAGAGCAGAATAGACACAGAGACACACACTTGAGGACCTGTCTATAAGCAAAGGAACACTATGGATTGCCAGCAGACACCAGAAACTAGGAGAAGACCTTGATTTGGACTTTCAGCTTCCAGAGCTGTGAGAAAATAAATTTCTGTTCTTTAAAGCCACCCATTCTGTGGTATTTTTTTACAGCAGCACTAGCAAACTGTGACAGTCTCCCTCAAACAGAGACAGAAGACCTGTGTAAATACGAACTGCTCAGGAGTTTTGATTTCTAGACTGAAACCAAATTTGACATCAGAATACCTGGCCTTTCACAAAAGAAGCAGTGACTTATTTGATTAGAATACTGTATAGATGATTTGGTCTTTGTGAATCTTCTCATTGAACAAAACTTATAAATCTGAAACCCAAAATAGAACAGTCTTTTAGAAATGCTCTGAGATATGTAAGAAAGAAAAGAGTTAAAAGGGCAAGTATGAAAATGAAAGTGGTCATTTAAAATTAGAATTATATTTCAATTTAAACAAAACTTTTATCACTCAAAACAAGAATCGCTCAAAAATAGATTAATAGTGTTCTAATGGAATATTAATCAATTTTTGAAATTCTTTCTAAAATTTGGATGAAAGAAGAGGTAAAGATTATAATATTGAATAACAGTCCATTGGGAAAAGGTTGTTATTAACTTGGGAAAATAGTTGAACTAGTAAAATATAAACCTAGTTCCCACCCAAGCACTACCCTTAAAATTGCAAAAAAGACAAAACATAGGAAAACTCCTTTATAAATATTTTATAGCTAGAGAAAATTTTAGCTGAGCAACCTAAACGTAGCCTTTTAGGTTAGAGCCAATCTAATCGCATTTTTATATGATATAAATAGGTCATCCATCATTATATGAGAAATGTTTTTTTACCAGACTGAAAAAATGGGCTTTGTTCACGTAAGTGGAAACAGAAGGCATTGATTAAGAATATTTAGAAAAAAGAGTATATTATCTTTCAAGAATTCTTCTGAACACATATTCTGATTGAATTGTTCTTTCCAAGATAAATGAAGGACTGAAGAGGCTTGTTGTTATTTAGCTGAAGCCTTTTAGAAAAGCAGTTTCTCGCTAAGAGTTATAAGACACAGGGAGCTATGAGGTGCTCTTTTTGGAGTTGCCATGTCCATACACAGGAGTGTGCCTAGAAAGATTTTGGAATGGTCAGTTTTTCCTGAGGGTTTCCAAGAAACATCCCCCAAGAAGATTCCCCTTTCCCTGAATAGTATCCCTGTATGAGCCCAGGCCTTCAGTTCTCTGGCTTCCAAGGGACCCTTTCTCAGGTATCCAACTGTGGCATGCTTACATAATGCACCTTCAGGCATCTTATAGCAACTTTAAGTCTTACCCTCCCTCCTTATTCATAAGAGCAAAACATGAGAAACAACTCGAATGCCAAATAATAGGATAATCTAAAAAATAGATTAGTAGTGTTCTGATGGAATATTAATCAATCATTAAAATGGTGATTTTGGTCAATAAAGAAATATTAAGTTAAACAAAAAGATACAAAATTCTATA
>NW_004443968.1:10710955-10752193 GCF_000243295.1 Trichechus manatus latirostris | reverse complement strand
AATTTATATACATATATGTGTATATATATGTATACATATATAGGTGTGTGTGTATAAATTCTATATCAAACTCATCTGTCAGTTTGTCGTACTGTGGTGGCTTGCCTGTTGCTGTGATGCTGGAAGCTATGCCACCAGTATTTCAAATACCAGCAGGGTCACCCGGGGGGACAGGTTTCAGTGGAGCTTCCAAACTAAGACAGACCAGACAGACTAGAAAGAAGGACCTGGAGATCTATTTCTAAAAAAATTGGCCAGTGAAAACCTTATGAATAGTAGCAGAACATTTTCGGATATAGTGCTGGAAGAGGAGCCTCTCAGGTTGGAAGGCACTCAAAATATGACCGAGGAAGAGCTGCCTCCTCAAAGTAGAGTTGACCTTAATGACGTGGATGGAGTAAAGCTTTCAGAACCTTCATTTGTTGATGTGGCATGACTCAAAGTGAGAAGAAAGAGCTGCAAACATCCATTAATAATCAGAATGTGGGATGTATGAAGTATGAATCAAGGAAAATTGGAAGTGCTCGAAAATGAAATGAAACACTTGAAGGTTGATATCCTAGGCATTAGTGAGTTGAAATGGACAGCTACTGGCCATTTTGAGTCAGGCAATCATGTGGTCTACTATGCCGGAAATGACAAATTCATTATCAGAAAGAACATTTCAAGATCTATGCTGAAGTACAACACTGTCAGTGACAGAATAATATCCATATGCCTACAAGGAAGACCAGTTAATTTGACTAATATGACTATTTTTCAAATTTACACACCAACCACTAATGCCAAAGATGAAGAAATTGAAGATTTTTACCAACTGAAAACTGGTAATTGCATTCTGAAACTGATCAAATATGCAATCAAGATGCATTGATAATTACTGGTGACTAGAATGTGAAAATTGGAAACAAAGAAGGATCAGTAGTTGGAAAATATGACCTTGATGACAGAAGCAACGCAGGAGATCACATGATAGAATTTTGCAAGACCAGCTACCTATTTGTCGGAAATACCTTTTTTCAATAACATAAGTGGCAGCTATACACATGGATCTCAGCAGATGGAATACACAGGAATCAGATCGACTACATCTGTGGAAAGAAACGATGGAGAAGCTCAATATCGTCAGTCAGAATAAGGCCAGGGACCAACTGTGGAACAGACCATCTATTGCACATATGCAAGTTCAAGTCAAAGCTGAAGAAAATTAAAACAAGTCCACGAGAGCCAAAGTACGACCTCGAGTATATCCTACCTGAATTTAGAGACCATCTCAAGAATAGATTTGACGCATTGAATGCTAATGACCAAAGACCAGATGAGTTGTGGGATGATATTAAGGACATCATACATGAAGAAAGCAAAAGATCATTAAAAAGACAGGAAGGAAAGAAAAGACCAAAATGGATGTCAGAAGAGACTCTGAAACTTGCTCTTGAATATACAGTAGCTAAAGCGAAAGGAAGAAATGATGGATTAAAAAAGCTGAACAGAAGATTTCAAAGGCCAGCTCCAGAAAACAAAGTAAAGTATTACAATGACATGTGGGAAGACCAAGATTTAGAAAACCAAAAAGGAAGAACATGCTCAGCATTTCTCAAGCTGAAAGAACTGAAGAAAAAATTCAAGCCTCGAGTTGCAATATTGAAAGATTCTATGGGCAAAATATTGAACAACACAGGAAGCATCAAAAGAAGATGTAAGGAATACACAGAGTCACTGTACCAAAAAGAATTGTTTGACATGCAACCTTTTCAGGAGGTAGCATATGATCAATAACCGATGGTGCTGAAGGGAGAAGTACAAGCTACACTGAAGGCATTGGCGAAAAACAAGGCTCCAGGAATTGATGGAATACCAATAGAGATGTTTCAACAAACGGATGCAATGCAAATTTCTTGTCTATGCCAAGAAATTTGAAAGACAGCTACCTGGCCAACCGACTTGAAAAGATTCATATTTGTGCCCCTTCTAAAGAAAGGTGATCTAACGGAATGCAGAAATCATCAAACAATATTATTAATATCACACACAAGTAAAATTTTGCTGAAGATATTTAAAAAATGATCACAGCAGTAAATGGACAGGGAATTCCAGAAATTCAAGCAGTATTCAGAAAAGGATGTGGAAGGAGTTGATATCATTGCTTATGTCAGATGGATCTCGGCTGAAAGCAGAGAATACCAGGAAGATGCTTACCTGTGTTTTATTGACTATGCAAGGCATTCGATTCTGTGGATCATAACAAATTATGGTAACATTATGAAGAATAGAAATTCCAGAACACTTAATTGTGCTCATGCTGAACCTGTACATATACCAAGAGGCAGTTCTTCGAACAGAACAAGGAAAGGTGTGCGTTATGGTTTTATCTTTTCATCATACCTATTCGATCTGAATGGTGAGCAAATAATCTGGAAACTGGACTATATGAAGACGAATGTGGCATCAGGACTGGAGGAAGACTCATTAACAGCCTACGATATGCAGATGACACAACCTTGCTTGCTGAAAATGAAGAGGACTTGAAGCACTTACTGATGAAGATCAAAGACCACAGTTTTCAGTATGGATTATACCCAAACATGAAGAAAACAAAAATCCTCACAACTAGACCAGAAAGTCACAAAGGGAGGAAATATTGAAGTTGTCAAGGATTTCATTTTACTTGGATCCACAATCAATGCCCATGGAAACAGCAGTCAGGAAATAAAAAACAACATATTTCATTAGGCAAATCAACTGCAAAAGACCTCTTTAAAGTGTTAAAAAGCAAGATGTCACTTTGACGACTAAGGTGCGCCTGACCCAAGCCATGGTATTTTCAATTGCCTCATATGCATGCAAAAACTGGACAGTAAGTAAGGAAGAATGAAGAAGAACAGATGCCTTTGAATTACGGTGCTGGCAAAGAATATTGAATATACCATGGACTGCCAGAACAATAAACAAATCTGTCTTGGAAGAAGTACAACCAGAATGCTTTTTAGAAGCAAGGATGGTGAAACTTGGTCTTACATATTTTGGACATGTTATTAGGAGGGACCAATCACTGGAGAAGAACATCATGCTTGGTAAAGTAGAGGGTCAGTGAAAAAGAGGAAGACCCTCAATAAGCTGGATTGAAACAGTGGCTGCAGCAATGGGCTCAAACACAGAAACAATTGTGAGGATGGTGCAGGACTAGGAAGTTTTTCGTTCTGTTGTACATAGGGTCACTGTGAGTCAGAAATGACTTGATCGCACCTAACAACAACAATGTACACACATACCTCTACACACATAAACACATGCTTAAATGTTAATAGCACTTATCTCTCGGTATAATCCAGTTCATTTTTATTGTCTTGTTTATATGTTCTAAATTCCAATATCTCTACAATTAATCTGTATTACTTTCCTAATAAGAAAAAATAAAAATTGTTTAAAAATAATAGTTATTTTCTCTGTGGTCCATTTCTTTGAAACTCTGGTTTTTGCTAGGGGCACTGAATTTATTTGTACAATTATGTTAGTATCTGTAGCACGGACTTTGAATTGTGTATCATGAAGTCTAGGTACTAGATCTGGCCCTGCTCCTAACTGGTTCTGTGACCTTGGACAAGTTATCTGGCCTATTTGAACCTCAGTCTCCTCATCAATATAAGAAGAGGTTTGGAAGATCCCTGAGGAGCTTCTCTAGCTCCATGAATCTTTAGTCTCTGGCTATGACTCTTTCAAATAAGATATTCACACTTTAAGAGGTCTGTGCATTAACCCCAATGAATAGATCTAAGTGATAAAAATTCTTATAACGAAATTGGCAGTCTTGTGTGAGAAGTATTTGTGGTCACATAGGCTCTTCTTAGCTCTATGTATCACTCTGGAACACTGGTTCTCAAGTTAGAACCTGCATCAGAATTACCTGGAGGGCTTGTTGGCTGTAGACTGCTGGGCCCCACTCCAAGAGTTTCTGATTCAGTGGGCCTGGGCTGGGACATTTCTAATAAGTTCCCAAGTGATGCTGATGATCTGGAAGAACCTATTAAAAAAACAAATACCCTGGTTAAGGGAAAGCATTTCCAAAAACCCTAAGTGTTTTAGATTTCTTTTTTTCCTTTCCAGAATCCTTAGAAAAGTGCCCTGAGGAAAACTTAATATCTTCAAGGCCCTTTTCATTTGCAATGAAAACATTATTCCTCTGAGATGTTCTAGGTAGGAACAAATGAAGAGATTAATGTGAGACTGGGCTCTGAGGGTGGAGGAAGGAAGAGAAAGTGTGCTGTTTCAGTTGACTAGAGGCCGGGGCCGTGGCAGGCATGCAAGTTTATTTTATTTTTTATTTTTATGCTTTAGGTGAAAGTTTATAGAGCAAATTAATTTCTCATTAAACAATTAATACACATATTGTTTCGTGATATTGGTTGTCAAGACATGTCAACACTCTCCCCTTCTCGACTTTGGGTTCCCCGTTAGGCATGCAAGTTCTCTGACTTTTGATTAGACAAGAAATTGAGATGACTTTCTCCGAGGCACACATTTAGCCTAAACACCAGAGTGGTTTCAGGATGTCACAGTTACTTGATGGACACCTAGGTAAACACTCAGAAACATTTCCTCTTGCTCAACATATGTAATTGATGGCAGCCTATACGTGCGTACATTGGAGTCGGCAAACTCAGATGTGAATGCTGACGAGGAAGCATCCTCCACCTGTGGACCTAGTCCCATTCCAGAAATAAATCATGTGTTGTCACTTCCCATATCTTTACACACACCACTCTCTCTGCCTGGAGTGCCTCTGGGATTAAGCGACTTTATCTTTTTTTGGCCCTGATAAAAAAAAAAAAAAAACACCAAACCCATTGCCATCTGGTTGATTCCAACTCAGAGCAACCCTATTGGACAGAGTAGAACTGCCTCATCGGGTTTCCAAGGAGCAGCTGGTGGATTCGAACTGCCAACCTTTTGGTTAGCAGCTGATCTCTTAAGCCCCGCATCACTGCCCTCTGCAAATAACTTTCCTGTAGTAGTTGGCACATCTTACTGTCACTGTTCAATGATGTGCTGCTTCCTCCATGGCACTGGGAAAATCTTGCATGCAGAGCTGGTCTTGGATTCATCTATGTATCTCCAGAACCTAACAGAGTATCTGGCAAGTGCGTGCTGTTGCAAATAGGGCCGTGGACATTCACAGACAAAATGTTATCTTCAGTATAAGTAAAATGATAGGAATACAAGGCCACAACTCAAACGTAAGCAAAGGGTGAAATATCAAATACCTCTGAACTTTCTTCCTGTTCAAACTAGCATAACAGCAAACTTCCTCTAGTTTCCAAGCTGTCTCATGGCACTTACAGCTCTCAATCTCTCCCAAGCTCTCTCTGCTCCAGTATCTGCCAGTGCTCTTGTGAAAATTTCAGGGATCCACCCCAGATTTCTCAACTGACTTCTCCCCAGCAATCTCTGAAGGAGATTCCTTTTGTTCTCTTAGAGATGAAAACAGAGCTCCAAGATTTTCATAAATAAATACAATGGAGTCTAAAGTACTTGGTGCTTAGAAAGAAGCTTGGAGTTATGGGATGCCAGGTTAGATTTTATTCTTGCCTTTAAAAGAAAGAATAGGGTGTTTCTCTCCATCTATCTATCTAGCTACTTAAACTAGCTGTCTGTCTTAGCTACCTAGTGCTGTGTAACACAAATACCACAAATGAGTGGCTTTAAAGATCAGAAACTTATTTTCTCACAGTTCTAGAGGCTAACAGTCCAAATGAGTCTTGTTCATGTTGATTTCTTCTGTGACCGTCTCTCCTAGTTTCTGATGTCTGCTGGCAATCCTTGGTGTTCTTTGGCATCTGACTTTCCCCTGTGTGTGTCTCTGTTTCTATTCTACTCTTTTTATAACTCAGAAGTGATTAGGTTTAGGACCTACCCTTCTCTGATATGGCCACATTAACATAACAAAAGAAACCCCCTACTTCCAAAACCAAAACCAAAAAGAAACCCATTGCCGTTGAGTGGATTCTGACTCATACCAACCCTATAGGGCAGAGTAGAACTGCCTCATAGATTTCCTAGGAGTGGCTGGTGTATTTGAACTGCCAACCTTTTGGTTAGCAACCGAGCTCTTAATCACTGCGCCACCAGGGCTCCCCTATTTCCAAACAGGGCCATATTTACAGTTGCAAAGTTTAAGATTTCAACATATATTTTTGGGAAGATACAATTAAATCCACAACACTATCCTTATATTCGTATATATATATAGAAAGATGTCTGAAATGATATTTACCTAATATAAATCATGGATGTTTTTGATACTGGAATTCAAGTGATTTTTAAAATATTGTTCATTATACTGGTCAGTATTGATACTTAAAAATATAAACATCTATTGTTTTTGCAATTACTATTCCAAAATAATCAAAAAATGTATTGCCTCTAAAAATACTTAGGTGATCCCATGTCTCATCTGTTGTCAAACCATAGATTTAATTACCTTGTTATTTAGAAGGCAGAAAACATAAAGACTCGTAGATGAGTTACCAAATGCCAGGGCAGAAAGGAGACTTGCACATATTTATAACATTTTTGTCTCTTGAAATCCTGCCAGGCTAAACTTGCATGCCTTTTCCACCTGCAGTACACAGAGCACTCATTGGAGAAGGAATCTCACACAATTACAGGTAGATCAAGGAGGAAGGTAAGTCAACCAGCCAAGGTGGTTCTATCCTTCGCATGAGTCAATACAATGTTGTTCATCAAACTTCTCCCAAAAGTCAAGTAATCTCAGAGATGAGAAATAGAGCACAAGGCAGTCATGATCTGATTGTTCTCCAGGTGAGACACGATAAAGGGCTGTTGTTCCAAACATGAGAATGAAGAATCTTTTAATTTTTTCTCTGGATGACTTTATGGGGTTTGATGCTGCTATATTAGTTTCGATGCTGTTATATTTGATGCTAGCTATATTACTCCTTGACATGAACAGGAAATTAAAATGTAAGTCTTGGCTGAACCTCAGGAGAGAAAATATATATCAGATAGTAATGCAACAGAGCATCCTACAGGAACTTCCAAGTAGATAGCCAAAAATCAGCTACATGATTCTAATATGTCTCACCTACCTCAAGGATAAACAAAGAATCTGTTATGATCAAGGACAATTTGTGAGAAGGATTTCCTTGGAGAGGACTGTGTTGGGAGATCTAGCCCCCAAGGGGAAAGGTTTATGTGTGTGTGTCTTAGTTTCCTATGGCTACCATAACAAAATACTACAAAGTGTGTGGCTTTAAAGAAAAAAATTTTATTCTCTCACAGTTCTGAAGGCTAGGAGTTCTAAATCAGGGTATCAGTCCTGTTGATTCCTTCTGAGGACTCCGAGAGAAAAACCATTGCATGCCATTCTCCTAGCTTCTGATGGCTCCTGGAATCCTTGGTGTTTCTTGGCTTGCAGCTGCTTAGGGCTCTGTCATCACATGGCTGTTCTACCTCTGTCTCTCTCTGTCTCTATGTATCTTCTCCTCTTTTATGCGGACGCAAGTCATACAAGATTAAGACACACCCTACTCCAGTATAACCTCATATTAACCTTCAAAGAGCCTATTTCCAAACAGAGTTACTTTCACAGGTACCAGGGTTAGGACTTCAACATGTATTTTTGGGAGACACAATTCAATCCATAACAATGTGTGTGTGTACTTCCACTGCAGCCTACCTCAAGAGAAAGTAGTGTCAAAGGGATCACTGCAGAACCTGATATGTGTCCCCTTAAGTTAGGAGGACACAGTGGACTGTTGTCTGACTCCTACCTAAAATATATTCAGGGTGAAATATGGGCTGATTCCCTTCTGTGGTCATGGAGTAAAGAAGGCATGCTGTGATTCTGGATCAGCTGGAGTTTGTCTGGGTATAAATGAGCCTTCATGGAGGTAATCTTAAGTCTCTTTAAGAAGGCTACCCATTTGGGTGATGGAATCTCAATGGTCAGAAGCTGAAGGTGAATATCCTGATTGTTAAGAGATGTGGAAGAGTAAGCTATGAACCAAGGCAAGAGCATCAAATATAAAACGCCAGTCCAGTTGAGATGTCCACAGAGATGGAAATGTCTCTGAAAAAGACACTACAGTGTCCCACGAGAGTCAGCTTTCAACACTTGCTTGGCCCAAAGGTGAAGCCAGCTTACCTCAGGCTTCCTAATACGATTTACAAAATTGCAGGAACATTTCTCCTGCTGAAGAAAGCAGTGCCCTTAAGCAGTACCCTCAAGTGGAAATTAAAATAACAACAATCACAACATCAAACCAAAAAACAAGCAAAAGTTTTTTGCTGGCAGAACACAGACTCACTAAATGTTGAACA
This sequence comes from Trichechus manatus latirostris, assembly GCF_000243295.1. Classification (NCBI taxonomy): domain Eukaryota; kingdom Metazoa; phylum Chordata; class Mammalia; order Sirenia; family Trichechidae; genus Trichechus; species Trichechus manatus. The sequence goes on along the minus strand of NW_004443968.1, from coordinate 10,743,853 downwards.
AATGTAAAGAATATCAGTTAGATACAGAAGTAATTTTCTAATTTCCTGACTTTGACTTTGTAGCTCTAATGTTTTAATTTTGATTTTTATAAATCCTTTCAGTCTAATTCTGTGAGCCTAACTATAACCCTGGATTAAAATGTATGCATCATTTCTTTAGTTATCTAGGTAACTTTAAAACTGTCATAAAAGTACCAACCAGCACGTGGTAGTTTTTTGTACACGTTAAGGAACTCTTACTGTTCAGTTTTCATGATTACTGTGTAAGGAAGATTGATAGAGATGCTCTATGCTGTCCCGGACCACAGTAATTACACTTAACAATATTTTTGTTTCCACATCACAATGATTTGTCCCCAATGACTTTTTTTTTAATCTTAATAGGTACTTTTTTTGTTTTGTTTTATTGTTGCAGTTTCCCTTTGCATTGTATTGCTTTGACAACTGTAATTTGAATCACATCTGAAATCGGTCCAGAAAAAAAATTGATATTAAAAAAAAAGAATATCAGTTAGAAGGGCCACTGAATGATTAGTTTGACTTGTGACTCCCACATGTCATAGATTAGTCCTGTGCCTGGGACTTTGGTGCCGAATATAGTTCAGTCCTAAGCTCATTCCTCTACTCTGTGGCCACAGGTCTTGTACCCAAAACCTTATTCCACATCCTAGTTGCTTCACAGAGCAAACACAGGATTATGGCATTTTGAGTAAAGACCTGTGAAATCGGGAAATTGTAAGTCCTATTTTAATTAAGTAAACTTTGGTTAAAAAATATAACTGAATTGATGGATTTCCAGTTCCAACTAGCAATTATTCATAAAGAACCAGGAAAGAATGGAAGTCGGTTGACACAGGAGATTTGAAAGGACAAGACTTGAATCAGCCATTATATTTTAGATGGATGGATCATATTTTCATAATGGTTACTATACAATTTAAGTTAAATGTAAACTTATTTTGCATCCTGTCATCATAAAATTGAGTTTTCGGTCTCTTTTCTATGAAGGACATTAAGCTTCTAAAATATTGAGATGCTGATTTGAATAGTTTCAGGGATTGTTGCCTTCAGGCTAGAATATGATGAGAAAAGAAAATCTAATTTGTTAGAACATTTGTTGCAGAAAAGTGTGTTTGTTCACTTAAAGTTGTAAACAATGTTTTTCATAGCGGTTTGATTTTACCATTGGGGGTTAAATGTTGTGATACTTGACTGACAGTAACACTAATCTAGTTCAAATTAACTCAGTTAAGAAAAAATGACTGTGCAGATTTTTTTTTTTTTAAATTCGGAACATAGTTAAAGGCGTAATCCCTTTTTATGATATTTATTTACAATGAAAATAAAAACGTCTAACACACTAATTTTGAAACACTATGAGAATCTCAATTTCTTTTCTATAGCTTATAGTAACATGCACCCCCATTTTTTTCAAGTAAATCTACACCAAGTGTAGGGACTGTGACAGATATGATACTAAAACTCAGAGGATTTTCTTGATTCATTTGGGCCTCTCCAATTTTCTATTATTCAGGATTCTTCATGTTGTAATTTATAGATAATTCAAATCAAAATGGCTTCAGCAAAAAAAAAAAAATTATTAGCACCCACAACTGAAAAACTCTAGGCATATGCTAGCTTCAGGTATAACAAGATCCAGTGGTTGATGAGGCCAACGGGATTGGTTCTCTCCATGTTAGTTCTGCTTCCTCTATTTTGCCATCATTCTCAGCCAGCTTCTCCCCTCACTTCGGTCAGATGGCCACTAGCAGCCTAGACTCATCTTATCAGCTTAGCAATCTCAGTGGAAAGAGAGCTTTTTTTCCAATAGTTTCAATAAAAGTTCTGGACCTGAAGGTTATTGGCTCTTATTGACCCAGTCCATCCTGTTACGGATTGAATTGCGTCCCTAAAAAAGATCTGTTGAAGTCCTAACCCCTGATTGTCGTGAACGTGACCTTGTTTGGAAATAAAGTCTTTGAAGATGTTATTGGTTAAGTTAACATGAGGTCATACTGGACAGGGCAGGTCCTAATCTGAGTGATGTCATTATAAAAGAGGAGATGAGACACAGAGAGACACACAGAGGCAGGATGGCCAAGTGAAGCTGCATCTATACACCAGGGAACACCTGGGGCTACCAGAAGCTGAGAGAAAAAAACCTTCCTCTAGAGACTTTGGAGGGCATGGCCTAGCCAACAAGTTGATTTGGACTTCTAGCCCCCGGAACTGTGAGAAAATAAATTTCTGTTCTTATCAGCCACCAGTTTGTATTTTGTTATGGGAGCCTAGGAAGCAAATACATACCCAAACCAATCACCACTGCCAGAGGGATGCAGTGCTCCAATTGGCCAGGCTTGGGTCAACAACCTGTCTTCCCCCACCCCCCAAGAGGGAGATCAACCAGCCAGATAGACCTAGGGTATGTGGGCAACGAGAAGGGTGGAGAGGTGCTTTGAGTAAGTTAAAGGTGGCCCTCATCTATGTACAGCCTTGTCAGGTCTGGTCCTCTTTTATTCCCTAATTCCCGGCTGGAGTTAGTTTGTCAGTGTCCATGTGCTGTGCTCTCTTACTGTAGCTTGGCCCCTATGTTCTCCATTTCTTTCTCATACCTTATGCCTCCAGCTTCATAAACCTGGCCCTACATTAGAAGTTACATGACCACTTTAACTTCAAAAATTATTAGTGCTCAGGCCCCACCCCCAAGATTCTGATTTAGTTGGTCTGAGGTAGAGCCCTCTCAGCAGTGTTTTGTAAAAAGCATCCTTGGTGATTTAAAGTGTAGGCAGGGTTCAGAACTGCTGCCTCAAGCTAAACTTGGTGCTTATAGACCATAGTGCACACCAAAGATAAAGTTTAAATGCAATGTTTCCCCAGGAATATTTACATTTTAACCAGAATCAAGCCCTAAAGTAAAGAAGTGAAGTGTTTTTGGTGACATTTCAGTCAGTGCAGAGAAAGCTTTTGGAGAAGCATCAACACCGTCTCATTACTACTGAAATAATATCCACTTAATCTCTCATTTTGCCCTTGCAAGTGGTTTGGTGGTGGTGGTTGGTTGCTGTTGAGTTTGTTTGGACTCATGGTGACCCAATGTGTGCAGAGTAGGACTGCTCCATAAGGTTTTCAAGGCTGTGACCTTTCAAAAGCAGATTGCCGGGTCTGCCTTTCAAAGTGCCTCTAAAACCAAAACCAAACCCGTTGTCGTGGAGTCAATGCCGACTCATAGTGATCCTATAGTGCCTCTGGGTGGGTTCAAACTGTCAGCCTTTCAGCTAGTAGTGGAGTGCTTAAGCATTTGCTCCACCTACTCAGTCTATAATGAACCTGGCTGAGATGTGCTATTACATAGATTTTGTTACTGATTTTTAGAATGAGAAATGTTCAGGCTGTGTGTGTATGCATACGCATACGTAAATGTGTGTCTGTTTTCTACACACACACACACACACACACACACACACACACACAAATAATTCACTTAAAGAGGAAGAAACCATTGGGTTTTTTTACTGATCCTTTTTGCATCTCTGTCATGGGATTGAATTGTCATTGCTTGGCTCTCAAAAAACAAGTTGTATGTTTTCTGCTGCATGAATCATTATAAACAACAGCTTTCGGAAGGTACTCTAGGCCAGTAATTATACTGATGAAACAGAAAGACAGTATTCCAAGTGAAGTTAATTTTAGCAAAGTCAGATAAAAATGTTGTTAAGTTACAGAAAATGTGCTGGCAACAGAGCTGAAATCACTGGAGCAGTGGCTGGTTGTTTGGGCTGAATGGTTTCCAGGGTCACCACAGACAGCCAGACTGAACCTTCCTGAACTCCCAAGTTGCTTAAAAATAGATATATTGAGAGCTATAAATATTTAGGAAAGTAGGTATATAGCGCCAATACTGGAATTACCCTGAGAAATTAAAAGTTGAAAATAACGTTGAAGCAAGAGTAAAGAATGCTGACAATTTAAAGTCACCTTTGTATATGGGAGGCTCATAGTTAATAATGTAGTTAATAATTATAGTTAATAACTTGCCCAAACTAAGAACATTTATTTCTCCATGGCAAAAGCTATTCTGTGAAGAAAATTCCTGAATTGAAGAAAAGAATGTTGTGTCTTAGATCTCTGAATAAAATAAATCCATATTTAAATTTTGTTCTGATTTCTGTTTTCTACGAAGAATACAGTTTCTTCAAGAAATCACTTAGACTCCTTGTTGCCAGTATCTCAATGCAGTTTCCAGAAATTAAACTTATGGGATAGTTAACCAAGTGAGTCCTTCTTTAAAAGAATAAATTAAGGCTAAAAACGCAAAGGTGATTTGGTAAAGAAGTCTGCCACTGAAGAAAACAGTGATATAAGGAGGAAAGTTGCTGTTATATTCTCATTGGAAAGATGCCACATGTAGCTTTTTCTTTCTCGTCTCTTTCTCACTCCCTCCGGTGGAGAAAAGAAGCAGATATTCTGACAATAAGAAGCTTAAGTGCAAAATCAGGCCTTCCCTATGATTAGTACGGATCATTTAAGCCAGGGTAGAAACTGACCTGGCTGCTGACTCAGACATGAGGGATTGATTAACAGATAAATAGTTTCATTAGTAAGAAAAGAAACCAATCCAAATTAGCTTAATCAAAAGAAAATGAATTGGACTATGGTACTGAGATGTTCACATGTGGAGACACTATTTCAGAATCTACTTAAGCCAGGAGCTGTAAGGATGTCACTGGGGAACTGATGCCCCTACCCCACCCTATCCCACACATCCTTCTATACCTTGCTTCCAATTACCCCAGATTGACTTGAGTTGGTTTGAAGTCTCTTTCAATGTGTCAGGCAAGATGGCCATTCACAGCCTCTTAGATAAATTTCTCAACATCCACATATCAATCTCAGGAAATTTTCTAATTGTCCCTGATTAGACTATCTGTTCATCCCTGAAAAATCTTTGTGGCCAGGGGTTTTGGAACTTGGACTGACTGAATGTGGTAAGTTGAGAAACATTTTTAAAATGAGATGCAAAAAACACCAGCCATGAAGGGAAAAAATGTTAATTAGAGTATGTTAAAATTAATAATTTGTTCTGATCAAAAGATACCATTAGGAAAAAGAAAAGGTAAGTTATAGAGAAGGAGGAGATACCACTAACAGATGTCTAATGTAAGGCTTATATTCAGAATATATAAAGAACTCCCATAAATCAATAAGAAAATGACATACAACTTAATAGAAAAATGGGCATAATACTTCAGAAAACAAGACACCCAAATGGCTGATAAAGGTAGGAAAAGTGTGGTTATTCTAATTATTAATCAGAGAAATGATTGAAATAAAATGTGATATCATTTTTACACTCAACCGAACAGCTAACATTTAAAAAGCTGACAATACCAAGTTGATGAGTATGTGGAACCATTGGAACTTTTCATACAGTGCTGATGGGAGTGTATATTGGTATAATAACTTTTGGAAAACTACTGGTCATTTTCTTTGAAAGTTGAGCATACATATACTCTATGACACAACAGTTCTACTCCTAGATATATATCCAACAGACATAGCTGCACCCTAAAATATATACACAACATCCATCATAGCAGCACTATCAGGATAGTAAAAGTTGAAAACAACCCAATTATCCATTAACATTTGAATACCAAACACAAAAATTACAACACATTTATATAAAGTTCAAAAATAGCCAGAACGAATTTGTTGTGTTAGATGTCAATCTTTCACTTTCCTTCCTTCTATAGTCCTGTCTTCTCCTTATCATTTTCTTTATTCTTGGAGATTTTTAAAAAAATCTCTTTTCTATCATTTTAGTGAGGTTTCAGAATGGAATGTAGTTCAATGTGTATGTTTATTCTTTACAACAGGAAATACTAGGAAATACTCCTCATTTACTTCTCTCTCAGAGACATCCAGTAAGAAGTCATGAAACCTATCTTCTTTTCTAGATATAGCTCATAGAGTGACTGAGATGTTTTTTATATGCAGCAGAAACATGAAAGTTTGGGTAGACCAGAAATCATAAAGGCAATTAAATGATTCTAGAAAGTAATTTATATCTGGAGAAACAAAAGGCAGTTTCTCAAATGAGGAAAGAGTACCATTATACCAACTCAACTCAAGCCTTAATTACTCTTGTAGGTCCCTGCTTTCATTCTGACAAGTTTAAATATATCTCTTATGCACTAAAGTTTTCAATATTAAAAGTAACTTCAAGCTGAAAGCAGAGGAACATAAACTAAGCCATTCACGCAACATGTATTCATTGAGCATCTACATATGCCAGGCACAGTTCCAGGCACTGAGGATACAACTGTGACCAAAGACAAACAGCCCCCGACCTTATGGAGCTGATGAAGGGCACAGGGAGAAATAGACCAAGAAAAAGTAAGCAAATCAATTAATATTTTATATTGTAGTAAGTGCTATAAAGAAAATGAAAAAGCGACTGTAAGACATTAACTGGTAATGATAACCTCAGGGAAGACCTGCTAACCATGTGAAGAGCAGAAGAAAAAGCAGGGCCAGCTTTAGGGCATGTGACCTGTGTAGTTGCACAGGGCTCCACACTTACAAGGGCTAGGCAGGCTGCTTGATGTGAAGCTCTTCTGTCGCCATCTTGAAACTCTTAATTTCGAGCAGTATCAATACCAATACCAGCTGCCAGCGAGTCAATTCTGACTCATGGCAACCCCATGTGTGTCAGAGTAGAACTGTCCTCCATAGGGTTTTCAGTGGCTGATATTTCAGAAGTAGGTGACCAGGACTTTCTTTGAGGAGGCTCTTCATGGCCTTGAACCTTCAACCTTGCTGTTAGCAGCCTAGCAACTGAGCACTTTAATTGTCTGCACCACCCAGGGACTCAATTTCAAATAGAGGAATCTTAAAAATACCTAGGAATTATTTTTCTTTTCATTCTTACTGTAAAATGATGTTTCAAGTCCTGTATTCTTTTTCATAGAAAACCTGGCATTTAACAGTTTTGAACAAGGAGGTCTGCATTTTAATTTTTATGTAGCGTCTCTATGAGTTGAAATCGATTGAACAGCAATAGGTTATTGGGTACTGCGAATTACATAGCCAATCCTGGTGAAAAGCATCCTAATTAGAAAGAACAGCATATGCTCAACCTTGGGGCAGGGAAGAACAGGTTGTGCGAAAAAGATTGAAAGAGGGCAGGGAGGCTGAGAGGAAAGAGTAAGGAGAGTGGCAGGTGAGGCCAGAGAGAGGCAGGAGCTCTGGCAACTGTGGGTGCGTGTCTCTGCCATTGCCATGAGCTCAAGTGTTTCCAACGGCACAGGAACCGCTCCCCTGAGAGGTTCTTGTGGGATTCTGTGAAGGGCTTTCCAGACAGTCCATCAGTAAACTGGGGCTGAAGGCTATGGACACAGTCCAACAAGCGATAACAAGCAGTTGGAAGACAGCCAGCTAAGTCCAGGCTTCATGTTGATCTCATCTCCAGGCAGAAGGGCAGCTGAATCCGGAGGTGAAGCCCATGGGGGAAATTGCTGAGATGCCCAACTTTCGGAGGTCCATCATGAGAGGTAGGGGAAGGCGCAAGTACCAAGTAAACCGGTTGCCGTGGAGTCAATTCCGACTCATAGCGACCCTATAGGACAGGGTAGAACTGCCCCAAACAGTTTCCAAGGAGCTTCTGGTGGGTTCGAACTGCCGACCTTTTGGTTACAAGCCATGGCTCTTAAGCACCAGGCCACCAGTTTCCAAGCACCAAGTAGAGGGATATTAAAAATGCCTAGGAATTATTTTCCTCTACATTCTTGCTTTAAAATGATGTCTCAGGTCCTACGTTCTTTTCTTCCTAGAAAATCTGGCGTTTTAAGAGTCTATTTTGATTTGAGGAAGCAGAGTCATTTATAAAACTGGTTGTCTGTTACTAAGTTACAAAATAGCAAATAGCGCCATCAAGTGGTGAGTATCTGAAATCATTTATAAGTTTGCTCTCTAAGGCAGGATATGCAGACATTTTTGTTGTGCGAGAACCAACTATGGTTTTGTTTTGTTTTTTCCCCCTCTCAAACCTTGAGATCACCAGATATCCAGGAGACAAGGGCTTAACAGAGATATCTTAGAATTTGTCGGATAAGTGAAATTATTACCAGCTGTTCTTGTCTCCCACCAGTAGACTCTCCCAGAGAAGGCACAGGGTAGAAACAAGGGCATGTTGGAATAAGCCTGCTAGGTATCTATTTAAAGTGTCTAAATCTGAGGCCCTTCATTAGTGGAAGCTCTTAGGCCAAATGGTTCTCCTGAGACCCCGAGTCTTAGACAATAGGGACAGAGTGGATATGGTGATTGGACTGGTACAAGATGACCTTGGTAGGTTGCTGGCCTTATACACCCTAACCACCTGCCATTATCACTTTGGGGATAGGAAATTGCTTAGCAGGTATTCCTTTATTGACTTGAAGAGTGAACTGTAATAAGAATAGTGAAAGTGACATCTGCTATTGTTGAACACCTAGTATGTGCCACACACTTTACACACATTCTCACACAATAATTATCACAACAAATCAAATAAGTAGTTATTTTCCTTATTCTTCTACAGATGCTAAAAAGTGAAGCTAGGGCAGGTTAGGTAGGTTACCTGAGGACTGGTTCTTAATGCCAGTGAGTGGCAACCTGGAATTTGTACTCAAGTATTCCTGAAGTCGAAGTCCATTCTCTCAGCCATTACCTTATCCTTCCTCTCTGAGGAAGCCTCTTCTTCCATTTGCCGCAGAGCTGGAGCAGAGCTGGTGTGGTAGTCAACGTCTTGTCCTCTTCCGACTGCTTGTTCCTGATTGGCCCAGTACTTACAGGAAGCAGATGGAGCTGACACTAGGATCCTGCTGAGCTCAAAGAGACAATCAAGCCCTCCTCCACCTGTCTTTTTTACGTGACATTTTGTCAGAGACTTAAAAATGTTATTAAAACCAGGACACTAAAAGACAAAGGTTAGCACAGCCAAGTTCAATGGATGTATGCATTTAAATCTTAGATTGGTTGTATTGCTTTTAAAATGCTGGCCAGTTCTGCACAATGGGTTTTGTTTTAAACAGCAGATGGCTACAAACATCCAGCCAGATTCTCTTGGGGTATAAAGGATTTCTTGGCAGTAAGCTGGGCATTCTGGGAGATACATTAACTCTTTGTGACCACCAGTGTTGTAATTAATGTTTTCAACACAGTGACTATCAGAATGCTCCTCTGGTGTTCTCAAAGTGTGAAAGGCAGGCTTTTCCAGAGAATTAAAAACCACCCAGCTGCAGAATAAAAATAAGCCATTGTTAAACTTAAGGAGTAATTTGCTTATTAGGAAACTAAAATGGTTCATTAAACTCATTGCCCTCAACTTGATTCTGACTGATAGCGACCCTAGATACAAGAAATAATGTCCCCAGATAAGACGTTATATCTCATACCTAATTAAATTGGGTTTAACAGTGATCACTGAAATGAGTGAAAATAATGATCTAGCCACATTGGCCTCCTTTCTATCTCAAGTTTGCTGAGACCTTTCCAGCCTCTAATACCAGTTGCCATCATGTCAGTTCTGACTTATGGAGATCCCATGTGTTGGAAGCAGATTGCCAGGCCTTTCTTCCAAGGAACTACTGAGTAGGTTCATACCATCAATATTTCAATTAGTAGTACAGCACTTAACCATTTGCACCACCCGGGGAACATTTCCAGGCTCTAGATTTATGTACGGATACATTTTCCTTCTGCCTGGAAGTCTTCCCCAGTCAACTCTGTAGTGTGCCTGTCTTTTTCTCATTCTCTTCATCTCAGCTCAGATGCTATGTGGTCAGAGAGGATTTCCTTAACTGTTGCCATCAGTCACTCTCTACCTCTTTACCCAGTGCATTACCTTGCCAGCATTTCTCACTACATGACATTTTCTTATTCATTTATGTGTTTATTTCCTGGCTGTCCCTATGGAACATATACTATGTGAGGGCAGGATCTAGTGTGTTTGATTTAGTGCTGTGTTTGAGTCTAGTGCTCCTAGATCATAATGTCTGGCGAGTACAGGCAATCAATAAATATTTGTTAGAAGAATGAATAATTGACTCTTCCTTGGTATTTGACAATACTTTAAAATGTCAGATCTCTTTATGAAAAAACTCTAAATTTTGTCTTTAAATTTGGTCTTCCTCTTAATAATTATGAACATCTCATTTCCAAAACTGAAGCTGACCGACATGTTATAATACATTAGAAATAACAAGAGAATATGTAGGACTATGATTTTTTTTTTTCTGTCTTTGAGGAAAAAAGTGAAAATTCAGTGTTATATGGTGGCTCAGGGCAGAGATAGTCTTGAAGCAATAAAGGCATGAGTTGGCCTTCATGTTTGCCTGAGAGGGAAAATCACGGGGTAGAAACAACAGAAACAAATTTAATTTATTACTTTGTTGAGAACTCATATTGAAGGACTCTTGACTGAATTAATGCTGCTGACCTTTTGATTCGCAGCTGAACTCTTAACCACTTGTTTCCAGGGCTCCGAATTAATGCTAGCAGAGATAAAAAGAAACATAGCTTGACAAACCCAGGGAATGGAGAGTAATATTGTGGCTTTTATCCGAACTGGAGGATATATACTGGGTTACGTTTTATGAGAGTTTAGATAGATTGCTGGATACAGGAAAATACATCCACCATCCTGGAATAATTAGGATAAAAATGACCAAAATGATGGCAGAGGTCGTTTAAAGGATTTGTAGAAAAGCTAAATTCTATAGGACTTGGATAGAAAGCCTGGAACTTTGTACGAATCTGGGTCAAGTAAAAGTGTGTTGAATTAGACTAAGAATCACCAAGTTAAGGAGGAGAAAAGGCACTAGCTCTCAGGAGGAAATAGAATGATGTGGCCTTGATAATACTAAGTGCTGGGTGTCTTTGAGTCCTTTCTCCCATATGGAATGGTACCAATAGCATATAAAAATATCATGATAGATAGAGACACCAAGCTTTTAATTATCCCAAATGTATCTCATTTGTTCTTATGGACCTAATAAAAAACAAAGCTAATATTTTTAACTAATAAGCTTGTCTAGCCCACAATATTGCCACCTTCCTCTATCTTGGTATGGATGAGAATACATTTATTTGAGATATGTTGCCGTCTTGATTATTATTGATCTCCAAAGGGCTTCATTGCAAACCAATTCTTCTCCCACGCATTGTTTTAAATCCCACTGAAAAGCTGGGCAGAATCTTGTTTAAAGTCTACTGCAGCATTATGGTGCTCAACTGTGAAGAATATCATAACATACTATGATATTTTTAAAGCATCTTCAAGTCAGATTGCCCCAGTTACAGGATTTCAGAGATGGGAAGGGTATTGGAGGGGGCAGCAGTGGTTCAGTGGTAGAATTCTCCCTTTCCATGAGAGAGACCTGAGTTTGATTCCTAGCCAATGCACCTCATGCACCTACTACCCATCTGACAGTGGAGGCTAGTATATTGGTATGATACTGACCAGGTTTCAGTGGAACTTCCAGACTAAGATGGACTACGAAGAAAGGCCTGGTGATTTTCTTCCAAAAATCAGCCGGTGAATACCTTGTGGATCACCATGGTTTGTCCAGCAACCAATCATAAGGATGGTGCAGGACCAGGCAGCATTTTGTTCCATTGTGCATGGAGTCGCCATGAGTTGGGGGCCAGCTCTATGGCAGCTAATAACAACAACAAGGGGTATTGGAAGTGGGTATCTGCTGTTTTGGCTGTGTGGAATTCATTCTCCTTTATTTGGGTAAGAGAACACACACATTTCACTTGAGGGATGTGCCCCAGGCCTAGCCATGCAGCACGTGCTGTCCCTCTTGGCCACAGAGTTTGGTTGGGTAGGACACATGACCCAAGTTGGTCCAAGAAGAACGGATCTTTGTACTTTTTCAGAAGTAATAGGAAGAAAGATTTTCTTCCCCCTGGACGTTGAGCTATGGCCAGGTTAGCTTGGAGAAACAAAACCTACCATGAGGCAAAAGCCCACTAAAAATGCAGCAACACAGAGGACAGCATAGCCATGAAATGAAGAGACAACTTTACCTGAGCAAGTGAATTCACCCTGTCACTTGAGTTCTGATGGAATACACAATCATCTGGCCCAGAGGTTCAGTGTGGGTTTACTGACAAACGACTGCCTATAATGAAGTTTTCACTTACTCATGGTGAAATGAGAAAAATCTGGTCAAGGCAATGAGTTTTTCAAAAACGCTAACTTTTCAATTTGAAGAAATGCTCCTGTTTATGTTTGTATGCTTCCTACATTTTTGGTGTTAAAATGTGCTTTCTTTGTGATGGTAGATGGTACTTTTTGTTTTTTGATTCTTCTTTTTTTTTTTAAATGTCCTTACTTGGTATATGGGGCCCTGGTGGCACAGTGGTTAAGAGCTCAGCTGCTAACCAAAAGGTTAGCAGTTCAAATCTACCAGCTGCTCCTTGGGAACCCTGTGGGGCAGTTCTACTCTGTCCTATAAGGTCGCTATGAGTCAGAACCAACTCAGTGGCAAAGGATTTGGTTTTTCTTAGGTACTTGGTGTATAAGTTAGAGTAAGTAATGACAACTGCTGAAACCTCCACATATCAATGGATTAACCTAATAAAGTTTATGTCTTCCTCTGGGGAAGTTTGAATATAGGGATCTTTCCCTATGATCATTCAGGGACTCAGTTTCCTTCTGTTTTATGGCTCTGCCTTTCTGTGCCATCCAGCTGGCAAATGTGGAAAGAGAAGGAAGATTGCATATGGGAGATTTTTATTGATCCGGCCTGAAAGTGGAGCACATCACTTCTATTCCCATTTCATTGACTGAAACTTACCAAGCAGCCAAATCTAACAGCAAGTGGGGCTGGAAGTACAGTTTAGCTGTGTGCCCAGGAAGAAGCAGCAGCAAGATTGGTGATAAATTAGACAATCTCTGCTGCTCTTGGCAAATGTAAGTTTAAAGCCTTCTGTTGTGTCTCCTTTTGTTCTTTGAAAGTTTAGTAGTCCACACAATCCAGAAAATTTGGGAACTACTGATCTAGTTTAATTCCCTTATTTTATAAGTGAGAAATCTTAATTATAGAAGGTTAAATGACTTGCCCATGGTAGCACAGCTAGAAAATGGCACGTTTAGTGCTTAAATGAACAGATGCCAGAATAGCTTTCACTAAGCCATTGTTACCCATTCAAGTACTCCCTTCATGATTTTTTGCCATATTTGTGAACCTCTTGTAACTATGATTACTTTTAGTTTTTTGGTAAGATGACTCACTTTTAAAAATTAAATAACTTTACTAGCCCTGGTGGCGAAGTGGTAAAGAGCTCAGGCTGCTAACCAAGGCCGCTCCTTGGAAACCCTATGAGACAGTTCTACTCTGTCCTACAGGGCTGCTATGAGTCGGAATCGTCTTGAGGCACACAATATAACAACAGCCCTTAGTCTCTTGGTGTGTAATGGGGCCTGCCTGCACCTTCTCGGCCCCATGTCTTCGGTTTGGGTAAGAACCTGCACCTGGCTTCCCTCCCAGGCAGAAGCAGGGTAGGGGATATAGAGTGCCTCCAGTAATGGGGGCAAAGGCGGTACAAAGACTTTCCTACTCCTGAGACTCTTTTATTGTGGCACCCCATCAGAATTTCCTTGGACCCTGGACTTACATGGGTGCTGAGAGCTCTAGGGGGCCTCCTGGAACACCTAGGGTCCCGGGTGCAGTGCTGATTACTAGTGGGGTCACTAGGGGGGTGCAGGGGGTGTGGATAGCACTGGGCGACATTGTCAGAGGGGGTGTCACTCCGCGACTCCTGCGCTCCCATTGGCAGAGCCCACCCTGCCCCCGCAGGCCCCGCCCCTGCCCCCGCCTCTCCCTCCTCAGAGCTAGCTTTTTCTGGTTCCCTCTCCTGACTGGACCCGGGCTGCGGAGGCAGGAACTCTACCCTCTCAACCCGCAGAGGGTGTCTAGTCTGGGCCAGGGAAGCTGGGGAGGGGGGCTGGTGGAGGTGGAGGGACGGGAGGGGGGGTTGGAAGAAAAATTGAAGGGTGGAGGGAAACAGACGGGGGCAAGGAGGGTGAGGAAGGTGAAGGGATGGGGGTAGACGGAAGGCAGGGAAAAAAGGAAGGGAGGGGCAGGAGGGCGTGGTCTGCCCCTCACCCTAAGCGTCTGCGCTGAAATCCCCGAAATTCCTGGGAGTAGCACCTGGGCCCCCTCCCCGCAGAGAGCAGGAGACAGAGGGAGTTACTGAGAGGCAGTCTCTCATTGTACCTGCTTGTCACCTCTCACACCCTTGCCTGGGCCACCAGAGCCACTTGGTACCCGTTACACATGGCCTCATGCAGCTCCGCCTCCAGCCCCTTGTAGAGCCTCCAGGAGCACACCTGGCCAGGTCCTGCCCTTCGGGCCATTTCCTGTTCTGCGTGTCGTAGGTAAGTAACAGCGTCCAGGACTCTATCACCCCACCCACCTGTCCTGGGCTTGAGGCCCAAATGTCCAAAGGCACAGTTCCTGCCACCTGGCGTCACTAGGGGGGTGGGGGATTGCGAACCACATCGGTTGACACTGTCAGAGGGGGTGACACCAAAATGTCTATAAAATTCGTGTGCAGTGTTTCAACAGAAATTTATTATTCTTTATAAAAAATCCCTGTAGTTAGTTACAACAACCACAAAAAGTTTTCGTAAGCCCAGTTTACATGCGTCAACATACCTACAAGGCTAAAACTCTACGCTAATTTACTCTTTGAAACCTCTAATATGCCCCATCAGAGCTGTCATTATTACCCGATCACAATGACGCTTCAAATCATGTAGTTTCTTCTGCATGTGCTACAAGAATGCACTGTTGTTTTCGATGCTGCTGGTGATTTTATAGTCGGTGATTTAGTCAGATTTTCTGATGTTTTAGCTACAATATTGTGGTAGTTAGTATTTGTGAACCTATATCAATAACTTTTTTGAGAATGAAGTAGTAATTAAAGGAAAAGGAGAAAAATCAAAAAAGGCTTCCACTCAGTTACTAATAATGTGATTCAGTGTAGAAAGATTTTACAAAAGAATTTTGTTAGTATTCATATAACCTAAGAACTATTACATTTAAGCAATTTACAACTATATTTATCACATATTATTCTATGATTAAAATTGATGATAAACATTACTAAGGATATGGTATGGTCTGGTATGGAGGAGGCCTGTGGCGGGGGGTGGCACCATGAGTAACGACGCTGGGTAACACCAACCCTGGTGATGCCACTGGATTACAGAGAGCAGGCACAGGTGCACAGGGTTCCTTATCCCTCTTTGTTTGAGGTAAACCTGGCCTCTCCTCACATGCATGGCTTCAAACTATTAAAATATGAAATAATGCTCCTTGATCAACTAAAATCATTTAGTACCTTCAATGTTACATGATACACAGTTTGGGAAATACTGCTCCAAGCCAGTAGCTCCTGGATGAGTGTGGTTTAGATTTTCCATCCTCCATACTGTTACTTACACTGTCTCTCCCACCCGGGATTCCCTCAGTTCTTCATTCTATTATCCAAATCTGTTAAACCCAAGAACATCTTTTTGTTCATGAAACCTTTCCAGGTCCCCAAGACCCCAGTGCCTTCTTCTGCATCTGGGCCCACAGCACCCATTATTCTCCCCTCTCATTTGACTCTTACTCATGGACTGCATGGTTTCATCTTTAACATCTTTGTCTTGGGTTATTATTTACTTTTTCATTCACTCTTGTCGTACAGTTCTCTAGTATCCTTAGGCATGTTTTCATGGTTAAATATTTATTGAGCCGCAAGGGCATGATAGATGTGATAAATGAAATCAAAAGAAAAAAAAGAGCACTGAAACCTTAATCTTTTTTTTTTTTTTTTTTTAAGAACCAACACTAGTAAAGATGGAAAGGTACTAAGGAGGTGGGTAACCAGAAAATTGAAATAGAAAATTCCAAATGGGGTCAAACTTATTCTTAAGACTCCCAAAGGATTCTAAAATCGTCCGGGAAAAAGAAGGATGGGAGATGTTAGGTTGTAGGTAAAAGGAAATCATTTTAGTCATATAGAAAAATTGGAATTAAAATTGGAGATATAATAAAGACAAATTACTCTGCATCTTCCCAACTGCCTGGATTATTCAATTTGTGGCTTTGCTGGCCTCTTCCTTTCCCTGGAACATTTCCTTGCTCAGTGTGTTTTAATCAGGGAATTTCTTTTTGCTGCTCAAAGGTGTCTGCAGAGGTCAGGTGGGGAGAGGAGGCTGAAGTCAAAATGATGATGTGATTGGGTTTTGCAGGAAGAGATTTCACCTTGTTCCCTTCTGGGAGGTACACAGGTGTCTGGAGCTTGTCCTCTTATTTCTAATGTCCTTTAGTTCACTTTGGGTTTGAAATTGGCCTTTTTTTTTTTTTAAGAACCAGAATCTGCCAAAAGATACAGTATTCTATTTCATTTTCTGCAGTTGATGTCATAAGAAATAGCAATTTTTTAAACCAGCAGAATTACTGTTCAATTTATTTAAACTGAAGAAATGAATATTTTAAATTTTCGGAAAAAGTATTAAAGAATTTCTAAAAATCTATACATTTAGTTTTAAAATAATTTGAGGAG
This sequence comes from Trichechus manatus latirostris, assembly GCF_000243295.1. NCBI lineage: Eukaryota > Metazoa > Chordata > Mammalia > Sirenia > Trichechidae > Trichechus > Trichechus manatus. The sequence goes on along the minus strand of NW_004443968.1, from coordinate 10,727,245 downwards.
GGAGTGAATAATGAGAGCTAAGAGTTTTTGAGCACTTATTTTATGCCAGATATTGTGATTCATTGATTTATTTTCAAAAAGGCAATACATTGGATGGTTCAGAATCCAAAAGGCACAGAACGGTTGTCAGGAATTGCTCTTCCACCTCTCTATCCTCAAGCTGCCCAATTTCCCTCCCCAGAGATCACCAAAATGATAGGATCCTCGTGTACCCTTACAGAAATATTTCATGCATATTGAAACTATTATTCTTTTAAACACACAAATGGTGATATATTACACCCTCTGTTCTTTGTGCACCTTGCTTTTTCACTTGACAATTTATCTTGGAGGTCATTTCATATAAGTATATAAAGAACTTCCACTTTTTTTTTTCTTTTACAGCTTCATAATTTTCTGTTGTATGGATGTGTCTCAGTCATCTAGTGCTGCTGTAACAGAAATACCACAAGTGGATGGCTTTAACAAACAGAAGTTTTTTCTCTCACAGTCTAGTAGGCTAGAGTTCAGGGCATCAGCTCCAGAGGAAGGCTTTCTCTGTCAGCTCTGGAGGAAGGTCCTTGTCATCAATCTTCCCCTGGTCTAGGAGCATCTCAGCTCAGGAACCTCAGGTCAAAAAAATGAGCCCTGCTCCCGGCACTGCTTTCTTGGTAGTATGAGGTCTCCATGTCTCTCTGCTCACTTCTCTCTTTTATATCTCAAAAGAGATTGGCTTAAGACACTATCTAATCTTATAGATCTCATCAATATAACTGCCGCTAATCCATTTTATTACATCATAGTGATAGTATTTACAACACCTAGGGAAATCACATCAGGTGACAAAATGGTAGACAATCATACAATACTGGGAATCATGACCTAGCCAGGTTGACAGATATTTTGGGGGGACACAATTCAATCCATGACAGGATATGATTTTTTTTTTTTAACCAGTTCACTATTTTTGTGCATTTAGGTTATCACAGCAATCATATAATGAGCAACTATGCATATAATTTAATTCCATAATTGTGTGAAACTATCTTTGTGATAAATTTCTCAAAGTAGAATTGCTTGTTCAAAGGGTTTGTCCATTTTATGTGACAGATGTTGCCACATTTCCCCCCGTGGATGTGGTACCAGTTGCATTCTCACCAGCAGAGTAATTAGGCACTTAATATAATATTTTAATTGATCTTTTCAACAATCCCATGAGGCTAGAATTATTATCTCATTTTGCAGGTGAAGAAACTGAGGTTCAAAGGAATAAGCTTACTCGACAAAGATGACACAGCTAATAATCAGAGCCAAGGTTCAAACTCAGGCTAGTCTGTTTATAAATCTGGGTTCTCTCTGCTACACCACACTCTTGTACTTCATTATTTATATTGAATTATAGGCGCAAGTTTCTTTACAGTTGATCACTAATTAAATTTACAAGCTTGTAACAAGAATACTCATAATAGCATGCAACTTCAGGTTAGCACCTTTAACTTTAAAGTCTTTTCATATTTATATTTTTATCATCACAAAAAGGTCCAGGGAGAAAGGTTTTACATGTGAGCATTTTGACACTTGATGAATAAAGTGATGAATAAAGAAACTGAAACACAGAATATTTAGTTACTTAACTATGAGTCAGTGGTAGAATTGGGTCTAGAAACTTGGATTTTAACTATTTAGCCCTGTGTTAGATATGACGTATGCAAGGGGCTGACCACACCTTGAACTCAAGTAGCAGGAAACAGGCAAGAGAACAAACAAAAAGCACTCACCAAGTGATGGCCCTTGGTCCTTTGAGTCAGGATGGGAATCATATGTGAGTTCATAATGCTGTTTAATAAATGATTTTTTTTTTTTTGGCACGTGTGTGAAAATATACACAACAAAACATGCACCATTTTAACAATTTCTACATGTACAATTCAGCGACGTTGGCTACATTCTTCAGGTTGTGCCACTTTCCTCGACCACCTTTTCCAAACCATTTCATCATCATTAACACAAATTCACTGGTCTCCTAAGCTTCTCATGTGTCCTTTCAGGTTGCTGTTGTCAGTTTGATCACATATAGATAATTCTTTAAAAGAGTATAATGCTTAATGCAGGCTCGAGGATTTTTTTTTTTAAGGAGTACTTAAGTTTTTTTTTTTTTACACTGAAAAGTGATTACAGATTCATAAAAATGGAGAGGATGGGAGGCTATAGTTAGAGTGTAAGATAAAAAAACAAAGTTCTGGAGATGATATTAGACTACAACCTCCTTAAAAGCAGAGGTTGGTGGTTCTTTTAAAAATGAATACTTGATACAACAAAAGAATATATGTTAAGTATGTGTATGTCACAAAGCATAATTATAGAATGAATATCCAAGGACCTACCACCCAACTCTAACACTACCAATATCACTGGGACCACCCTCTGCTGATCCCATTCCCCTGCTTCCCCTAGAGGCAGCACTATCCTGAGTTTTGTAAGTTTTTCAAAAAATCATTTTTGCTTTAAGTGATTTCAGTCGCATGTGTATATATACCTAAGCAGTACATCATTTAACTCTTGAGGAATTTCATAGTTCCTGCAACATCACAGGAACCTGTTGCCATGGAGTCCACTCCAACTCATGGCAACCATACAGGACAGAGTAGAACTACCCCATAGGGTTTCCAAGGCTGTAATCTTTACAAAAGCAGACTGCCACATTTTTCTCCCTTGGAGTGGGCTGGTGGGTTTGAACCGCTGACCTTTTGATTAGCAGCTGAGCTCTTAACCACTGCACCACTAGTGCTCCTTGACATTACAGGAGCTTAATAGATACTGGTTGAAAGAAGGAATGAATAAATGGCAAACAAGGAAGTTCAACCCATTCTTTTTCATCAGTCATTGAAACTAGCAAAGTGGTGAATCAGCAAACCTCTTTTCGAAACAAAACCCTTTGATATTTTATTATGAATATTGATGTCAATCATAATAAAAGAGGTCTACGTTATTAAATCATTAAGAGTATGAGAGTGGGACTGTTTAGACTAATGCAAGACCAGCTTTTCTTCACACTTTGTAGGCATGAAGACTGCTATTCTTTTAAGATTTTGATTTCTGAGAGGATCCCAAAATCTATTAAAAACAAAGAGACTTTACGCCTTATATGTCTAGCAACACTTTTCTTTTGTGACATATTTTGGAAAAAATAAATTAAGTCAATCACTATTACATTTCCCAAATAAAATGGCCAGATGTCCCGTAATCATACTGAACATATCAAGTACAATATACTTTAAAAAGAATTAAAAGTTCAGAAACTGCCAAAATCTGCAATGAGTATCAGGCCATTGGCAAATGTGGCTAATTTTATCCCCTTGCCATGGTGTACTCTACAGGCTGACAAGTTAATCAGCAAATGTACTTTCACTCAGTTGTGTGAAGAACTGAAATGACTGTTTATTTCAAGGTCTTGGTTTAAAATGCAAGCTCATCAAGCAGCAGCACTATAATTAAGTCCTCAAGAAGTAAGAAAGTTCTTTTTAAAATGGTGTTAACGCAAGTTAGAAACAAGCAAGATGAGTTAGATGTTCAAGGCTAAAAATAAAATATCCTATTTTATTGTCTGGTACACCAGACAATTCAGGACATTAAGACTATTAAACATTTAACAGACATTTTTCTTGAGCTGTTTAAATGGAAATAGGAAAAACATACATTTGAAGGATAATTCTCAGGTAAAATCTCATGATAAATATCAAAGATGAAGGTGACCAAAAAGCAGCAGTAATAGTTCACATTTATTAAGTACTTAAGGAGCCCTGGTGGTGCAATAGTTAAGCTCTCAGCTGCAAACCAAAAGATTGACGATTCAAACCTACCCAGTGGCTCCTCTGGAGAAAAGACCTGGTGATCTGCTTCTGTAAAGATTATAGCCTAGAAAACCCTATAAGGCAGTTCTCTTCTGTCACATGTGGTCACTATGAGTTGAAATCGACTTGATGGCACCTAAGAACAATAACATTAAGCACTTACTATGTTCTAACATTATTCTAAACATTATCTGTATTATTTTATTTAATATTCAGGCAGATAATAACACTAGCCTAATTTTACAGAAACGTCTCAATTGATATTCCATCAATTCCTAGAGCCTTGTCTTTCGCCAGTACCTTCAGTGCAGTTTGGAATTCTTCCTTCATTACCGTTGGTTCTTGATCATATGCTACTTCCTGATATGGTTGAGTATCAACCAATTCTTTTTGGTAGGTTGACTCTGTATTCTTTCCATCTTCTTTTGATGCTGTCTATGTTAGTCGATATTTTGCTCATAGAATGCTCAATATTGCAACTTGAGGCTTGAATATTTTCTTCAGTTCTTTCAGCTTGAGAAATGCCAAGCCTGTTCTTCCCTTTTGGTTTTCTAACTTCAGGTCTTTGCACATTTCATTACAATACTTTACTTTGTCTTTTCGAGCCACCCTTTGAAAAACCTGTTTAAGGTGTTAAAAAGCAAAGATGTGAATAAAAGAGAGTAAAGAAAACCAGAAACCCAAGGGAGCAATTAGTCCAAAGGACTAACGGACCACATACATCACAGCCTACACAACCCCGAGACCAGAAGAACTAGATGGTGCGCAGCTACCACTACAGACCACTGTGACTGGGGTCACAATAGAGGGTCCCAGACAGAGTTTGAAAAAATGTGGAAGAAAAAATTAAATTCATAAAAAAAAAAAATCAGTGGCTTGATAGAGACTGGAGGAACCCCCAAGACTATGACCCGAAGACACCCATCTGACTTGGAACTGCAGCCATTCCCAGAAATCACCTTTTAGCCAAGCAATAGACAGGCCTACAAAATAAACAATAACACCTGAAAAGAACGTGCTCCATAGAACAAACAATTATACGAAACCAAAAGGCTGACACTTGCCCAAAAGTAAAGATGAGAAGGCAGGAATGGGTAGGAAAATCAGATGAAAGGAAATGGGAAACCCAAACCGTAAATGAGGAGAGTGCTAACACAGTGTGGCGATTGCAGCCAACATCATGGAACACTTTGTGTGCAGTTTGTTGAATGAGAAACGAATTTGCTCTGTAAACTTTCACCTAAAGCACAATAAAATATTAAAAAAAAAAAAAAGTTAAGATGTCACCTTGAGAACTAAGATGCGTCTGACCAAAGCCATGGTATTGTCAATTGCCTTATATGCGTGTGAAAGCTGGACAATGAATAAGGAAGACCGAAGAAGAATTGATGCCTTTGAATTATGGTCTCGGTGAAGAATATTGAATATACCATGAACTGCCAGAAGAACGAACAAATTTGTCTTGTAAGAAGTATAGCCAGAATGCTCCTTAGAAGGGAGGATGGCCAGACTTCATCTTATGTATTTTGGACATGTTATCAGGAGGGACCAGACTCTGGAGACGGACATCATGCTTAGTAAAGTAGGGGGTCAATGAAAAAGAAGAAGACCCTCAACGAGATGGATTGAAATTGACACAGTGGCTGCAACAATGGGTTCCAACACAGCAAGGGTTGTGAGAGCGGTACAGGACCAGGCAGTGTTTTGTTCTGCCGTACATAGGGTCTCTATGAGTCAGGACCAACTTGACAACACCTAACAACAACAATTTTACAGATACACAGGAATAGAAAAGTAACTTTCCCAAAGTCCCACAGATGGTAAATGATTTGAACCACCCAGTCTCAGTCTCCTATTGCTGCCATAACAAATCACCACAAACTTAGTGGCTTAAGCAACACAAATTTATTATCTTATTACAGTTCTGTAGATCAGAAATCTGACATAGGTTTCACTGGGCTAAAACCAAGGTGTCAGCAGCACTGCAGTCCTTCCTGGAAGCTCCAGGAGAGAATCAGTTTTCTTGCCTTTTCCAGCTTCTAGAGGCCACCCACAATCTATGGCTCTTGTCTCCTTTCCTCCATCTTCAAAGCTAGCTAAGGCGAATTGAATCCTTCTCAAATTGCAACACTCTTGACCTCTTCTTCTGCCTCCTACTTTCACTTTTAAGGATTCTTTTGATTACATTGCCCATTTATATAATCCAGGGTAATCTCCCAATTTTAAGGTCATCTGATTAGCAGTCTTAATTCCACCTGTAACCTTAATTCCTCCTTAACATGTAAGGTAACATATTCACAGGTTCCAGGGATTAAGATATGGACATGTCTGGTGGGGGGTGGGGGAGGTGGCATTATTTTGTATACCACACAGATTTATCTCAAAGCTCATTCTCTTAACAATTAACTCTACTAGTGGAAGGCAGAAATGTTAGCATTTATCATTTTGGGAAACCTGATTTGCAGAGTTTTGGTTATGTATAGTCCAAAGTGAACACATTATACAAGAAAGACCATTTCACGTGATTAACTTTAAGTAATGGATCTCCCTCCCCCAGATGCCCTGCCCTACGCCCACATGCTTCATTGCCGCAGACCTTCAGTTGGATTAGCCCACTACCTGGCTGAGCCATTGTTGAGCACTGACAGATGAATGAGGGTGTACATGAAATTAGGACTACTTGAAAGAAGTTTGAACTAAAAAAGGAAAGAGGTAGGCAATAACTTGAAATTAGAAGAAAAGGGACTGGGATCAACTTGAGCATATTTATAAGGTGATGAAAGGAGCCAGTGTAGATCGACAGTGACTGAGGGTGCAATCCAAAACCAAACCTGTTGCCCTTGAGTCAATTTCAACTCATAGTGACCCTACAGGACAGAGAACTGCCCCATAGGGGTTCCAGCGAGCGGCTGGTAGATTCGAACTGCCGACCTTTTGGTTAGCAGCCGAGCTCTTAACCACTGCACTACCAGGGCAAAAAGATGGATATCTTGAAAGAGGCAGGAAGGGATAAGATAAGGAAGGGTAATGCTAAAGAGGACCAGAGGGTCAATGCAGAGGCCTTTCGGGGGTGGGGGATGTAGGGTACACGTCCTGGGTGCTGCACACATGCCCTGGGTGTTGCACACGTGCCCTGGGTGCTGCACACATGCTCTGGGTGCTGCTTGAGATGGAAGCCAATGAGCAGTTTCTATTGGTCATCGCAGATTCCATCACCAGCTATGAGAGATCATTCAGCAAATTAACGTTAATTTCCCCATGAGCTATTTTCCATAGATAGGGCCCTGAATGTGATTATAGGTATGGTAGGGGAGGTTGGGGTTGAAGCTGAGGGAGTAAATACCAGAGAAACCAGGTTTTCTCTGAAGTAGGAGACAAGATTATCTGCAGAGAGAAATGGGTTAAGGAATGGAGGAAGAAGTTACCAAATAGAAAGGATTTCAGTTTCAGTTATCTATTGCTTGGTAACAAACCACCCCAAAACTTAGTGGCTTAAAACAGCCATTTATCATTTATGACTTTGCAGTCTGGGCTAGACTCAGCTGGGCAGTTCTTCTCTATGTGGTGTTGGCTGGACCACCCAAGGTGCCTCAGCTGAGATGCCTGGAACTGCTTGGTCACAGCATACTGGTCTCAGGAGAGTCAGTCTTCTTCCATGGTGCCCAGCTTCCAAGAAGGAAGAAGCAGAGGCTGCCTAAATGCCAGACCCAGCACTGGCACAGTGTCCCTTCTGTTTCATTCTGTTTGTCAAAGCAAGTGGTAAGTCCAGCCCAGATTCAAGGGGAAGGGAAATGGTTTCTGCCTGCTAAAGTGAGGAGTGGAGTGCACATACAGGGAGGAAGAAGACTATAGTAGTCATCTTTGGAGACTACCTACCGCAAGTATTGTAAATCTGAAGACTCATCTGAGGTTGGAAACTGTATTAGTTTCCTATTGCTGCAATAAATTGCCCCAAACTTAATGGCTTAAAATAATACAAATTTATTATCTTACAGCTCTGGAGGTCAGAAGTCCTAAGTGAATCTTATGGGGATAAAATCAAGATGTTGGTGGGGCTGTGTTCCTTCTGGAGGCTCCAGAGGGAGGATGTTTTTCCTTGCCTTTTCCAGTTTCTAGAGGACACCTGCATTTCTTGGCTCATGGCCCCTTCTTGCGTCTTCAAAGCATGTCACAGTAACCTCTGCTTCTGTCATCACATCTACTTTTCTTCTGATGTTGATCCTCTTGTTTCCCTTTTATAAGGATCCTTGTGATTACATTGGACCCACTCAGATAATCCAGGATGACCACCCCATCTCAAGATCTTTAACATAATCATACCTGTAAAGTCCCTTTTGCCGTGAAAGGTAACATATTCACAGATTCTGACAATTAGGATATGAGCAACTTTGGGGGAGTGGGCATTATTCTGTCTACTACAGAAACTTTGCACTTGTAGCACTGCCAATAAATAAAATTCTGAGATTTCATCCAATAGTTATGAATCTATTTCATCCAATAGGTTTCATCCAACTTCTCATCAGTAAGGGTGGAGAAAGTAAATTGTTTAATTGATCCAAGGTTACGGATTGGGATGTAAGATTACTGTTTAAAAACAAAAGGTAAGTGAATTAAGGAAGCTGGTAAAAGTCATTGAATTGATTGATCAAGGGGCCTGGTAGAGAGAGAAGGAAACCCAGGAGGGATCTGACAGCCTGTGAAACGTGAGAGTCAACAAACCTTGATGAGTCCAACAAGGTTTTCTTGGATAAAGGTAAAGGAGATATGGAAATGCAAAATAGTGGTGGTAATTTCCTTCCTTCCTTCCTTCCTTTTTCCCTTCACCCCTCTATTCTTTCTTTCCTTCTTTTTAACAAATCAAAGTGTCTTTAAGTTTCTTTAAGGAAAGTTCGATACAAATGAAAACAACACTTTTAGACAGAGTGAACATTTATTTTCCTCTAAAAGTAAGCTAATGGACATCTTTGGGTAGGCTGTTACAGGAGGGTCTGCAGACTATTTGATCTATAACACTGATACCACCAGATCAATATTTCAATAGGGAATTCAATGAAAAGGTCAATGGATCTAAAAATAATGGCATTACCAATTTGACAACTCAAGTGAAAATACCAAAACTTACTGGAAGTGAAGAGTCAGAACAGTTCATAACCAGTTAAACGTGTTCTCAGAAATATTCCATTTCAACTCTATTTTGGTTCCTTTCGATTTACTGGAGCTCCATGTTGTAGAGATTTAAGGTGGGATCAGTCTAGAGTAGTATTTGCATCTACTGCTTTGATGGAGATAGGGACTATACATTAAAAATTTGAGGGGAGTAATTTTAGGGGATGATCAGGTCAAGATGTAACTGCAGGAATAGACAGCTGATGGAGATTGAAAGAGAAGGCCATTGGAGTGGAGGGGGCCAAAGAGACTGAGAAAGTCATTCTTACGAATGCTGGACTCAGGAGGAGGCAGGCACTTTGGTGAAGCAGCAGGCAGTGGTTCAAGTAGCCAAGTCTTTACTGGTTGTGGAGGTTGGCAGAAGGAAACGATGAGGGACATGCTGGGAACAGATCAGTCTTTCATAACCTGGACCAAAGTAACTCTAGTTTAGAGAGGTTAATAAATATTTTATAGAAAAAAAAAAAGTTTGTTAGTTGAGTCTGTTTGAGAACATTGGGTTAAACAGATTTAAATAAGCTTCTGTCACAGGCTTTCTCTGAGCCTTTGATGTGCTCACTTGCATTCTATGTCACAAATTAGGGGAGTCGGGATCACACAGTCTGCAGAATTTATCAAAAATGTTTTGACCAAAGAAGAGCTGTGGAACATCTTGAGATAAGACTAATGCTTTCTGGGGAATGCTAGTATAGAAATTCTAAGTGAGTCCAGAGAAAAGCATTGTTTCTTCTCTGCACCATGACCCATCTGTCAGTTTGTCGTGCTGTGGTGACTTGTATGTTGCTGTGATGCTGGGAGCTATGCCACCAACATTTCAAATACCAGCAGGGTCATCCATGGTGGATAGGTTTCAGCAGTGCTTCCAGAATAAGACAGACTAGGAAGAAAGGCTTGGCGAACTACTTCCAAAAGTTAGCCTATAAAAACTTTATGGATCACAACAGAAGATTATCCAATGTAGTGCTGGAAGAAGTGCCCTCTAGGCTGGAAGGAACTAAAAATACACAATGGCTGCAACAATGAACTCATGAATACCAATGATTGTGACTATAGTGCAGGACCAGGCAATGTTTTGTCCTGTTGTACATAGAGTTCACATGAGTCGGAGTTGACTCAAGGGCAACTAATAACAACAACTTCTCTGCACTGGCCCAGCATTGTTTTACTCCCACCTGCTAGGCATTTTACTGATGACTTCTGGGAGAATTTCCTTAGCTTCTTAAGTCTACTTCCTCTTTGATATAGCTTTAACATTTCATTAGCCTCTCTCTTCAAGGAGTTTCTAAATTACTGCGGAGACACAATATTTTCCCCTTTTGTTGGTGTTACTAAGTGTTATATACAGGTTATAGCAGCCAGTTTTTGAAATCGTGGGTACTTTCTGTGTCCCCTGGGTGAGGGAAGTATATGCTTTAATCTGTACAGACTTCGTTGTGCCCCAGGAGGACTAATGGGCATCAGACAAGGAACATGAATTCTTCTGCAGGACATGAGGTTAACTTTCCTCACAAATTTTTCTTAAATAAGATTAAGAGCTTTTTTTCCTTCTTCTCTGGAGGAAATCTAGTGAAACCAGAACACTTTGACATATGTTTTATGAATCATAAAAGATAAGTTTGCTGCCAGTTTCCCCATAGATCTCCATAGAAAGTTGATTCAACAACCATAAGGGAAGAGGGTATGAAGAGAGCAAGTGGCTAGATTAGTTGTAAGCAATGACTGTGTAAATAAAGAGCTGTGATTTCTAATTCACGTCACTGATAACTGCAGTTCAGCTTACTGTACCCACTAAAAGGGCAAGTGGAATATTGTGCTGGTTAATGACCAGAGGCTCTCCTGGGGGAAGGAGTAGCCAAGGAATATTTTATTTCATTGGGGTTTTTGAGAACTGTGAGTTTATTTAGAAGGTTGTTATCTCAGGACTCACAGTTGCAAGCGACAGAAACCTGATCCCAAATGGCTTAGCCATAAAAGGAAATTCACTGGCCCTTGTAACTGAATAGTATAGGGATAATGCTATATCTGGGGCTCAAATGATATTTTCAACAAATATTGATCAAGGACCTTGTATTTTTCAGACATTGTTAAAGGAACTGGTGACGCATACTTTGTCAATAAGACAGATAGCATTCCCTGCCCTCATGGAGCTTAGGTTTCAGTGTCAATGCCATCAGGACCTTATCTCTCTCTCCAAGTCATCAGGGCCTCATTGCTCTGCATTTGTTGAGTTGGTTCTGCATTGCCTTCCTTTGTATGGTGCTTTAGCAAGATGGCTACATCAGCCTTAGTCTCACATCACTTCAGGTTCAAGTCCTGGGGGAAAGAGCAAGAAGCTTTTCCAGTAGCCTCTGACAGTCACTGTGATTGAACTAGCTCGGGTCATGCGCCTGCCCCTGAATCAGTCATGCATTTGTCACTGAACGCGGACGGATGTTGTGTTTAATTGGCTAGGTCTGGGTCCTGTATTCCACCTCCAGAGCCCAGGATAGAACCCCACCTTGACTATATGGACTGGGAGTGGGGAGAGGGTGTGGGTCTCCCAAATGAAAATCATGGGATATTACTGCCAGCAGAGGAGAAATAGATGTGTGACTCCTACAGGGATAAAGTGGTTAAAAGAAGAGAACCTGGAATCAGACTGTCTGTGTTTGAATTTTAGCACTGTCATATCCTAGTTATGTATTTTTCAGTAAATTACTTAATCTGTGTGCAGGTTTCTTCATCTATAAAATGAGGGTAATCAAATTCCAACCTTATTGGATTGCTTTGAGAATTAAATGAGTTTGAACAAGAGTAGAAAGATCATTATCCAAAAGAAAGATGAGTAGGGATCTTCTCTCCAGCATTTCTGTTTAATAAATCTCGGAGAAGAATAGTTTATCTTGCTTTGCCCATGTACACGTCCCTGTGGTTGGAATGGGGCAAGAGATGAAGATGTAGTATTCCAGGTGTGCAGCCGTGATTATATTTAGGTAATGGGAATACGGGGACTGTCAGTGCCACCTCAACCATGTGAAATGGAGTTGAATTATCAGAAGAAGGAAGGACGGGGCACTAAACCAAACCAGCTGACCTCGAGTTGTTTCTGACTCATGGCAACCTTGTGTGTGTCGTAGTAGAACTGTCCTCCATAGGGTTTTCAGTGGCTTCTTTTTTGGAAGTAGATCACCATGCCTTTGTTCGAGGTGCTTCTGGATAGACTTGAACCACCAACCTTTTGATCAGCAGCTGAAAACTTAACCAACTGTGCCACCCAAGGAAACAAAAAACAATAGATATCCACTATAATAAGTTAGACTAGTCTGTTAGCTTATGTCATGAACTTAAAAAAAATTCACTGAACGAACTTGAAGGACTGTGTGAGGATACGTAACAAATGACTAGGTTGTGTAGAGTCTATCTAGACTTATCTCTGCCACTTAATTTCACTTGTTTGGAGTTTCCCTATGGACAAAATAACACAAGACAGGCAAGATGATATCTTAAGCACTTTTCGGCTCTAATTGTCAGAGAATATCCATGACCATTGTTTTAATAATTTTATTTTTTTTGTTTTTTTATCTTTTATAATTAAAAAAATTAACATGTGCGTATAGTATAAATGGTCAAAGGTTTCTATAAGAATTGTTAGGAAAAATAGCAGTCTCTTTCCTTCCTCTTCCCATCATTTCCACTCACCAGAAGTGACCACTTTTAACTCTTTCACTTGATTCTTCTAGTATTTACCTCTATACTTCTAGCTAACATGCTAATGTTGCTGATTCATGATATTTCCCTTCTAGGCCTTGTCCATTGATTTCCCACTATGGAAGATGCGGATTTAACTCTCCTTTAACACTCCTCCCCAAGTCCTACGTTATACACACACTCAGCCACACACTTTTCCTGTCCTATCTTCCCAAAAGAGTTTATCATAATTTTAGTTTGATAAATATTCAGTGTTTATATTACTCTAAGTAAGCAGTATTCACAGCTAAACCACACAATATATTGTGATTACTTTTCCTTTCCTGAGCAACTTTTTGGTTTTTCTGGAGTTAATAATAGTATTGCTTTTTCATATTGTTTATTTACTTAGTTTTCTATGAATTTTTACTAAGTCAAACCCACACACTCTCCTAATTGTCTACGTGTCCTGTAACAATGGTCAAATTCCGTAGACATTTCCCCATTACTAGTCTGAACTGTTGGCTCTTTTTGCCTGGTTCATGGCTCTCACCCTGGACTCTTTTTACCTCACTGTTAGATTGAATTATCTGTTTTCTTTAATGTTCATCTTCTTTTGTCTTGCTTCACCCCCTTATTTTGGTGGAACACAATTTACGGTAACTTCCTGAGAAAGAGTGCTTGAGAGGAAGTTTTTTGAGATATTGCAAGTATGAAATTTCACTTTGTTTTTTTTCTGTGTGAGTAGTTTTTTTCTTTCTAGAACAAGAGCTGGCAAACTTGTTAAAGACTAGATAGCAGTATTTCAGGCTTTGCGGGACATCGAGTTTCTGTCATAACTAAATTGTGCTGTTGTAGTGTGACACAGCTGCTGCAACAATAGGCTCAAATAAGCAGTGATTGTGAGCATGGTGCAGGACTGGGCAGAGTTCTGTTCTTTTGTACATAGGGTTGGTATGAGTACATAGGGAACTGACTCGACAGCACCTAACAACAGTGTGAAAGCAGCTATAGATAATATGTGGATGAATGAGCAGAGCTGTGTTCCAGTATAACCTTTTCTACAAAAACAGGTGGCAGGGATTTGGCTCAAGGGCCAGATTTTGCTTACTGCTGCTCTGGAATCTTATAGGATTTTCTTTCTGTGTCCATTGTTCTAAAATTTCACGTAATATGTCTTAGGGTGGGCCTGTTGTGTTGGTCTTCAGTGTATCTTTAAAGCAAAAATCAAACACCTTCCTGTCAAGTCTATCCTGACTCATAGCAACCCTCTAGGACAGAGTAGACCTGCCCCACAGGATTTCCAAGACTGTGATCTTTATGGAAGCAGACTGCCACTTCTTTCTTCCGGTGGGTTCAAACTGCTGACCTTTTGGTTAGCAGCCAAGCACTTTAACCACTGTGTCACCAGGGCTTCTTAGTGTACCTTTACAGTATGGTAAATGACGTTCTTCAGTCCTGGAAAATTTTCTGGAATTATTACTTTGATAATTTATTTTCCTCAGTTTTCTCTTTTGGAACTATTGTTACTCATATGATGGATTTTCAGGGCTGTTTTTCTAATTTCCTCATCTTTTTTTCTTCTATTTTCTATCTCTCTGTCTACATATTCTACTTTGTTAGACATTTCTTCAACTATATCGCCCACCTCTTCTACTGTATTTTAAATTATTATGCAGAACTCTTTTTGTTCTCTGGATATTATATTTTTTAAAATATCACCTTCTTATTTAATGGATGTAACAATCTCTCCTGTCTCTCAGGGCATATTAATAATAGTTTAATAATAAGAGCCTAATTAATAATAGTTTTTAAAAATCTTTATTTACCTCTATGTCTTGGTTTCCTCCAAGTTGCTATTATCTCTTTGTTCTGTTTTGTGTCTTTCATGTTAGAGGCTTCCCTTAGCTGTTTGAGTTTTCTTGGCTGTCTGCTCATATTTAACAGTAGGACATCAAAAATTTAATTGGAAGCCCTGAAAATGTGACTTTTTGATTGTGGACCACGTTATTTGGTCCTCTGGCTAGGCTGTTTCACTGGGGAAAATCCCAATGTCAGTAGGTCTTCCTTTTGGGCTGAACAGATTCCTCAGATAATTCTCTAGTCTCCTGACTGCTGTCTTTCTGGGAGCCAAGTGGAAGAAGAGGGCAGGGAAGCTCTCAACATGAGTGTATGAATATTCACATTTTTCCATGTTTGTTCTAGTGTATCCCTACTGTTAACTGTGCCTGATATCTCCCAATTCAGAGATCTTATTTTCCAGCCTTTCTACTGGAAACTGTCCTGTGCTGAATGGGAAAGGAGGGACTCTGGAGCCCTGACTTCTTAACTGATGCCTTTGAATTATGGTGTTGGCAAAGAATATTGAATGAAAATACCATGAACTGCCAGAAGAATGAACAAACCTGTCTTGGAAGAAGTACAACCAGAAAGCTCCTTAGAAGTAAGGATGGTGAGACTTGGTCTCATGTACTTTAGACATGTTATCAGGAAGGACCAGTCCCTGGAAAAGGACATCATGCTTGGTAAAGTAGAAGGTCAGCGAAAAAGAGGAAGACGCTCAAGGAGATGGATTGACACAGTGGCTGCAACAATGGGCTTGTTATGAATTGAATTATGTCCGCCAAAAATGTGTATTAATTTGATTGTCCACCATTTTGCCATTTGATGTGATTCTGTGTTGTAAATCCTACCTCTATGATGTTAATGAGGCAGGATTAGAAGCAGTTATGCTAATGAATCAGGACTGAATCTACAAGATTAGGTTGTATCTTGAGTCAATCTCTTTTGAGATATAAAAGAGAGAAACAAGCAGAGAGACATGGGGACCTCATACCACCAAGAAAGTAGTGCCAGGAGCAGAGTGCATCCTTTGTCCCCAGGGTTCCTGCTCGGAGAAGCTTCTAGACCAGGGGAAAATTGATGACAAGGACCTTCCTCCAGAGCCGAGAGAGAGAGAAAGACTTCCCTGGGAGCTGACACCCTGAATTTGGACTTCTAGCCTACTAGACTGTGAGAATAAATTTCTATTTGTTAAAGTCATCCACTTGTGGCATTTCTGTTACAGCACTACTAGATGACTAAGACAGGACTCAATCACAGCAACAACTGTGAGGATGGCGCAGGACTGAGCAGTGTTTTGTTATGTGTAAATACGGTTGCTGCGAGTTGTAGCCTACTCAGTAGCACCTGACAACAACTTTTTAAACAGACATTTAAGCAGTTTTCCTGTTGTTAGGCCTCTCTTCCCATTTATTCCAGAGGTACCTGGTCCTATTAATTCCCGAGCCTCTGGGTGAATCTGAAATGTGAATCTGGTTGCGTTTTGCCTTTCCCCACTGCCAGTTTCAAAGATTCAGCTTTCTTGTGTCTGTTAAGATTTTTGTCAGTGATCCATATACTTTCCAGTTTCCAAAAGTCTGTGACTATTGTTGCTTCCCCTTTTTGTTTGTTCTTGTGAATTTATGTCCTATAACATCCCCTGCGATGTTATCTTAATGGGGTTTCAGGAGGGAATGAAATAAATGCACTTGTTAAATTTCATTACCTTCATCAGAGAGACTATTAACTTATTTTATTAAAATAAAATTTATGGTATATTTTATTATGAAAAATTAATAGGTTTTTT
>NW_004443968.1:10701607-10710855 GCF_000243295.1 Trichechus manatus latirostris | reverse complement strand
GTAATCAGTGCAGGGCAGGTTCCAGTAGGCCGTGCCTGTGCTGCTTGGTGGTGTGATGTGAAGTGCATGGTGCAGGTAGGCAGGATGTAGGGGGCAGATTGTTATGTGTGGAGCTAAGATGGATATGGGAGAGAGGAGAGAGGAACAGGAGCCCAAAACATACAAACAAAAATGAGTGCTAGGTGGAGCTTGCTGTTGGAGTGGAGAGATGAGAGGCTGTGAAATGGAAAAAAACAAAAAGGGGAAGAGGAAAAAGAAAAAAAAGAAAAGAATGAATAAATAAAAATCAGAAAGGAAAAAGAACAGCAAAGCTCCCAGGGATCCCACCGGTGCAGCCATGAGGTCACGGGAAGTTGTTCTCAGGTGTTGCAGTACAGCCTGGCTAGAAGGTGTAGAGGTATTCAGCGCTACGTATTCAGGGAACAGAAAGAGAAGGAAGGTACAGAGAGCCGGGAAACTGAGTAATGAAGAAAGACAAAAAGGGAAAAATTGAGAAAAGAAAACAAAACAAATTTAAAAAAAAAAAAGAACAAGAAAAGCCCCCAAAAAACAGGAAAAAAAAAAAAAAAAACACAAAAAATAATGCCCTCAGGGATCCCTCTGTGTGTCTGCACAAGCCAAGGGTGTAGGCTTCTAGCCGCACAGCACCTCCCTGCCAAGATGGGCTCCCAACTCAAGAAAAGGAAAAGGAACACACAAACAATTCAAAACAAACAAACAAAAGCCCCGGGATCCCACTAGTGCCGTAGTCTCAACTGGGAAGCAGCTCCACACTCGAACGGAGCTCCTCAACCCCTCAGGAAGAAGCAAAGATGCCACACGGAGCCAGGTATTTGAGCGAAAGGAGGGGGAGGTGGTGAGAGGTAAGGAAGAAATCAAAAGAAACGGAAATAAAGCAATAACAAATGGCACTCAGAGAGCTACCCAGTGTGGGCGGGTGGAATCCAAGTGGCCGGTGCTTCCCGGACAAGAGACTGTGGCTGCTGGAAGCAGAGGAGGCCAAGTGGGGGTGAAGAAGGGCGTGGGTTGGGAAGCGTATATCGCAAATTACCAGAGCTCCGCAGCCCCTCAGGAAGAAGCAAAGATGGCATGTGGAGCCAGGTGTTTGAGTGAAAGGAGGGGGAGCTGGTGAGAGGTAAGGAGGAAATCAAAAGAAGCAGGAAAAAAGCAACACCAGCAGCCAACAAATGGCACTCAGAGATCCGGCCAGTGTGGGTGGGTGGAATCCAAGCAGCCGGTGCTTCCTGGACAAGAGACTGTGGCCGCAGGAAGCAGAGGAGGCTGAGTGGGGGTGAAGAAGTGTGGGGGGTGGGAAAGCGTATATCGCAAATCACCAGTTGTTCTGTCTCCTGCTGGAAGCTACGTGAAGCTGCTTTTTAATACCCCGTATTTGCTGATCTTTGATATTGAGTCCAAGATGGCGGATCCACGCTGCGTTAACTGATAGGGGACCTCTGCATGAATCTCTCCTCGCTCTCTGTTCTCTGTCAGTTTTCTCACTCCTTTGGTGCTTGGCTGAGTTGTTTATCTCTTCATTTGATGTTTTAGGGTTTCAGGATTGCTGTTTTCTCTGTTTGGCTTAGTTTTTTGGATCTTCGCTGTGGAGGGATGGCGTGGTGCTTCTGCCTAGAGTGCCATTTTAATAGGTGTTTCTTGTAGGTCATACAGAAGAGTATGAACAAGAAGAAAAATATGAATCTCAGTCCCAGAAATACCATAGTTATCTGATCAGTTATCTGCTGAACATATAGATTATTTATGATTTTTGATATTATAAACTGCATTGTTGAACATCCTTATAACTAAATATCTGCAAAGAACAATTTACAGAAAAGAAATAGCAGAGTCAAAAAAAAAAAACATAATTTTACTGCCTTCAAGAAATACTGTATAATGAATTCATTTCTAATGGTAAATTTTCAAACTTATAATGGATGGAGGCAATCTCAAACAATGTGTAAAATCAATCAGTTTTTTGAATTTCAATTAAATTTGCAAAAATTTGTTTTTATCATGGATGGTATATTTAAAAATTATCCTGAATATTAAGGTGGAAATTTCCTATTATTATTATTAACTCCAAGAAAAGAAGATTATACATACACACACACGTATATGTGTGTGTGTGTTTGTATGTAGAAGTAGTCAGAATAAAATAGGAACATAAATGAATATTTTAGCTTTTGTATTTTAATTCTTTGTTATTTATTATCCACACATTAACATTTACCCCAGTTTTAATTTAGAAAGTTACCTTTTCTTTATTTGAGGTGCAGAACTTCTCAGTCCAGAGCAAGGAGAGAATGGGTGGAATTTGTGCTTCTTGGTGCAATGTGAATGCCTTCATAGATTGTCAGTTCTCTGAGGGCAGGGGCTATGATGTTGCCACCTTCTTCATGAACATCATCTTCATCACTATTTACAATTTAGTTTCATAATCACCAACTCATTTTAATCTTCAAAGCAACCTTGTGAAGTTGATAGGACAGATTATTTTATCATTTCTATTTTATAGGTTGGAATCATGAGGGACCATAGTTAAGTGAATCATTTTCCAGCTAGAAAGAAACAGAGTAAGGATTTTAATCTGAATCTTCCAGCTTTGAAAGTCACTGCTATTCCCACCATGCACTATATATTCCACCTTGCCTCTGTGATCATTCATGTACAAGTTTTTGGTTGAACTCCTATGTTCAATTCTTTTGGGTATATACCTAGTAGTGGAATTATTGGGTAATATGGTACTTCTATATTTATGCTATTGATGAACTGCCAAACTTTCCCATTGCAGCTACACCATTTCACATTCCCACCAGATAATAATATTTGAATGAACACATTTGAAACGTCCTGTAGTCAGAACCAGACCTGTTGCAGTTGAGTTGATTCTAATTCATACCGAATTGGAGCCCTTGTGGTGTAGTGGTTAAGAGCTCAGCTGTTAACCGAAAGGTTAGCAGTTCAAACCCACCAGCCGCTCCTTGGAAACCCTATGGGGCAGTTCTGCTCTGTCCTATAAGGTTGCTATGAGTCAGAATCGACTTGATGGCAACGGGTTTGGTTCATTGGTAATCAGAACTTTTGTTCAAAAAGCAATAACCATAAGAAAAATAGTGGAAAAGTTCCCAACATTAAACTGTACAGTGTTTTTCCTGGAATCTCTGTTCCGACTGATTGTATTGACTCCAGGAATAATATCATATTTCCTAATAAATGTGTGAAGCTGAAATTACTGAAAATTTCATATAGAGAATTATCCCTAATGGTAGGAGGAATGTATTTGTCCCTGTAAATTGTCGGGAAAGAAAATCTGTTTCTATAAAAATTAGCTGCTATATTGAATTTGATATGCCAAACAATTTTGGTTACCAGTTCCCTGAACAGTAAGAATTTACCCAGGCTGTTCTTTTGTTTGGCTGTAAAGTGCAGATTGAAAAGGGTTTTTAATTCTTTACCATTTATTAACAGGTAATTAGTGGCAATAGATGAATATTTGAAATGTAACTATTAGGGGTGAGATTAAGCCTAAGAATCACTGTCATAAAGCTTCCAAGGAAAATAGATATAATACTTTTAAAACTATTTGGATATTTTTCATGGATGATTATCTATTGAAAAATTCAAATCCAGTAAACCTTGACTAATTTGGTAAGTTTCGCAAAATATTAATCCTAACCAAAAATAACTATACTATGCCAATCGTTACGCCTAGAGGTTTAATGACAAAAATGGGGACCCAGTTCTCTCACTTTAACATCTGGCTGAGGGTACTTTTTTTTTTTTTTTAATTCCAAATTTGCATTTATTGCATTACACTGGGAATGTATTTCTTCCTCAAGGTAATTATCGTTGGATAAATAGGTTACTAAATAAATAAAGCAGTTATTATAAGTAATTCTTCTGATAGGTTTTTAAAAATTGTAGTAAAATACACATAACATAATATTCACCATTTTAACCATTTTAAAGTGTACAGTTCAGTGGCATTTAGTTACATTCCAAATGTTGTGCAACTATCATCACTATCTAGTTCCAGAACATTTTCATCACCCTAAAGGAAACCCCGTACTGTTTAAGCAGTCACTGGTTATTCCTCCTATTCCAGGCCCTGGCAAATACTAACCTGCTTTCTGCCTCTATGGATTTGCCTATTTTAGATATTTAATATAAGTGAAATCTTACAGTAGGTGGCTTTGTGTGTTTGGCTTCTTTCACTTAGCATAATGTTTTCAAGGTTCATTCATGTTGTAGCATGTTATCAGTATCTCATTCCTTTTTATGGCTTAATAATATTCCATTGTATGAATATACTAACTTTTGTTTATCCATTCATCAGTTTATGGACATTTGGGTTGTTTCTACCTTTGGCTATTGTAAATCATGCCTCTATGATCATTCATGTACAAGTTTTTGTTTGAACTCCTATTTTCAATTCTTCTGGATATATATCTACTAGTGGCATTATTGGGTCATATGCTAATTCTAAATTTACATTATTGATGAGCCGCCAAACTGTTTCCCATTGCAGCTATACCATTTCACATTCCCACCAGCAATGTATGAGGCTCTAATTTCTCCGCATCCTCACCAGCACTTGTTATTTTTCTTTTATAGTCAACCTACTGGTTGTGAAGTGGTATCTCATTGTGGTTTTGATTTGCATTTCCACTGCTAATGATGTTGAGCATCTTTTCACCTGCCGTTTTCTTAATCCTCAATAAAATATCAGATTGAAAAAAAAATACAAGATCAAGGTTTAAGCTTTGCTTTTATACCAATACCAATACTATTTAATTATTTGTATTTTCAAATCATTCTGAGACATTCATTGCCCTCAATAACATGAAGGGGAAAATGAGCAAAACAATTACTGGACCATACAGCATTTTATATAAAACATTATATACTGATGAAAATGTTTTAAATGTGTAAACCAAGCAGTTGGACAGTGTATACTAAAGGGATCAATGTAATTCTCTGTTTCACTTATGTCTCCCTAATTAGACTGTGACAGTGTTATGTAGGGGAAAGAACATAGGTTTCAGGGATAACAAATAGCTATTGAATGTTTACTGTGAGCTGTGTTAGATGACCACAACAGCCATGATTCATGACCTCATGGAGCTTTTAGTCCAGTGGGAGAGTTAGATAAAAACTAAGAAAAGCAACAAATACAAATATTTACCAAATACGGTAAATGCTAAGAAAGGAAAAAATAAAACAGGAGTGTCTTAGACTGGGTTCTCTAGAGAAGCAAAACCAGTAAAGTGTATAAATATGTAAATAGATTTATTTCAAGGAAACGACTCACACAGTTGTAGAGGCTAGAATGTCCCAAGTCCTTGGATCAGGATAGAGGCTTTTCCTGATTCATGTAGCTACAGCAGCTGGCGAACACAAGATTGGCAGGTCGGAGAGCAGGACTCTGGCTCACAGGCTATGAAGATCGATGAATCGCAAGATCAGCTGGTAAGCTGCTAGCTCAAGTCCCAAGGACCAGAGGTCAGACAAACAGGAACCAGCTGCAGGATCCAGAGCAGGCAAAAGCCAGAATGTCCACTTATGTTCAATGCAGGCCAGATGTCCAAGGAAACTTCTTTCAACTGATTGGCCACTCACAGCAGATCCCATCATGGGGGCAATCACATTTAAACACTGAAAATCATGGCCCAGCCAAGTTGACATACAGTCTTAACCATCACAAGGAGTTAGGATTGGAACAAAATCTGGAAGGAGATGTCTCACCAGTTACAGTAGTCAGGACAAGTATCTCCATCAAGGAAGATTTCAGCTGAGACCTGAATGATGAGAAAGAGTCAACCCTGTGAATATTAGTAGGGAACTGAATTCCAGGCAGAGGGGAAGGTGCAAAGGCCCTGAGGTGGAAAAAAGTTTGATGTGTTCTAGGAGCGGAAAGAAAGCTAATGGGAACATAGTTAGCAAGGGGAAGAGTAACTTGAGTCTATGTTGGATAGAGAAGCTACAGTCACTTGTGCAGGGCCTTCAAATTTCTGGAGATTTCTCTTTACTCTTTTCTTTGTACTAGTTTCCAGAGCCCACCCCTCTTTAAATCACCAGTGGATAGCTTCACAATTTCTAATAATTTATATTGCAGAGAAACTTACTTTCAACTTTTGCCCTGAACTAGGGCATTTTAAGTTGCAGAACAACGGCTCAGAGCATGCGAGGGGAACATTTGAGTGGTTTTGCTTGACTGGAGGACAGTCTGGTATGAGGGCCTGGTAGAAGATGAAGCTGAAACATTACATTGGGGCCAGATTGTTCAGGGCCTTGAATACCAAGCAGTGGCACAGACACACCAGAAGATGAAAGATAGAGAGTTTTTAAGGAAAGAAATGCCGTAATAGGAGTTGGGATTAGCATAGTTAAGGACACCATGATGTAGGCTGAACTGGAAAGAGCAAAGGCTGGGAATAATTACTCCATTGCTGAGGTGGTTCTATGGCTCAAAATATATTAAATGCCTGCACATTACCATACTGCCTTATGCTTTATCAAATTAGCCAAATTAGTGGACTATAACCACATTCCACAGGGATGCCACATTGTACCCTGTTTGGTGGAAATGTATGTATTTGGAAATATTTCACACCGAAGGCATGGCTAAACAGGATGACCTCTTCCAGCTCTAGGATTCTGATGGTACGTTTATGGTCTCACACAGAGAGAAAGTAGTTTGTGTAGAACTTGTGAAACTTGATGTTTGAAAGGATTCGAATCCTGTCTATTCACTCATTAATTATATGACTATTTTGAAGTGTCTTACCTTCTCTGAGTGTCAATTTTCTGTCTTAATATAGGTCTGTGAAGGTCGATTTTATGTATTAACTTGGCTAGGCTATGTTGTTAGTTGTCATCGAATGGATTCTGGCTCATGAAGATTCCGTGTGCACAGAGTAGAACTGTGCTCCATAGGGTTTTCGTGTTTTTGATCTTTTGAAAGCAGATTGCCAGCTCTGTCTTCCACGGCCCCTGAGTGGGTTTGAACCATCAACCTTTTGACTAGTAGTTGAGCACTTAACCATTTGTGCCACCCAGGGACTCCTTAGTTTTCTATTTTAAAATGGGCATAATGTCTATCTCATTGTGTTGTTGGGAGAATAATTGAGATTATGAATGTAAAGCGTGTAGCAGAGGGCCCAGCACATAGCTGGTGCACAATACATGTACCACAAAGTCAAAAACACTCAGGCTATCTCATTTTTAGATGAGATACTTGGGTTATGGTTTCAGGGGAAGGTCTATAAGAGTAGGAAGAGTAGGATATGAGAGAGAAAAAGGGGGACAGAGAGTAGACACAGACAGGAAAGAGAGAAGAGAGGAGAGGGGAGGGGAGGAGAGGAGAGATCTTTGTCTAGAGGAAGCCTTGGATCACTTTGATTCTGAAGCTAATCTAAGAACAAGGGGTAGGCAGAGGGGACCTGACTTAAGTTTATCCCATAGTAGTTGCCTTAAAATTGGCCCCTAAGAGAAGCTTTCTCATTGACATTAGCTTATCTGGTAGCTGAAATTATTTGCAGATTATCTATAGACCAACTTTTGTTTCTCAGGGAAATTCAAATCCTTGTAAAACTGTGACTGTGATTTATTCTCAGAGCAGATATATGATGGCAGGCAATGGATTGCAGAAGCGTGTAGCACATAGCTGGGCCCCTGTCCAGCTCTGTTCTCCCCTTGAGAGAAAGAAGTAAACAACATATGCAAAATAGAACACCATCCGTTGCTGTTCGTGGGGGAGGCTATTTTTAGCTCTAGTATGTGAGGATTTGCCTAATATTTCTAGCTATGTATTTGCCAGAAAATTTGGCATCCGGGGGATCTGGGAATGCAGTCCCTGGTGCTAAAGCATGGTACCCTCAGCTTCAGCTGCACACGCTGGCTCCTGGCTGTGAATATCGGCTAATACTTCTCAAGTGGTGCCATTTTTAATTATCCTTTCCAATGGAAATTCCCAGTGGCTAATGATATCAGCAGCCACCAGTTGGCAAGCATTATGTTGGGCTTTTACATTTAATCTTCATAACAACCATGTGGAAACTAAGGATCAGATTATTTAATTGTCTTCCACACATTCATTGCTGCTGTCATGGAAAGAAAAAAAAAAAAAAGCTATTTAAAAAGATGACCACAGCCATTGCATTAACATTCCAAGACAGTGATATGATTAATTTCAGGGGAAGAGAGCTTGTGTTTAGTTATGTAAGGAACCAACAACTAGTCTAGGATGGAGTTTGAGAAACTAAACTGATCTTCAGAATAAAGTAACAAATGTTTAGATTGCCCACTAGTGATGAGAGAAGGACAGGATTTCTGGAAGTCAGAGGAGGGAGGAGAATGGAGAAAATCCTTGAACACCGAACAGGACTGGCCACCTGGTGACAAGTCAGAGCCTGAGGAAGAAAAAGACCCTCTGATAGGAAGTGGTTGATGTGTTTTTAGGGAAAATGAAGTCTGACATTCAAATCAGAGTTATTTCTTGCAGTTGGTTGAAATCGTCCTCTATTTTAGTCAAAATTTAGTTAAGACCTTGTTACACTTAAGAGCCTTGTGTTGATGGCAGTTCTATGGTGGCCCATGTTTGGGGTAAACTGAGGAAGAGAAAGGACAGCAGTTACAGGAGAGGGAATATGAGTGGGGATTGAGAACCACACTGGGAACAAGAATTCAGAGCAAGAAGGAACGTGGAAATGAGTGTCCCTCCTCCTAAAATACTCAGAAATATTGGGAGGTACCCTGGTGGCACAGTGGTTAAAAGCATTAGGCTGTTGTCATGGATTGAATTATGTCCCCCAAAAATGTGTGTATCAGTTTGGCTGGGCCATGATTCCCAGTACTGTATGGTTGTCCTCCACTTTGTGATTGTAATTTTATGTTAAAGAGGATTAGGATGGGATTGTAACAACCTTACTAAGGTCATATCCCTGATCCAATGTAAAGGGAGTTTCCCTGGAGTGTGGCCTGCACCACCTTTTATCTTACAAGAGATAAAAGGAAAAGGAAGCAAGCAGAGAGGAGGGACCTCATACCACCAAGAAAGCAGTGCTGGGAGCAAAGTGTGTCTTGTGGACTCGGGGTTTTTGCGTGGAGAAGCTTCTAGACCAGGGGAAGACTGAAGACAGGGACCTTCCTCTAGAGCCAATGGAGAGAGAAGGCCTTCCCCTGGAGCCAATGCCCTGAATTTGGACTTCTAGCCTACTAGATTGTGAGAAAATAAATTTCTCTTTGTT
>NW_004443968.1:10620571-10701507 GCF_000243295.1 Trichechus manatus latirostris | reverse complement strand
TTTGGACTTCTAGCCTACTAGATTGTGAGAAAATAAATTTCTCTTTGTTGAAGCCATCCACTTGTGGTATTTCTGTGATAGCAGCACTAGATGACTAAGACAGCTGTTAACCAAAAGGTCAGTGGTTCAAACCCACCAGCCACTCCGTGGGAGAAAGATGTGGTAGTCACTCCTATAAAGATTTACAGTCTTGGAAACCCTATGGGGCAGTTCTACTCTGTCCTGTAGAGCCACTATGAGTCAGAATTGACTTGACAGCAATGGGTAGTCTTCTTTCAGAGTGTGGAATCAGGACTTGGGTCATTTTTATTTAGATAATAAAAGAAAGGGTAATCCCAGAAAGTGAGAGTCTTGGGACTCTTTGATCCCATTCATGGGTGACAGAGGAGAATTTTGAGCCAAGGTGTGCTGACCCCAGGCATAGTAAAATTATTAAAACCAAGAGATGTATTGGAATTTAAGAGAGAGACTTGAGTTATTTGGTAACTTCCCACCTGTATTCCCTGATGATAACAAATAATGAGGTTTTGTTGTTGTTAGGTGCCATTGAGTCAGTTCTGACTCAAAGGACCCTATGTGCAACAGAGCAAAATACTGCCTGGTCCTGTGCCATCCTCACGATCATTGTTATGCTTCAGCCCATTGTTGCAGCCACTGTGTCAGTCCATCTTGTTAAGGGTCTTCCTCTTTTTCACTGACCCTCTACTTTATCAAGCATGATATCCTTCTCCAGAGATTGGTCCCTCCTGATAACATGTCCGAAGTATGTAAGACGAAGTCTCGCCATCCTTGCTTCTAAGGAGCATTCTGGCTGTACTTCTTCCAAGACAGATTTATTCAGTCTTCTGGCAGTCCATGATATAGTCAGTATTCTTCGCCAACATCATAATTCAAAGGCATCAATTCTTCTTTGGTGTTCCTTATTCATTGTTCAGCTTTCACATGCGTATGAGGTTTTAGCTTCTCAATATTTTTTATTTATTTATTTTTGCCCAGACTTATTACCAACTTTCTTCTCTTAAAGGTGGATTCTCACTATTCTCCAAGCCAAGTTTTAGACTGTTCTTATCCTTTGCTGAACAGGACCTAGAGACCGCCATAGTACCTGCTTATAGCTGCTCTAGGCGGAAAAATCTGGTTCAGGGGCACTTTGGCTTTGCATTCCACCCTTTTGGTTACTCACTTTTTAATCCCTGAATAATGAATTACTCACAGGTTTCTTCTCTTTCCCCATCAAAATTTTATCTTAGGAAAAGGTCTTGAAAAGTTCATTTGCATTGAGGAGAAGGATGAATATGGTCCCACCCTGGGGTGTTTGCATTTGAACTGGTGAGACTGTATTAAGTTAGTGAAATAATCCTGTGGGTTCCTTCAGTGAGTAGAACAGTTGCAAGGCACAGAAGGTGATGCAGTAGCATGGGGTACACGCTTGGGGCCTCCGAGACTGAAGCTTAACCTCTGCCCTAACATTCATAAGGCATGATGGGGCCAGTGATGGGGATCTGACCTTGGCAGTGTCCCAGCACTCAAACCTACCATCAATGAGATACAAAGACAGCTAATCACATCTTGCCCATCTCAGTTAGTTCCACATCCCAGTGTAAATAGACTCCCTTGAAAGTAAATGCAGTCACTGAGTTTTTTCTTTTCTCTTAGGTGTCCAGTCAATCTCCCCTTCCCTCCCCCAGTTTGATCAGAGAAATTCTTCCTAATGTTAAACTAACAGACTGACTTGATTGAATCTGTAATGAGGTGTTTTACATGAATCTGCTATTGAATTTTTTTTTTTTTTTTTACTGCTATGACTGTTTATAGATAGAGAGAGGGTCAAGTCCAATTCTCTCATTTTGAAGATGTGGAAACTGAGAAACAGGGAGGTTAAGTGACTTTCCCATGGCCACGTGGTTGTTTCAGGAATCAAGATGAGGGCCCAAGTCTCCTTACACACCTTCTCTCCTAGCTCTCACTTGGATGTGCAAGGGGAAGAGGGGGCAATTACATGGTTACCTGAATTCTGGCTTAGAACTTGAAATGAAGAGTAAAATGTTAAAACTGGAGGATGTGGGACTGCTTTTAAGGGTGAAGATATGAGAATACTTTTCTAAAACCTCTTTTGGGGATAATAAAAGAGGGAAATGCCATTATATAGAACCTTATTTTTAACTAAAACAAACAAACAAAACTGCTGCTGTTTTAGCAGAACACACTCTGTAGTCCAGTAGACTTTTGTGTTCAAGTGAAACAATAGAATAAGTTTATTTATGCACATTTTTTACATCTCCTTTTATAAGAACAAGAATCCTATTTTAGTCAAAACAATTTTTTTTTTTCAAATGAATGGGCAACTTTCTATCACTTCAGGTAAAATGGACAGCTCCCCATTTCACAGTCAAAACTGCTGGAGAGACACCAAGAGAGCAGGAGAATTTGTTATTTATGATAGTGATACCAAATACCTGTATTTCCCAGTTTCCCCACCTCCTCCTGGGTCTCAAAGGAGCTGTCACTTTCGTCACTTCTCCTCCCATATGTAGCTAATAATAGACAGTACAAGGGCATTGCTGGATTAATAGAAAAGAAAGAACCAAGAGCAAGGTCATGGCAAAACCACGTTCAAGGTACAGAGGCTTGGCTAGTAAAATTTTCTCTTTATGATACAATATAGGCATTTGGGTTGATTTTTAATACATTATAAAATTTGAACCCTCATTAATGGATAAAAGATGCTGTTACTTACTGAAGTGCCAATACTTCATTAGTTTTAAAACATCAACCATCTAACAAAGTATGTTTAAATGATTATCTAATATTAGGGAGAGGGATTTTTTTTCAAGGAAGTACATTTATCAACTAATTTTTTCAACAGAAAAATCACTGGTTAAAGTGTATTCTCTTGTATTACTTTCTCTCTCTCTCTATTTATTCGGTTGGCCCTCCATATCTTCAGGTTCCACATCTATGCAGTCAAACAACTGCAGATCAAAAGTATTTGGGAAAAAAAAGAAAATTTCCAAAAAGCAAAACTTGAATTTTTCCTGTGCAGAGCCTGAATATACGGGAATGAAGTAATATGTAGGCATACCCTGCTGTAGCCTCCCACCATTTCACAGATCTCAGTCTCTCTCCAGCACTCATTGTTTGAGCATTGTTCACCTCTTGTCTTGTCATTATTCCCTAAACAATACGGTACTGTATAACAACTCTTTACACAGCGTTTATATTATGTTAGATATTATAAGTAATCTAGAGTATAGGGGAGATATTCGTAGGTTACATGCACATAAGACACCATTTTATATAAGGGACTTGAGCAGCTGAGGATTTTGGTATCCATGGGGGATCCTGGAATCAATTCCCCTCAGATACCGAGGGACGACTGCATATAAAACTTCTTTTAAGAGCCACAGCAATAAAAATGGTTATGTTTTTTGCATGTATTTAAGACAAATTTTGCATTTGCAAAAAACTTAGAGCTCACTTATTTGACCTTTCTCAAAGAAAATGAAACCAAGGCCCAGGAAGGTAGATATTTACATGCCCAGAGTTGAAGAACTCAAGGATCTGGGAATGCCTCCTAGGTATGGGGCACCCAGACTGGACATAACTGGATTGTGATGCTCTGCTAGATTGTTAGAGTCTCTTTGGTTTCTATCATTCGGATTTCCAAAATGATGAAAACAAGAATTTATTTAAATTTAACCACAAGTTTTCTATTTTGAAAACCCTGGCGGTGTAGTGGTTAACAGCTATAGCTGCTAACCAAAAGGTCAGCAGTTTGAATCCACCAGGCGCTCCTTGGAAACTCTATGGGGCAGTTCTACTCTGTCCAGTAGGGTTGCTCGGAGTCGGAATCCACTTGACCACAACAGGTTTGGTTTGGTTTTTTGGTTTTCTCTCTCTGTTTAAAATGCTATATAGAGCATGACATGATGAACATAATTAATGTCACTGAATTGTACATGGAAAAGATATTGAAATGGCAAATGTTTTGTTTTATATACGTATATATATATATAGAGAGAGCACGAGTGGTACAGTGTTTAAGTGCTTGGCTGCTAACTGAAAAGTTGGCAGTTCAAACCCATCAGCTGCTCCATAAGACCTGACGATTTGCTCTCTTAAAGAGCTCAGCTTGGAAACCTATGGGGTAGTTCTACTCTGTCACACTGGGTCACTGTGAGTCGGAATTTGACTTGATGGCACCTAATAACAGCACATAATATATAGACATATATATGTACATATATTTACCATAATAAAAATGTTTAATTAAAAAATACTATGTAGAGAATAAAAAAAGAGTAATAACAGTAGGAAATATAGTGAAAAGACAAGCGAACCAAGGATATCTCATGATCTAGTTTATTGGCAACAATGTAAACAGATTTGTTCTCTCATGAAAATCCTTGAATTTAATCAGATATAGAGAAAAATAGCAAAGATTAATTCATTTAGCTACAAATGTTGAAGTGACTCAGAAAACCTTAAAAAAATAAACGCTATGAGATCAGATCAGGCAATAGTGTTAAAAGGGCAGAATTGTGCAAGCACTAAGACAAGAAAGCAACCTCTTAAGACCAAATCTGGAAAGGAGAAAGCCAAAGGACAAGAAAATACCTCTTCAAGGCACTTACTGCTACTCACAAGAGAGTTGATCATTGAAGCAAGCTTAGAAAATGGAAAAAAAAGAAAAGCTAAAATGTAATACCTATGACATAAAAAAAATCCTAAAATGTAAATTCAGTTTTACACAAGAGGAAAAAGGCAGTTTTTAACACAGGTACTACTTAAAACAGTCCAGAAGAAATGGAAAACTGCACAAAATAAAGATAAGTCATGAATCAGTGTCATGAGTATAAACTTTATCTTCCTGACACATCATACATTATAAAACCGTAAAAAAATAGCAAAGCAGTCACCAGGAGAGTAGTACGTGCCAAAGTTCTGGATTCTTCAATTTAGTAAAGATAAATGAAAAGAGAGTTGAACTGTATGTACCAAAACACAACCTGAAGCAGGCTTGAAAGTGTTATAAAGCAATTAGTATACTTAGAGGAATAGCTGCAGTATAAACCTAGTGTATTTGCAGCAAAGAAGACCAAATAGCCCAATTCATCCCCTTTAAAAATACTTAATAGCCAGCATATATTGAGCATTTGTTATGTTATTGACATTTAGTACAAATTTATCATAGGCACTGTGATAAATGCTTTACATGGATTATCTCAGTATTTCCAACAGTTCTATGAGATGGATACTCTTATCATTATCTCTTCTGAAAATGAGGAAGCTGAGCACCAGAGAGATTTCTTAAGTTGTCCAAAGTTTACACAGCTCACAGTGGTAAACTTACTATTTGAACCAGGCAGCCTGACTAAAGAGTGTAAATGTTGCGCCACTGTCTATCAACACTCTGCTATGTGATACCTGTACGATGGTGAACAGAGTAGACATGGTCCCTGCCCTCATGGAGCTTAAAGTTTTTTTTTTTTTAATTGTAAAGGTTACAGCAGTATACTGAATTATTGTTGTTGTAGTTGCCACTGAATTGGCTCCGACTCATGTCAACTCCACGTACAACAGAACAGAAATGTTACCAGGCCCTGTGCCATCTTCATGGCCTTTGACATACTTGAGTCCATTGTTGTGGCCACTGTGTATTTTGAGGGCCTTCCAACATAAAGGCTTATCTTCCAGAACTATATCAGACGATCTTCTGTTGTGATCCATAGGATTTTCACTGGCTACTTTTTGGACGTAGAGTGCCAGGCCTTTCTTCCTACTCTGTCTGACTCTGGAAACTAAGCTGAAACCTGTCTACTCTAGGTGACCCTGCCAGTATTTGAAATGCCAGTGGTGCAGCTTCCTGCATCATAGCAACATGCAAGCCACCACAGTATGACACTTACAGCCGGGTAGTGGAATACTGACTTAGACCTACCCTTTAAGGCAGAGCTTAGAAATTAAACCATGGATAGCTCAACTGTATTTTTCACATTAAATGCAGTGGAGACCATGTACTTCACATTTAATGGAAAGGACAGGTATTAACCCTGAGGTCAGAGAAAAAAACAACCACCTGAAAGACAAGAAAAAGAAAAAGAAAAAAGCAGTTGCCTACAATTAAAAAAATAAAAAAATCCAGGGAACCTAAGCAGATATAAACGGTCAGCATGTTGGAATTTAGGGAGATGCCTGGGACTAGCATCAGAGAATTAATTCTGCTGTGATGTTTGTGTGTTACAGAAGTGAACTGCGAGGGATGCTGGTTGGGAGTTATATGATCAGGCAGATTTGACCGCCTTAAATGAGGCCAGTTGATGTTGGAGCCTCTGGCTATCTTTCCTGCTGGGTTCACTTTCGGCATTCCCCGAATGTACCCCCCCAGCCAGTGTACTCGCCTTTGTTGCTTCCCTGGTGTCAGAAGGAATTACTTGTAAGACCCAGAACTTTCTCACAGGACTTTGCCCTCTTCTTAGGACCCCCAGAAGCCAAACTGGCTTCTTTAAAGGAAAATGTTACTAACTCATCAAAGGCAAGACACAAACCTAAGGGGACTTAGTGATCTCTTAGACAGTCAAATATATTAGAAGCTTTGAGTCATTTTCTTGTCATACTTAATCTGACTAAAACACAATTACCAAAACCAAACCCATCGCCATGGAGTCAATTCCGACTCATAGTGATCCTACAGCGCAGAGTGGAACTGCCCCATAGGGTTTCCGGGGCTGTAAATCCTTACCGAAGCAGGCTGCCACATCTTTCTCCCACAGAGCGGCTGGTGGGTTCGAACTGCTGACCTTCTAATTAGCAGCCAAAGTGCTTAACCACTGTGCCACCAGGGCTCCAAAAAAATGCAGTTAGTATGGAATAAATGCCAAAATTGTGGTGATATATATTTTTGTCTCACTTCTCTGGCACACTTTCATTGGTTAAAATGCATTGCTGAGGTATTGAGAATTCTGCTTTTTAAGAGCTAGAAGCATTTATTTCCCATCAGTTGTTTTAGATTTAGATAAATTTAGTACTTAATGCTATTTGCTTAGGCAATTGTAATTTGCCCTTAAATGTGCTGCGCTTTGTTGGAATCAGGAAGACCATGTTTTAGCAAAGGGGGAATAATTATCTCCGAAGTGTGAAGCGGACACTAACCATTGTTAAAGGCATTTTGTATAGAGAGGGAGAGGAGAACAGAGTCCTATATATAATGGGTGCTCATATTTGTTGATTTAGATTGATGGAATTTGCATTCAAAAGGAAGGGGCCATAGTCCAAAAGATTACACTTATACCAATGCCCTTATCCCCTGACGTTCTCATATTATATCCCAGAAACACTAGTTTTATGAGCTCAGAACACATCTTCTGTCTCAGAGAAACAGCTTCCTTCATGAAACTATTTTAGGCATTGATTTGTACAAAGTAAAGCTGAAAAATAATTAATTACACGGTTGGCTTTACAGAAAAAAGCGACTCATAGAATTCGACTTTATATTTCACTAAATTAACTTCTAACCTTCCTCAGCTTACAGTTTACATAGTTATATTTTATTTCATTTTACTTTTAAATTTTTTTCTAATTTGTATTCTCTTTTTAAGTGTTGTGTATCCTTTTAACCACTGTTCCGGAGTCTTAAACACAGAGAATATGTAGCTATTTCCATACAAAAGTATAGTACTTTACAGTTTGCAAAGCACGTTCCTACACTATCTCACTAGATTTCTAGAACAGTCAAATGAGACAGACAAGGCAGATATTGTCATTTTTATTTTACAAATGAGACAGTGGGTATCAGAAATGCCTAATGCCCTGGCCAAGCCACGGCTGAGCTGAAGAAGAACTAGTTCTCTTAACACAAGATGCTGCCTGTAGAAAATCCTGGCCTGGAATGAAGAAGTTTATTGTTTACTGCTTCTCTTAGGTTATCCCATTCATCCCCCCCAATAAACAAACCTGTGAGGTGGATAAGGCACATGTTATTAAACCTATATGATAAAGTAGAAAACAGGCTCAGAGAGTATGTAAGTTGCCTGAAGTCACAAGCTAGGAAGTGGCAGATCCTGGACTCAAACTCAGGACTTTCAAGTCCAAATGCTGTCTGTTTATTACTACTACTTAAGTGATCAACAAATGAAGAAGTTGCGATGAAATATAAATAATTCAAAATTTTTGATTAATATTTAATAAATATTGCTTATACCATAAAAATTTTCTTACGTGTGTTTGGCTTTCCCACTAGTACATCAAAATATTTTCTTGATTCCATTGCACCCTTTTTATAACTGGGAATCATAAAACTTTTCATGAGATAATTGCTTTAATAACTTCTCTCTTGAAGGTCATGGTAACTTTTGAAATAGTCATCAAATCCATGTACCATTTCTTACTCCTTCTCTTCTCTTTGCAGCACTTGACCCTGTTGAATACCCCATTTCTTCCTAAAAACATCTTCTTCTTCCTTCTCCTCCTCTCTCCCTCTTCTTCTTCCCCCTCGTCTTTCTTCCTCTCCCTCTTCTTCTTTGAAGTGGCATGCTCGTGATTTTGAGCTCTCCATCTGTTTATCCTTTGCTGGCCTTTATTTTTTTCTTGTATTTTTCTTTACACTCAAGTTTCGTCTTTAGCTGCCTTCTTTTTGACTTCCTAGATTTTCCCCTGGTGACAACATTCATTCCCACAATTTCAGCTATAAGACTTATTTATGGCTCTGAAATCTGTATCTCTGATTTATTGCCTGCATTTTCAATCTATTCAGAATCTCGATCATAGTAGGTACTCAATATATGTTTCTTGAATTAAATTTCTTTCTATTTGCTAAACATCTCATTTATTAAATAAATATTTATTGTGTGCCTACTATGTGTCAGGCAGTGTTCTAGGAGCTTGGGATACATCAGTGAGTAAAATAAAGTTACCTTCCCTCATGGATGTTATTTTGTAGCGGCAGAAAACAGACAAGAAGCCATAAGCATAAAAAGTAAAAAAATAGATTTTATGTTAGAAGTACTATTAAAAAAAGGAAAAGTATTTTCACCACAATAAAAATAAAAAGAAGAAAAAATACAATAGGATAAAGGGGATCAGGGGCGTGGTTACTAGGTTTGGTGGTGGGAGTGGTGTTTGCAGTTTTCTATAGGGTGGTCAGCATTGGCCTCTCTGAATAGAAAATATTTGTGCAAAGTCTTAAAGAAAGTGAGGAAGTTAGCCCTGCAGATATCTGGGGAAGAGCATTTCAGAGAAAGGAATAGCCACTGTAAATACCTTAGGACACAAGTGTACCTGGTATATTCAAGGAATAGCGAAGAGCTCACTGTGACTGAAGAAGAGAGAGCATTAGTGGGAGTGGTGGAAGAGAAGTTCAAAGAGAAAATGAGAAGTCAAATTATGTAGGGTCTTGTGGAACATCTTAAGGACTTTGGACTTTACAGTTTGTGAAATGGGAAGCTATTGGAGACTTTTGAGCAAAGGAGTGGCATGATGTATTTTACATGTTTAAAGGATCACTCTGACCACTGTGTTGAGAATAGGCTATAATGTGGTAGAGATAGAACTGGGGAGACCAATTATGAAGTTTTTGTAGTAATCTGTGGAACATATGATAGTGGCTTGGACAAGAGTGGTAGTAGTGAAGTTGATGAGAGTGGGCAAATTCTGTATGTATTTTGAAGATAGAGCCATCAGAATTTTCTAATGTATTTCCTGTGTTTAGCCTGAGGAACTGGGAGTCTGCAGTCACCATCAACTGAGATTAGGAAGGCTTCAGGTAAAATAGATTTGATGGGGAACATCAGGAGATCAGATATGGACTTATTAAATGCGAGGTTGTCAGAAGAGACTCTGAAACTTGCTCTTGAATGTAGAGTAGCTAAAGCGAAAGGAAGAAATGATGAAGTAAAAAAGCTGAACAGGAGGTTTCACAGGGAAGCTCAAGAAGACAAAATAAAGTATTATAATGAAATATGCAAAGGCCCGGAGATAGAAAACCAAAACCGAAGAACAAGCTCGCCGTTTCTCAAGCTGAAAGAACTGAACAAAAAATTCAAGCCTCAAGTTGCGATATTGAAGGATTCTATGGGCAAAAAATTGAACAATGCAGGAAGCATCAAAAGAAGATGGAAAGAACATACAGACTCACTGTACCAAAAAGAATAGGTCGATGTTCAACCATTTCAGGAGGTCGCATATGATCAAGAACTAATGGTATGGAAGGAAGAAGTCCAAGCTGCATTAAAGGCATTGGTGAAAAACAAGGCTTCAGGAATTGACAGAATACCAATTAAGATGTTTCAACAAACGGATGCAGGGCTCGAAGAGCTCACTCATGTATGCCAAGAAATTTGGAAGACTGCTACCCGGCCAACTGACTGGAAGAGATCCATATTTGTGCCCTTTCCAAAGAAAGGTGATCCAAGGGAATGAGGAAATTATTAAGCAATATCATTGATTTCACACGCAATTAAAATTTTGCTGAAGATAATTCAAAAACAGTTGCAGAAGGACATCGATAGGGAACTGCCAGAAATTCAAGCCTAATTTAGGAGAGGATGTGGAACTAGGGATATCTATGCTGATGTCGGATGGATCTGGGATGAAAGCAGTTAATACCAGAAAGCTGTTTGCCTGTGTTTTACTGACTACACAAAGGCATTCGACTGTGTGGATCATAATAAACTATGGATGATACTGTGAAAAATGGGAATTCCAGAACACTTAATTGTGCTCATGTGAAACCTGTACATAGACCAAGAGGCAATCATTCAAATAGAACAAGGGGATACTGCATGGTTTAACATCGGGAAAGGTGTGTCAGGGTTGTATCTTTTCACCATACTTATTCAATCTGTATGCTGAGGAAATAATCCGAGAAACTGGACTATATAAAGAAGAACGTGGCATCAGGATTGGAGGAAGATTCATGAACAACCTTTGATATGCAGATGACACTACCTTGCTTGCTGAAAGTGAAGAGGACTTGAAGCACTTACTGAGGAAGAGCAAAGACTACTGCCTTCAGTATGGATTACATGTCAACATAAAGAAAACAAAAATCCTCACAGCTGGACAAACAAGCAACATCATGATAAATGGAGAAAATATCGAAGTTGTCAAGGATATCGTTTTACTTGGATCCATGATCAATGCCCATGGAAGCAGCAGTCAAGAAATTAAATGACTTATTGCATTGGGAAAAATCTGCTGCAAAAGACCTCTTTAAGTGTTTAAAAGCAAAGATGCCACTTTAAGGACTAAGGTTTGCCTTACCCAAGCCATGGTATTTTCAATCGCCTCATATCATGAGAAAGCTGGATAACCAATAAGTAAGACTGAAGAATTGGTGCATTTGAATTATGGTATTGGCCAAAAATATTGAATATACCATGGACTGCCAGTAGAACAAATAAATTTGTCTTGGAAGAAGTACAGCCAGAATGCTCCTTAGAAGTGAGAATGGCAAGACTTCATCTCATCTACATTGGGCATGTTATCAGGAGGCACCAGTCCCTGGAGAAGGACACATGCTTGGTAAATTAAAGGGTCAGCAAAAAAGAAGAAGACCCTCAATGAGATGGATTGACATAATGTCTGCAACAATGAGTTCCAACATAGCAAAGATTGTGAGAATAGCTTAGAGTCGGAAACGACTCAACAGCACCTAACAACAACAGTTAGATATTCAAGTGAGGATGTTGGTTAGGATGTTGGATTATAAGAGTCTAGGATTCAGAAGCGATATTGGGCTGAAAATATAAACGTGAGAGTTGGTGGTATATAGATGTTATTTAAAGTCTTGACTCTGGATGAGATCGCCAAGAGGATGAATAAGTTTAGAGAAGACAAAAGGACCAAGGACTGATCCCTGGGCACTATGATATTACAAGTTTGGAGAGAAGAGAAAGGATAGCAATGGAGACTAAAATTAATCTTTGAGGTAGAAGGAAAAACAAGAGGGCACAGCATCCTGGAAAAGAAGTGGAAAAAAAAAATTATCAGGAAGGAGACAGAGCACGGTTGTGTCAAAATGAGAATTGACCATTGGTTTAACTGAGTCAGTCATTGGTGACCTTGACCTAAGCAGTTTGATGGAACAGTGAGAATGAAAAGCCTAATCTGATGAATGAAAAAGAGATAGTGGGATTCCAGGAATTAGATGCAATGAGTATGAACACTTTTGAGTTGATTCAATCTCACAGTGTCTAAAGCTATGTTGTCACCCTCCTCCTACACCTGGTCTTTCTACAAGATTTTGTATTTTTACTGATGGCACCTCCATCCTCTCAATCACTCATGGCCAAAGCCAGAGAGTCATCTCTTACCTGTTTTTCTCCCTTGTTTCCCCACACTACACCAGCAAGTCCTATTCATTTTACTCAAGAAGGCAGCATGGTACATTAGGAAGAACATGCAGTTTCAAATCAGACAAATCTTGGTAGCAAGTTATTTACTCTCTCTTAGTCTCAGTTAAGGAGGATAGTATTATGTACCTCCTAGGATTCTTGTGAGAATTACAAATGCTAGTATATACAGCATCTAGAATAGAGTAAGACCTCAAAGTGTGTTTCCCTCCCTATGTGCCTCTGTCATCAGGTTTCAAGTTACACCATCTCACTGTCCAAGGACTGCTTCCTTCTTGCCACAATCTTGTCCCAAAGTCTCCAAGGCCTTTGTTACATCTCACCTTCCGTTGCAGTCTCTTAACTGTTCTCTCCATTCACCCTTGACCAATAGACTGTCAGAGTCATTTCTCTAAAGCACAGCTCTAACCATGCTATTTCTCATCTTAAATATAAACTTTAGTGACTCTTCATTACTTAGACTAAAGTCCAACATCCTGTATAAATAAAGCATGGCAACATTCTGTTCCCATGTACATATATAGATTTTTTTTTTCCCAGTATCTGCCAGAGTAAACTGGTCAAACTACACCATGTTCTGATTCCTAGCTTTCTATCATTGTGATTTTACTTATGCTGATTCTTCATTTGGTATCCCCTGTCTTCCTCTCCACCTGTCACACAAAATCTTACCATTTTTCTAGGCTTATCTAAATGCCACAGTGGTCATTGGAACTTCCTGGCTAGATTCCATACCCACCTACCAACCAAAAATTTCCTCTCTTCTATCCCTAAAGCATCTCTATTATTTAATAATTACCTGTGCATGTGTCATAGCTCCCTTTCTGGAATGTATGTTCTGTAAGGGCAAAGATCAGCCATGATTCTTCTTTATGTCCACTTAGCACCAAGGACAATTCTCTGCAATTTGAAAGTGCTCAGAAGGTGTATGTTGAACTGAATTATTGGTTCCTTTTATTGCATTTTTGGCTTTAAAGATGAAG
This sequence comes from Trichechus manatus latirostris, assembly GCF_000243295.1. Classification (NCBI taxonomy): domain Eukaryota; kingdom Metazoa; phylum Chordata; class Mammalia; order Sirenia; family Trichechidae; genus Trichechus; species Trichechus manatus. Next base: position 10,688,174 of record NW_004443968.1, on the reverse strand, counting down.
CTAATAACTTAAAACCTTGTCACTTGATCTTCTTAGTTGCTTGATTTACAACCAGAGAGAAAAAATCACATGCTTAATCCAAAAGCACTAAAAACAAACAAACAAAAAAGCCTTGGCTAAAATAAATGCAATCCCTCTTTACTATGAGGAACCTCAGAAGAAAGGCCTGACAATCTATTTCTGAAAAATCGACCATTGAGAACCCTGTGTAGCACAGCTCTACTCTGCACACATGGGGTTGCCATGAATTGGAATTAATTAGATGATGGCAGCAATCACAGCACAATAGTAGGATCACCTCTAATTCAATAGTTGACCAAGTGATTCTCAAACTGAAATACCACTTAAATCATTAGATATAAGAGTTATATTGATAAAAAAGCAATTATCTTTATTGTTCTCAATAGATTCTACATAAGTGTTAGCTAATCTCTCTTCCCCTTTACCTCCTTCTTATTGATTTCACCTCTCTTTACTATCAACTTAATTTTGGAAGTTGAGCGAATCAATGAAAAGCAGTTGCTTCAAAATTGTTTGCACAGTATCATAAACGAAGATTGTTGACATACATTTAAAATAAAAATTTTAAAACCAAAGTTAGGTTAGTCAATATTTGAACAAAATTATGTAATACAAAACCTGTCATCTTGCATTTATAGATTCAAAGCTGGGAATTCCAGGATGTGAGCCTGGCAATAACTAGCAAATCCAAACACATCCCAAGAGCTTTTTTGTGATGACATATGCCAGTTTCACATATCAAAACTATCTTTTGTTCACATGATTGCTGACAAATTCACTCAAATATAATATGTCTTGGCTGACGCTTAGCTGGGAGCAATATTCTCTCATGCAGTAAGCATACTAGTATTGATATCTACCTGTCATTTATTTTCCAACCAAAAGTATTTTGTTGTCTTGCTATTTTCACCAAAAACTCAGGCTAGTGAAGTCAGTTGTGACTGCACATACTTCACATTCACCAAATTTGTCCTGACCGCTCATAATGTTCTGCGTACTAGTTTGATTCTTTTACGTACGTTATCTCATTTGATTTTCGCAATAATCTAGGAGGAGGGCTTTGCAATTCCCATTTTATAGATGGGAAAACTACAGTCCACATAGATTAAGTGCCACAAAAAGTAAATGGGATTGTTGGCTCCATTTGGGAGAGTCTGTTCTGTCTTGTTCACTGCTAAAACTCCTGCGTTTAGCTCAGAGTTAACACAGTATATCAGTACATGTGGGTTTGATAAACGTGTAAGTATAAGTGAGGGAAAAGGCTGAATTTAAACATAGGTCTTGTCTTCTAACACCAAGTCCTCCATTTATTCCACTATGTTATGGTCTACATTAAAGCACTTTCTATTATTACACATGTTAAAGATTTTCTGTCATCTTAAAATTTTAACCAGCAAAACCACATTTTAATTCATGACTTGTGGTACATACAGGTACCACATACTTTTTCTGACACTGGGGTTTAACAGGAAGCTACACTCCCACAGATGGTAGGTTCTGCTTGTCGGCATAGGCCTGTATAACAGTTTGAAACTGAAAAAAAAAAAAAAAAAAAGACCATGTGCCACAAATTACTGTTTTTACAGGACATTGTATGAGGTGGTGCTGAATCGATGTTTTTGGTATGAAAAGTATGCATTTTCATAAAAAGTGATTTGGGACACATATGTCTCACTAGACTCTGGGGAGAGGTGGTAGAATTAGTGGGACAAATATGTCCCAGTGGACTCTGAGAGTAGGATTGGTGGGATGAGGCAAAAAAAAAAAAAAAAATTCATAGTCCCTACAAGAAGTTCAAACACACTCAGTGATTCAGAATGCATTCCATTAATGAAAACATATGGTATCAACAAAAATTCAAAGCAAAAAATAATTGGGTCTTGTTGTTCTTGCTGGTAGGTGCTGTAGAGTCAGTTCCAACTCATAGCAATCCTATGTACAACAAAACAAAACTACTGTGCAGTCCTGTGCCATTACAGTTGTTGCTATGTTTGAGCCCATTGTTGAAACCACTGTGTCAATCCTTCTCATTGAGGGTCTTCCTCTTTTTTGCTGACCCTCTTCTTTACGAAGCATGATGTCCTTCTCCAGGGACTGGCCCCTCCTAATGACATGACCAAAGTAAATGAGAAGAAGTCTCACCATCCTTGCTTCTAAGGAGCATTCTGGCCATAGTTCTTCCAAGACAGTGTTCGTTTTTCTGGCAGTCCATGGTATTTTCAACATTCTTCACCAACACTGTAATTCAAATGCACCAATTCTTCTTTGGTATTCCTTATTTGTTGTCCAGCTTTCTCATGCATATGAGGCAATTGAAAATACCACAGGCACACCTTAGTTCTCAAGGTAATCTTTGCTTTTAAATACTTAAAGAGGTGTTTTGCAGCAGATTTGCCCAGTGCAACACGTCATTTAATTTGACTGCTGCTTCCATGGGCATTGATTGTGGATCCAAGTAAAATGATATCCCTGACAACTTCAATCTTTTCTCCGTCTATCATGATGTTGCTTATTTGTCCAGTTGTGAGAATTTTTGTTTTCTTTATGTTGAAGTGTAATCCATACTGAAGGCAGTAGTCTTTGATCTTCATCATTAAGTGCTTCAAGTCCTCTTCGCTTTCAGCAACCAAGGTTGTGTCATCTGCATATTGCAGGTTGTTAGTGAGTCTTCCTCCAATTGTGATGCTGCGTTGTTCTTCATATAGTCCAGCTTCTCCAATTATTTGCTCAGCATACAGATTGAATAAGTATGGTGAAAGGATACAACTCTGATACACACCTTTCCTGATTTTAAACGACGGAGTATCCTCTTTTTCTGTTCTAACAACTGCCTCTTGGTCTATGTACGGGTTCTGCATGAACACAATTAAGTGTTCTGGAGTTCCCATTCTTTGCAATGTTATCCATAATTTGTTATGATCTACACAGTCAAATTGCCTTAGCAGAGTCAAGAAAACATAGGTAAACATCTTTCTGGTGGTCTCTGCTTTCATCCAAAGTCCATGTAACATCAGCAGTGATATCCCTCCTTCCATGTCCTCTTCTGAATCAGGCTTAAGTTTCTGGGAGTTCCCCATCAAACTACTGCTGCAACCATTTTTTATTTTCAGCAAAGTTTTACCTACATACGATATTAATGATATTGTTTGATAATTTCCACATTCTGTTGGATCACCTTTCTTTAGAATGGACACATATATGGATCTCTTCCAGTAGGCTGGCCAGGTGGCTGTCTTCCAAATTTCTTGGCATAGGCGAGTGAGTGCTTCCAGTGTTGCATCCATTTGTTGAAACATCTCAGTTGGTATTCCAAAAATTCCTGGAACATTGTTTTTTGCCAATGCCTTCAGTGCAGCTTGGACTTTTTACTCCAGTAGCATCAGTTCTTCATCATATGCTACCTCCTGAAATGACTGAACATCAACCAATTCTTTTTGGTGTAGTGACTCTGTATATTCCTTACATCTTCTTTTGATGCTTCCTACATCGTTCAATATTTTGCCCATATAATCCTTCAATATTGCAACTGAAGGCTTGATTTTTTCTTCAGTTCTTTCAGCTTGAGAAATGGCAAACTTGTTCTTCTCTTTTGGTTTTCTAACTCCAGGTCTTTGCACATTTCATTATAATACTTTACTTTGTCTTCTTGAGCCACCCTTTGAAACCTTCAGCTCTTTTACTTCAACATTTCTTCCTTTTGATTTGTCTACTCGACATTCAAGAAGTTTCAGAGTCTATCTTCTGACATCCATTTTCATCTTTTCTTTCTTTTCTGTCTTTTTAATGACCTCTTGCTTTCTTCATGTATGATGTCCTTGATGTCATCCCACATCTCCTCTGGCCTTCAGTCATTAGTGTTTGGTGTGTCAAATCTATTCTTGAGATAGTCTCTAAATTCAGGTGGGATATACTCAAGGACATACTTTGGCTCTCATGGACTTGTTTTAATTTTCTTCAGCTTCAACTTGAACTTGCATATGAGCAATTGATGGTCTGTTCCACAGTTGGCCGCTGGCTTTGTTCTGACTGATGATATTGAGCTTCTTCATTGTCTGTTTCCACAGATGTAGTGGATTTGATTCTTGTGGCATTCCATCTGGTGAGATCCATGTGTGTAGTTGTCTTTTATGTTGTTGAAAAAATTGAAATTGAAGATTTTCACCAACTTCTGCATTTTGAAGTTGATCAAACACACAATCAAGATGCATTGATAATTACTGGTAATTGGAATGCAAATATGGAAACAAAGAAGAAGGATCAGTAGTTGGAAAATACGGCCTTGGTGATAGAAACAATACCGGAGATCACGTGATAGAATTTTGCAATACCAATGATCTATTCATTGGAAATATACTTTTTTCATTGGAATTGGGTCTTGAAAGGGTTAAAATGTTTTTATTATAAAGCTAAACATCATCATTTTAAAGAACTGAGAGCTCATAATTATGTGACATAAGAAATCCTCTGTGCCCTATACCAGAAATAGCCCCTATTAAGAGTTACATGTATTTCCTTTCAGATGCCCTGTAAGCATGTATTGTGTGTATATACCTTTTAAAGTGTGTATATACACTTTTAAAGACAAAAATAATCATAATCATGTTGTTCTGTGATTTTCTTTTAAATATATATTATAGTTATTTTTCATATCTTGCAGAATTACTTTGTTTTTTTGCTATGTGGTATTCCCTTGTATTTATTATAATTTAACTAGTTCCCTACTGATGAATATTTAGATTATTTACAAATTTTACTATTATAAAAGTGCTATAATGAATACACATCTTTTAACATTTCTGATAGTATATCTGTGGGACAAATTCTTAGAAAAACTTGCTGGGTCAAAAGGTAGGCATTGTTAGCATTCTGATATATATTACCAATTACTTTAACAAATGTATTCTATTTTTGCACTAATAGTGCAAGATAATTCCTTTTTAAGAAAGTATGACACTTGGGAAAACTGGGTATAATTCATCTAATTTATCTTTCCCAATATTATAGGTTAGAAAGACTGGCATGTATTTGTAAAAAATTTGTAATTATTTAATTATTAGTGAAGTTGTTAATTGGCCACCTATACTCATTTATGTGTGAATGACTTATTAACTATCAACTAATGTCTTAGCCATCTAGTACTGCTCTAACAGAAATACTACAAGTGGATGGCTTTCACAAAGAGAAGTTTATTCTCTCACAGTATGGTAGGCTAGAAGTCCAAATTCAGGGCTTGGGCTCCAGGGGAAGGCTTTCTGTCCCTGTCAGCTCTGGAGGAAGGTCCTTGAGATGCATCAGTCTTCCCTTGGTCTGGGAGCATCACAGCACAGGAACCTCAGGTCCAAAGGATGTGCTTTGCTCCCAGTGCTGCTTTCTTGGTGGTATGAGGTCCCCAGTCCCTGCTTGCTTCCCTTTCCTTTTATCTCTTGTAAGATAAAAGGTGGTGCAGGTCACACCCTAGGGAAACTCCCTTTACACTGGATTAGGGATGTGACCTTAGTAAGGGTGTTATACAATCCCACCCTAATCCTCTTTAACATGAAATTACAATCACAAAATGGAGGACAACCACACAATACTGGGAATCATGGCTCAGCCAAATTGATACACACATTTTTGGGGGGACATAATTCAATCCATGACAACTAGTTTTTGCTAATTTTTCTACTGAATTGTTAGTGTTTTGTCATTGATTAGCAAAATCCTTTTGGGTGTTAAAAAGATTAGTCTTTTGCCTCTCATGTATGTTTTTATTTATTGTAGATTTGCTGGATGGTACGAGTTTAATTTTCAATTTGCTAGGCATAGCAATCATTTTTTTCTTCCGTGGCTTCTGGATTTCCTATCATAATGAGAAAGACCTTCCTAATTCAAAGATTTTTTTCAATTATCTTTTGTGTTTTCTTCTATAGTTTTATATTTTCATATGAGTTATTTATTCATCAAACAAATATTTGTTTACCTACTGCATGCCAGGCATCAGTGAGCAAAACAGATACAACTATCTAAAGTCATGAAGTGGTGTCTGATCCACTTACATACCCTTTTTTTCTTCGTTCAGTATTGTTTTTTTTGAAATTTTATTTTGCTTTTAAATATCCTTTTAATATACTCAATTCTATTTGCTATGGTTTTGTTCAGTATTTTAGCAATGGATTAATAGTTAAGCTATATAAAATTTAGTGGACAACAGGAATGAGGTAGTGATCCATCTTTGTTTTTTGTTTTCTTTATATGGTTGGCTACTTGCCTCAACTAAATAGTCCATCTTTCTCTACTAATTTTCAAACAGCAGCCTTATCTCTGTGTGTTGTGGTTGTTGTGTGCTGTCCAGTAGATTCCGATTCATAGCGACTGTATAGAACAGACTAGAATTGCCCCATAGGGTTTCCTAAGCTGTAATCTTTAAAGAAGCAGATCACCAGGTCTTTTCTCCCCAGGATTGACTGGTAGGTTCAAACCGCCGACCTTTCAGTTAGCACCCAAATGCTTAACCGTTGTGTTACCAGGGCTCCTTTATGTACTTGGGTTTATTTCTAGACCCTATTCTAAACGTTGCTCTATCTGGCTATTCCCGCACCAGTGTTATAATTATAAAATTACTGTAGCTTTAGGATGAATTTTGATTGCTGAAGGAGCTAGTTTTCCCTTATAACTCTTCTTTTATGAATTTTCCTGGCTCTTATGTTGTTGCTGTTGTTAGGTGCTGTCAAGTCAGTTCAAACTCATAGTGACCCCATGTACAGCAGAACAAAACATGGCCCAGCTTTTTGCCATCCTCACAATCATTGCTATGCTTGAGCCCATCATTGTGGCCACTGTGTGCATCTATCTTGTTGAGGGTCTTCCTCTGTTTCATTGACCTTCTACTTTACCAAGCATGATGTCCTTCTCCAGGGACCAATCCCTCCTGATAACATGTCCAAAGTATGTGAGATGAAGTCTCACCATCTTTGTTTCTAAGGACCATTCTGGCTGTACTTCATCAACATAAAGAAAACAAAAATCCTCACATCTGGACAGATAGATAAATGGAGAAAATATTGAAGTTGTCAATCCATTTTACTTGGATCACGATCAATGCCCATGGAAGCAGCAGTCACGAAATCAAGTGACATACTGCACTGGGCAAATCTGCAGCAAAAGACCTCTTTAAATGTTAAAAAGCAAAGATGTCACTTTGAGGTCTAAAATGCACTTGACCCAAGCCATGGTATTTTCAATCATGTCAAGCTGGACAGTGAATAAGGAAAACTGAAGAAGAATTGATGTACTTGAATTATGGTGTTGGCAAAAAATATTGAATATACCATGGACTGCCAGAAGAGTGAACAATTCTGTCTTGAAAGAAGTACAGCCAAAATGCTTCTTAGATGCAAGGATGGCAAACCTTTGTCTCATGTATTTTGGGCATGTTATCAGCAGGGACTAGTCCCTGAAGAAGGACATCATGCTTGGTAAAGAAGAGGGTCAGTGAAAAAGAGGAAGACCATCAATGGGATGGATTGACACAGTGGCTGCAACAATGGGCTCAAACATAACAATGACTGTGAGGATGGTGCAGGATCAAGCAGTGTTTCATTTTGTTGTACATAGCATCACTATATGAGTCAGAGCAGAGTCAACAGAACCTAACAACATTCTTAGAATCTGTGATCACTGCATTATTACAAAATTATTTCATTTCTATCTTCCTACTTGCAGAAATTGAAGTGTAGACATCAAAAGGGGCTGGGTTCTCTAGAGAAGGAAAACCCATGTAGTATGTGTGTGTGTGTGTGTGTGTGTGTGTGTGTATATATATAGAGAGAGAGAGAGAAAGAGAGAGAGATTTATCTTAAGCAAATGGCTCACACAGTTGTAGCAGCTGGCAAGTCCCAAGTCCATGGGTCAGGTGTCAGGCTGGAGGCGTCTCCTGACTCATGTAGCTGCAGGGCTGATGAACCCAAGATTGGAGGCCACTTGCTCACACGCTGTGGAGGCTGACGAATCCTAAGATCAGCAGGTGAGCTGCTAGCTGAGTCCCAAGAACCGGAGGCAGATGATGACAAGCCAGATGCAGGATCCAGAGCAAAAGCCTTCCTGGAACATCTGTTTATATACTGGAGGCTAGCCGCACCCCTAAGGAAACTCCCTTTTAACTGATTGGCTGTTCATAGCAGATCTCATCATGGAGTTAATTACATCATTACATAACTGCCAAACTACATCCTAACTGCCAAACTACTGAGAATCATAGCCCAGTCCAGTTGACATACACTTTAACCATTACAGTCTACCCCTTGTCAGCTTGGCACCTGTACACATCTCCTTAAACTATACATAATCTCTAGATAAAGACAATTATAAAGTCATGCTTGCAAGTAACATGATACAACTAACACACATACAACCGAAAATGCACTAGCCCCATTTACATCTTATATTTTATAAGTGAAGAAAACAAAAATATTTGATGTGCACATACGAGGAAGAAATACTCATTAGAATTACAGTCCGCATTTCTGCAACTAGTCACGTGGTCATAGCTAGTATTTAGAACTACCTTCTTCCACTACACATTCCATATTCCCTTTACCCTGAGCAAGCATCTGAGCTGGTCGTGGTTCTTTACCTGGTGAGGTGTCCCAAACCTTCCTTCCTGAAGGGTCTGGGCCATTAGTAGTCATGTCCGAATTGCATTGCTGTAATTTTCCATTGATTTTAATCACAGGGCATGGTAGTACTAAGACACGCCTTAAGGGATCTCCTGCATTCCAGAAATACTCTTGTTTACCTCCATTATGCAATATCAGTCTGATTTCCCTTTGGTAATCAGGATCAGTCACACCAGCCAATATGGTAACTGTCTTCTTTGCCTGTTGAGCTAGAGGTATGAGGAGCCCAAAGTGGCCCAGTGGCATTCTTACCTTCCAGTTCAATGAAATCTGTGTTGTGTCTCCACATGGGAGCATTCCTCCCTTTGGAACTAAGACCTGCAGATCCAAAGAGCATAGTGTTTTGGGAACAGGAAGCAAAAATTTTGTGAGTAGGTCACTAGGAGTAGTAGTGAGTGGTGCCACTCTCATTTCCACACCTTGATTCCTGGACCTGTGAATCCAGGCTGTGGGAGAAGCAGCACCATATATTTGATGCTGCTTTATAGCATATACAGCCTCCTGGAGAACATTGCCCCAACCCTGCAAGGTATTGCCACCTAGCAGGCACTTTAATTGTGTCTTTAGAAGGCCATTTCATCGTTCTGTCAAGCCAGCTGCTTCAGGGTAAGGGGCAACATGTTAAGACCAGTGAATTCCACGATCATGGGCCTGTTGCTGCACTTCATTTGCTATGAAGTGAGTCCTTTGATCTGAGGGGATGCTGTGTGGAATACCATGATGGTGGATAAGGCATTCGGTAAGTCTGCGGATGGTAGTTTTGGCAGAAGCATTTCTGGCTCATATAGAATGTTTAATCTTCCCAATGAACTTTACAACTAGTCAGTTTTTTTTTAAATTCCTGATATTTTCTTTGGGATCACAATGACTTTATGGATTCATTTAAGTAGAAATGACATCTATTCAATGCTGGATCTTCCCATCCAAGCATTTTTCATTTATTCAAGTCTTATTTTATTCCCCACATTAGAGTTTTAACATTTTTCTCATATAGCTCTTGGAATTATGTTACTAAGTTTATTCTGAAGCATTTTGGTTTTTGGTGATTGTTTTCAACACTATCATTTTTTCTATTTTATAGTCTTATTTTTGTGTAAAAGAAAATGATTAGTTTTCATAGATTAATTTTATATCTGACTTCCTTACTGGCTTCTCTTATTATTTTTATTGTTTATTGTTTTTTTTTTTTGAGTTTTCCAAGTACAGTGGTATCATCTGTAAATAAAGAAAAATTTGCTTCATTCTTTCCAATGTTTACACAAAGACCCTCACACTTTCCACTCTTACCTGTTTTATTAGCATTTAGTAAACAGTAAGGTTTGTTGGACCAATGGGGACACTCCTGACTGTCATTACTAAAACCTATACCAATGATTATTAAGAAAGACAATTCAAAATGTAAGATCACAGAGAATTAGCAGTTTCTAGCCAGTCTGTGAAAAGGTAAAGCTTTCAATGGTTTTGCCCGTTTGTAATGTCAATATATACTGATGCTTCTGTAACAGTCCTTGGATTCGGACAGACGTGGCTCTGGCAGCATGCTGTCCGTTTCCAACTTTTGCCTCTTTGAATATATGCCAAATAAATGCTTTCTTTTTGCTTTACTAAACTTTGTGATATTTTTACCCTACAACAGTGATTAAAAAAATTTAATTGTATCTTGTTGTTGGATGTTGTCGAGTTGATTTTAGACTTATAACAACCCCATATGACAGAGTAGAACTGCCCCACAGTGTTTGCTAGCCTGTCATCTTTATGGAAACAGATCTCTAGGTCTTTCTCTTGTGGCATCACTAGGTGAGTTTGAAGCCAACACTCCTGTTAGCAGTCTAGTGCATAACCGTTTTGCCACCAGGGCTTTATCAAACCAAAACCCGTTGCCATCAAGTTGATTCAGACTTATAGTGACCCTATAGGACAGCGTAGAACAAGGAACGGTTGGTGGATTTGAACTGCCAACCTTTTGGTTAGCAGCTGAGCTCTTAACCACTGTGCCACCAGGGCCTTATCCAAGGCTTTATCATTATATCTTAATGGGCTTTAAATTTGCATCTTCCTGTTTATTAGTGAGATTCCTCTTTTGTGAATTTCCTGTTCATACCCTTTACCTATTTTTCTATTGGGCTGTCTTTTTTTTTTTTAATTAATTTGAGAAGTTCTTTATAATTTTTGCATTTTAATTTCTTGACAGCTATATATTTTGCCACTTTGAGGAGTAAGGTGTGCGTAACCCAAGCCACGGTGTCTTCAATCACTTCATATGCATATGAAAGCTAGACGATGAATAAGGAAGACCAAGAAGAATTGACACCTTTGAATTATGGTATTGGCGAAGAATATTGAATGAACAAATCTATCTTGGAAGAAGTACAGCCAGAATGCTCCTTAGAAGCAAGGATGGTGAGACTTCATCTCATGTACTTTAGACATGTTATCAGGAAGGACCAGTCCCTGGAGAAGGATATCATCCTTGGTAAAGTAGAGGGTCAGTGAAAAAGGCGAAGACCCTCAACAAGATGGATTGACATGGTGATGGCAACACTGGATTCAAATGTAATGGTTGTGAGGTTGGTGCAGGATCAAGCAGTGTTTCGTTCTGTTGTACACTGGGTCGTTACGAGTCGGAACCAACTTGATGGCACCTAACAACAACATATATTTTGCAAATATTTCCCCCCATTTTGTTTCTAAGATTTTAACTTCAGATGTCCTTTGATTTAAATTATTTAAATTATATCATTTAAATTGAACATATTTAAACCATAATTTTATGTTTTATTCACAGTTGGACCCAATCCCGAGTAATACACTCTATATTATAATAGTTTCCACCGTTGGACGCTGACACTGATCCAATCACTGACAAAAGAGATGGCAGGGCCACGATCAGTTGAGACTAATTTTCTTGGGTATAATGGATGTGAGGAGTCCACACTATTTATTCTAGAGAGTCAGTGGACTACATTAAGCAGGTAAAACACAGATGAATATTCATTGTTTCTCAAGGGGCTTCATTTTCAGGGGATAGATTGTAGGTTCCGGGAGAAAATTTGCCTTTCTAAAATCAGTTGCTGGCAAGTCGCTTCTGACTCATGGTGACCTCATAATGTGTTAAAGTAGATCTGTGCTCCATAGAGTTTTCTGTGGCTGATTTTTCAGAAGTAGACAGCCAGGCTTTTCTTCCCAGGCATCTCTGGGTGGACTAGAATTTTGGTTAGCAGCCAAACACAAGGGTTTGCATCACCCAGGAACTCCCTTTGTCTATTGTATGACCCAAAGGGAACTTTCTAGAGAATGTTACTTTTATGCTCACTGTGGTCAAGGTGGGAGCCTCATTAACTAGGTATTGAAATGTCCATATAATGTGTCTTAATTTGAGTTCCTCAGAAGCAAACCCAGAGGCAAGGGTTCAAATGCAGGCAATTTATTTGTGAGGTGCTGGGGCCAGCATTAAGGGAGGGGGGTGAATGAGACAGGAAAGGAAAGGAAGCTGATAAAGCATGTGGTAGCAAGTCAATTACCACAGAAGGCACTGGAACTGGGAAAAATAAATAACCCCTGCCTCTGAGTTATCCCATCTGACCCCCTTGAGGGGCATGAGGGAGCTAGGGATGTCTATACATCAACTCCCAGCACTCCTTGGTGAGGGCTGTTCCAGGCACTGGAGTGGGGTAGGGTGTTAGAAGATGGCTCCCAGCCAAAGAGATGTAGATACTGGCATTGAAGTGCTAAGGCCCTAGGGATATAATAGGGAACTAACTAGGTATTCTACTATGTAGTATGTATTCAAAGGGAATCATTTACGTGCTATACAGTATTACCTGCCTTGGTGCTATATTTCTGAAGTAGGAAATCAGACCAGGAACAAGTTGATGGATTATATCCTGTGTTGAAGAATTGCTTCAGAAGCTCAATTTTTAAGCTGAAAGGGACCTTAGAGAGAAATTAGTTCTATTTCCTCAGTTTTTCAGTGAAAAACTGAGGCCCCAAGGGGTACGTACCCATGGTCACAGAGCTACTTGGGTGCCAAGACCAAGGCGAACACTCAGGCCTTCTGAGTTCATCCGGCACAGATAGAGTCAGTCAGGAGTAGAGGAGAGAGGAAGGCTTTAGCTTCCTTCAGATTTCCAGTTAACACCTTCCTCTCTTCTTTGATATGGACAATTGGTTGGTTGGTTGTTTCTAGCCTTATATACAGTGCTATGAAAATTGCAGCTTCAAGTCTCCCCTCTCTCTACTTCCAGCTGTATGGACACTCCTAAGACTTTCCCACATAGAAATTCCAGAACTTCCCTTGGTCTAGGACTTGACTTTCTTTTTACCACTTTGGTTAAGAAGTGAATGTAAAGTGGCTTAGGCTAAACAGAGTAAATAGAAATAGTTAACTCCTCTGAAGTTAACTTAAACATTAAACTTCATTTGAGAACGACTGAGATAACTTCCAAAGGAGAAAAAGGCAAAAACTAGTTTATGCCTGAATAGAAATTTATTCTGTTGAGTTGACTGTATAGTTAACAACTATATCAATATGTGGAAATGTGATGACCGGGTTCTCCATTTTGAAAGGTTCAAATGCTTCTCTGCACACAGGCAGAGTTTTTGCATGTAACTGGAACAAGTCAGTCCTGAAACTTTTCTTGTTTTTGGTTACAAAATGATAAAGTCTGTCTTTTGAACAGGCTTTACTCTTCAAAAATGCTGTTTGTTCACATTTGTCTTTTAATTGAGTCCTTGTGAGGTGGATCAGGCATTAGATATTATTATCCCCATTTAAGAGACGAGGAAGCAGAGACTGACAAGGAAAGGATTGCCTAAAGCACCTGGCATGGTGCTGGGAGCTGGGATAGCAGCCAGGGCTCCACTGACAAGAGGGATGCTTAAGTGCCATTTAGTTGGCCTTTAACTCAATTAGTCCCAAAATGTTGTTTTTGTGCATGCATTTATGTCCTTGATCTCATTGAGTAGAAGATGTGGTTCTGTCCAAGCGGTCTTTTTGCTCACCTCAGGCAAGGACATAGATCAGTTCATCTTTTGAGACCTCTTTCAATTATTTATTCTATTTATCTGTGCATACATTTCAAAATTAAAGAAACCATGTGTCTTTGGAACCACATAAAACCAAAAACCAAACCTGTTGCCGTCAAGTCAATTCCGACTCATAGCAACCCTATAGGACAGAGTAGAACTGTTACCGCAATAACGCCGTCTGCCACGATAGCCAATTCTGAGACGGGTGAGGTGAGCAGCAAGAGTTTTATTATATATCAATATATAGGAGACAGAAGGGAGTAGATTCCTCCAAAAACCCATCTCCCCAACTGGAGATTCGCCGAAGGCTTTATAGGGACAGGATTATGGGTTGTAGAAGTTTGTGTTAGTTCCTTCTTGAGGTGGTCATGTCTCAGATGAGTTAATCTTTTACTGGCATTTTTGGGGTTATCTGGCAACATCCTGGTTTTCTTGTCACAGGACGGGTGCTTTGTTCGGTTTTTCATTTCTAGATCATTCTCACTTGTTTTCCAACCTCCATGGAGGAACATCAGTTAATCTTAAACTTTTTATAGAGACCGGAATGGGAGGGAAAGAAAAGATCATGAGACAATGCAGGGATTTAGCAATGGGGAGTAATAATAGTGAGCTGGACCTATGCAGCCTCTTTCCCAAGCAGCCCCTTTCAGAACTGCTCCATAGGGTTTCCAGGGAGTGGCTGGTGGATTCCAATTGCCAATCTTTCAGTTAGCAGTCGTAGCTCTTAACCAGTGCGCCACCAGGGCTCCATACACTTGGTTTTTATTGCTGGATATGTTAATTACTTGATGAGTGACTTTACAAGTTACTGACCATGCCTCAGACTCAGTTTCTTCATCTATAAAATGGAGTTATTGTGAGAATTACATATGGTAAATGATGCAAACAATTCAGCATAGTTCTTGAGTATCCTATATCCAAAGTATTGGCAAATCATTTCAAAACATCATGTATCTAGAATCTAACCATTTTTACCACTTCTTACTCATCCCCTCAGTCGAAGCCACCATTATCTCTCATATATTGTAGTGATAATCTCCTGTCTGAACTGTTTCTACCTGTGCCCCATCTCCACTCTACTGTCAACACATTGGTGTGAGTTTTTAAAAGTGCAACTTGGGTGTCTTAGTCATCTAGTGTTGCTATAACAGAAATACCACAAGTGGATGGCTTTAACAAACAGAAATTTATTCTCTCACAGTCTCAGAGGCTAGAAGTTTGAATTCAGGGTGCCATCTCCAGGGGAAGGCTTCATCTCTCCGTAGGCTCTGGGGGAAGGGCCATGTCATCAATCTTTCTCGGTTGAGGAGCTTCTCAGTACAGGGACCATGGGTCCAAAGGACATGCTATTCTCCTGGCTCTTGTTCCTTGGCGGTATGAGGTCCCCATGTCTCTCTGCTGTCTTCTGTCTTTTATATCTCAAAAGAGATTGACTTAAGACACAACCTAATCTTGTAGATTGAGTTCTGCCTCATTAACATAATTGCCACTAACCCCACCTCATTAACATCATAGAGGTAGGATTCACATCGTGTAGGAAAATCACATCAGATGACAAAATGGTGGATAATCACATAAAACTGGGAATCATGGCCTAGTCAAGTTGACACACATTTATAGGGGACACAGTTCAATCCATAACATTGGGTTATAAAGAAACTCTACTCAAAGCCCTCCAGTAGTTTTTCCAAGTCCAAAGCCTTTATTGTTAACTATGGAGTACTATGTGATTTGGGTCTTAAGTCATCTCTGTGGTATCTTCTCTCATTCTCCTCTTGCTCTTTCTGCTCCAGCTATTCTGTTCTGCTTGCCATTCTTCAAGCTGAACATGTTTTTACTTTAGCCTCTTTGCACATAATGGAAAGATTTTCCCTTCAGATTCCCTGCCTGATTCCGTCCCTCACTTCCTTTGGGATTCTGCTCAAATGTTACCTTATACATTGTATTCCCAACCTCCTGAATGTCAATGTTTGATGCATATATTAATTTAATATTAATTCAAGCAATAAATGCTCTTTTAATACTTAAGATCATCAGTGAATAGTAATAAAAATAATAGCTGACATTTATTGAAGTCTTGCTGTGTGCCACAAATTTTGCTTTCCTTTGCAGGTGGCCAATCCATCTTCTTGGTGTACCCTGTCACCTGCCACAGATGTTAGCTCAGGTGATGCCTCCAATGCGAAATCTTCCATGATTAGGCAAGCCAGAAGTGATTCTTTATTCCTCTGTGTTCTCTCAGTGATCAGTTCGTACCATTCACTTTCCACTTATGTTGTAGGGTTCTAAGTATCTTCTCTTAAATACTATAAACTGTTTGAGGGTAGAGACCATATCTAGTGCAGCTTTATATGATGTGCAATTTGTAGGACACCCTCTCATTTTATAATCCACTTCAGATAGTTAGGAAAAGCTACACATGCTCTTTCAAGCTATATAAATGAATTCACATTGATGGATAAGTGTTATTTGGGATCAGGAATTTCAGAACCCCAAATCTCAGAGTTAGTATTTTCGAGGCAAAATTAGGCAGAAGAAAAAATAAATGAGAATATTAAGCTACAAAAGTCAATTAAATGCATCACTAAAAGACTGTATGAAAGTAAGGCTAAATTTTGTATTGTTATATCCAGGCTACAACTATGACAAACTTATTTACAAAAAAGTCCTAGTAAGGAATGGTAGTCATTTCTTCCTAATTCTCTGTGTTCATCCTATATTTCTTTCCTTGTCTTCTCTGTGCTTTTGTTTCACCATGTCCTGGAAAGGCTGATATTCTTCCCATTTTAGAGAGAATGAGACTTTTGGGTATTGTAGCTCCTTTTGGACGTCAGAGTAGCTCTATGTTGAGGTAATTTTGTGTGTGGTCTTGGTGCATTCAGCTTGATTGGGTGATGTGGAATGGATAGTTTACTTTGGGTTTTTAAAAGTGATCCCCACATTGATCTAATAAGAAATCGAGGCCAGCTTAGAGGGAAAATACAGGGCAGTGTGTAGCTCACTGTGATGGTTAAGGTTGTGTGTCAGCTTGGCTGGGCCATGATTCTCAGTGGTTTGGCAGTCAAATGATGTTGTGATCACTTCCATGATGAGATCTGATATAATGTGATCACTTCCATGATGGGATCTGCTGTTAGTAGCCAGTAAGTTGAAAGGGAGTTTCCTTAGGCATGTGGCCTGCATTGAATATAAGCAGACATTCTGGCAAGGCTCGTGGGCTTTTCCTAGCTCTGGATCCTGCAGCTGGCTCCTGTATGTCTGAACTCTGGTTTTTGGAACTTGAGCTAGCGGCTTACCTGTGGTCTTGCCTGAAGATCTTGGGATTCATCGATCTTCAAAGCCTGTGAGCAAGAGTCCTGCTCTCTGACCTGCCAGTCGTGGGTTCACCAGCCTCTGCAGCTACATGAATCAGGAGAACTTCTATCCTAACCCGTGGACTTGGGACCTTCCAGCCTCTACAATGGTGTGAACCATTTCCTTGATATAAATCTCTCTATATATGTATATATTTATAGACTTTACTGGTTTTGCTTCTCTAGAGGACTCAGCTTAAGATGCTTACTTTGTAGGACTGACAATGCCCTGAATAGCTAAGTCCTTAATATAGATTATATATATAATGATTATTTTGGTGTAGATTTTCAGTTTTATAAGGCCCTCATTAGATAATAAATACTCTAGGGAGAGGTGACACTGAAAGCTATCATCAGCTTCATAGCTTAGTTGGGATAAGTTTAACTGAAAGTTAAGACTGACCCAAAAAAATTAAATACAAGAGAGTGAAAAGGAAGGAGGAGCCAATGAAGAATGCCACCCCTTCTGCTTTTTAAACCTGATGAGGTGCCTCTACAATGGCGAATGTGGTTGGCTTTGCTTCTTCCATGTGGAGATATCTTCACAGCCTTTGTTTCTATATTTGTGGTTAGGATTCTGCTTTAATGTGGACCACCAATCGTGGTCCTTCCCCTCATTTGCTCCTCAGAGGCTTCCTGACTGACTCAGGAGGAGGAGAGCTAGAGGAAAAGTATGGTCCATTGTGGGTCTGAGACTGTTTCATTCTCCAACAATCAAAACTCCAGAGGAAAATTTTCAGCAGCCCACAATCTTTTTTAAAAACAACAACATTATTATTATTGCTTTGTTTTTATTTATTCTTTAAATAATGAAATAATTATAAACTCACAGGAAGCTGTAAAAATACTGTATCTCACTCAGTTTTCCCCAATGGTATCATCAAACATAACTATGTTGTTGTTGTTTGGTGCCAGTTCTCAGACTCATAGAGACCCTAAGTACAATGGAAGGAAATACTGCCTGATTCTGTGCCATTCACACAATCATTGCTATGTTTGAGCCCACTGTTGCAGCCACTATGTCAATCCATCCCGTTGAGGGTCTTCCTCTTTTTTGCTGACCTGCTACTTTACCAAGCATGATGTCCTTCTCCAGGGACTGGTCGCTCCTGATAACATGTCCAAAGTTATCAGGAGGGACCACTGCCCTAGCTTCTAAGAAGCATTTTGGCTATACTTCTTCCAAGACAGGTGTGTTCATTCTTCTGGCCAAACCAAAAAAACCCGTTGCTGTCTAGTCGATTCCAACTCATAGCGACCCTATTGTACAGAGTAGAACTCTCTCATAGAGTTTCTAAGGAGCGCCTGGTGGATTTCAACTGCCAACCTTTTGGTTAGCAGCCATTGCTCTTAACCACTACACCACCAGGGTTTCCATTCTTCTGGCAGTCTATGGTATAGTCAACTTTCTTTGCCAACACCATAATTCAAAGGCGTCAAACCTTCTTCAGTCTTCCTTATTCATTGTCCAGCTTTCGCATGCATATGAGGCGAATATACTATTAAAACCAGGAAATTGACATTGGTTCAATTCACTGTTCTTATTCAGATTTCATCAGTTTTTATGTGTACTTGTGTGTATGTATAGTTCTATACAATTTTATCACATAATTAATGTAACCACCACCACAAATAATACAGAGAACTGTTTCTTTACCACAAAGGAACCTCCTTAGGCAACCTCTTTATAGTTGCCCCATATCCAACCTCTGGCAACCTCTGTTTTCTAGTTCTATAATTTTTCATTTCAAGTGTTATATAAATGGAAATCATAATCTTTAACCACTCATCTTTTTCCAAAGCATAATGCTCATACAATTAGTAAATATCTGCCAAATAACAATAATATCAGCTATATGCAGACCACTGAGCTAAGTCTTTCTTCACTTAATCCTCAAAATAGCCCTGTGAGGCAGGTATTAGGAAATTACATCACATCACTCCCATACTTAAAAACCCTCTAATGGCTCACGATTTCACTTACAGGAACCTCAAATTCTTATGATGGCCTATATAAACTACCCTGCCTGGATCCTGCCCATTTATCCCACTGCATGGATTACTAACCCCATCCCCCTTGCTTCACTCCATTTGCAGTGGTCTCCTTCTGTTCTGTGAATATGCCTAGCTAAACTGTTTTCTGCCTCAGAGTCTTTGCACCTATTATTCCTTCTTCCTGGAATGCTGTAATTAGATCTTTCAGTGGCTGGCTCTCTGTTTTCATTGTCTCAATTTCAAGTTGTATCTTCTCAGAGAAACTGTCCCCATGCACAAAGTTTAAAGAAATCCCTCTGTACAGGGTTGCCAGACTTAGCAAATAAAAATCCAAAACATCTGGTAAAATTTGAAGTTCAGGTAAACAAAATAATATTTTAGTATAAGCACCTCTCAAGCAATATTTGAAACATACACATATGCTAAAAAATTGTCGTTTATCTGAAATTCGTATTTAACTGAGTGTCCCGCGTTTAATCTGGCAACCCTATCTCCATAGCCACTCTATTACGGCACCCTGTTTTATTGTCTTCAAAAGACTAGTCACTATTAGAAATTCTGTTTATTGTCTGACTCCCCCACTGTGGGGCCCGGTCTGTTTTGTTCACAGCTACAACCCCAGAGTCTGTCATAGTGCCTGGCACATAGTGGGTGGGTGCTCAATAAATATTTGTTAAATATTTGTTATAAAGGTGAGGAAAACAAGGCTTAGGTTGGTAACACCTCGAGGGCATGCCGCTAGCAAGTGAAGATTGAAACTAGGCTTCAGTGTGGCGCCAAAGTTCAGTGAACTATTTCAAGTTTTAGAGGAGGAGGGAGGGGCACAATCTCGCCTGCTTTTTGTGGGGCTCTCCTAATAGCATCAGAAGAACCTGGATCAGTAGATTTCGAGAGAAACAAAATCTGAATGAGCTAGAAGCTTTTTCATTTGTCTTGCAACGAATCAAATGAAGAAAACCAAGGAAAATGCAGTGCGGAACGGGGCCGGAGGCAATGCGCATCCTCCGCATCTCCGCCCTTGCAATTTAAGGACTTGCCTTATTGCTAGACTCCGGAAACTGCTGGACTCTGATCATAAGAGAAGTAGCCAGCGCACGTACAAATGAAGCGTGGGGGAGGGGTGGATGGGGCTGAAGTCAAGACAGAAGAACTTAAACTCTAGTCTTAGACGCAGGGCGCGCAACGTGGCTGGGGCTGCGTGTTCTGCCCCAGAAAACACTCGGGTTCACCGCTTGGTGTGGACGCTTGGCTTACCCACAGGACCCACCGAAGGCGCACAGTCTCGATTCCGGCTCACTTCATCAGACCCAGACCGTAGCCGGCGCGTCCAGCGGCTGGCCCAGAGCGAGCTGCGTGGGCATCTGTGGCCCAGTCTCGGAGAGCAAGCTGGTTTCCGGCCCTACCCAGCTCCACCTGGCTCTCGCTCGCTCGCTAGTCCTCCCACCTAGGAGCTGAAGAATGGTCCCGGGGCGCTCCGTCTGCGCGGCTGGTCCCGGGCGTCTCCAGCCCTGCGTGGCCTTAAGTGTGAGCCCTGTGCGCGCCCAGTTTGGAGGCAGGCGCCCCCACTGCTGACAGGTGCTGCCCTGAGGGTGCCGGGTGCGGTCCCTGGCGCAGCTGGTCGCACACGCACGGCTGCGTTTAGCTTCCCGAGCCCGGAGCCAACGATCAGAGGGAGCCAGGGCGCGGCCTGGGAGACTCCAGTGGACTGGAGCCGCGGAGCTCGGAGCTAGAAACTTTGCAGGCGCGGCGGCCAGGATTCGGTGGCAACGCCAGCTCCACCCGGCAGGTACAGGAGGAAGAGGCGGCGTCGGAGTCCCGCGGTCGGAGAGCCTCGGGTGCAGTGGCCTCTTTCCCCTGCGCTAGCCTAAGGCCGCTGGGGGCTCCCGGCTTCTGCTGCTGCGGCCGCCATCGCCGCCCCCGCCGCCGCCGCGGCGGGCCTCGGGGAGGAGGCGCAGCCGGAGAGGGCGGAGGAGAAGGAGGAGGAGGAGGGGAGAGGAGGAGCAGGGGGTGGAGGATGGAGGCCCGGGCTGCAGCGGCGGGCGAGCCCGAGCCTGCGGCGGCGTCCTCCTCCTTCCACGCCCGGCTCTGGAAGAACCTGCAGTTGGGGGTGGGCAAGGGCAAAGGCAGCGGGGGCGGGCGCGCAGGGGGCCCCGACAGCCGCACAGCTGACACCCCGTCGCGGTCTCCGCCGCCCCCGGCGGGCCGGCGGGACGCGCTGGCCGGCGTGAGTGGCACGGGCAGCAGGTGGAGTGGCTTCAAGAAGCGAAAGCAAGTGCTGGACCGTGTCTTCTCCTCCTCCCAGCCCAACCTGTGCTGCTCCTCCCCGGAGCCCCTCGAGCCTGGCGGCGCCGGGAGAGCCGAGCAGCGGTCCGCGCTGCGCCGCCGGATCCGCGAGCATTTGCTCCCCTCGGGAAAAGGGACCGCGGCAGCAGCTGGAGCAGCTGGAGTGACGCCTCCTGGTGGACGTTCGCCCGACTCCGCTCCCTCTTCGTCCTCCGCCTCATCTTCCTTGTCCTCCTCGCCCCAGCCACCCCCGAGGGGGGACCGCACCCGAAATGAGGATGCACGGCGTCGGGGCCCCGGGGCTCATTTGTGCCATCAGAAGAGCTCCTCTCTGCCGGGTACCGCCTGCCTGGAGCAGTTGCTGGAGCCACCGCCGCCTCAGCCGCCCGCAGAGCCAGCAAGGAGCCCCGCGGAACTCGGGACATCCGAGAAGGGCGAGGAGCGCGGTAGCAGCCAGGTGAGTGCCAGGTGGGCGCGGCCGGAGACCCGGGGCATGGGTCCGCGCCTCCAGCTTCGTGGGATCACCACGGTGGGAAATGGAGGGGAGCGAGGTGGATAAAGTAGGTCGAACTGTGGAAAGAAAACGTTTTGCTTCTGTTTAGCAAAGATAAGAGTTTTGACTTCCACCCTGACTTTTTTATTTTGGCAGAAATGACACCTGCCGCCAAAAGCCGGTTGGCCAATAAAAATGGAAGTATTAATAGTAGTCAACATAGGAGATGAAGTAAAGCTAGACATATACAGAAACCCAAACCCATTGCTGTCCAGTCGATTCCGACTCGTAGTGACCATAGAGGACAGAGTAGAACTGCCCCATAGACTTTCCAAGGCTGTAAATCTTTACATAAGCTGACTGCCCCACTGTCCCACCGTTCTCTGCCAGCGCGGCTGATGGAGTTCTAACCGCCCACCGGTTAGCAGCCAAGTGCTTTAACCAATGGGCAACCAGAACTCCTCAGCTGGACATATAGTGAGTACTTTTTCGAGGTCTTCTGGAAGGAGCAGTCCACCTCACTTTGTCAAAAGGAAAAGGTGAGGAGGGGGCACCATTTGAAGCAAATGACTTGCAGGAAGGAAGACTTGCGGAGAGGAGAATTAATGCTCAATGTGAGGTCATGTGCTGGGGGAACCCTTAACACAGAATGCTGCTCATTTCCCCTACTTGCTCGTTAAAACCTCTCCTGCACGTCCATTGCTGCCCGACAAGTGAACAGCGTCAGTCTTTCATCTGAGTTAGGCAAACAGATATGTTCCGGTGACTTTTTCTAAGTTTTAATGGTCATTCGAAAGCAGTTGCTTTTAAAGTATGGTGTTTTATTCATCATGCTGACTCTGATCAGACATGAATGAAGTTTTTCATGTGCTTTAATATTTTTCTTGTAGGATCTCGAAGGCCTCCCACTGAGTGGCTGTTTTTACTCCCTCAGTTTTGAAGAGGCATACTCTCTTACTGTAGTAAAAGTTTATTAAATCACGTTAATGCCTGAAAATATTTTAAAAGTTCCATTCTTCCAGGGACCTAAAGAACTCTTTTCCCTGAGACACTTAGTTTATTTTAACTCTTTAATACTTTTGACTCTGATTATGTTAGGTTAATGGCATGCACATTAAAACTTAAATTAATTAAAAGTTGAGCTACAAAAAGTATCAGGCCATGTTTTGAAAGGAAAGATACTGGAATAGATGTATTTTCATTTGAAGATTTTTTTTTAGGTTGATTTATTGTTGCAGTTTCAGATAAACCAGAATATGAGTATTTTTTGTTGCTTAATAAACACAATTGCTTGCCGTAAACAGACACTTGACGTTTTAGAAAAAGCTTTTCATTATTCTCAGAAGAGTAGGTAGAGATAATATTGACGAAAGCCTAAATAAATCCACCTTTCCCTTCATCTTAAAACAGAGTTGGATAGAACTCCTGTTAGGATTTCAAAAGTAAGATTAAAAAGTGATTTTGAAAGATGTTTTAAATTCAGTATAGATGAATGCTATATGTTAAAGGAAGTATTTCTTTTTGAGTGTTTTCAAAATCCTAAGGTGTAAGAATTTTAGAATTGGGGGAATGTTTACTTTTGGTTTTCTTAATTTTTAATATCAAGGGTAATAGAATAAGAAATAATAATTGAATTATTTTGGAAGGTAGATTTATAATTGAATCTTAGTAAATAACTTTGCAGTTCACTGAATCAAGATACTTTTCAAAGCAAAAGTAAATAATTCTGAATTAATCTTTATGTTCATCTTTATCAACAAGTTTTTAGTAACTACTAATCTTTATAAAAAATTCTACTGATGTAAATATAAATTTTTTGTGCAAAAGACCTAAACACGTTTTGGAGAAGATATTAAACTAACATTAATTGTGTGTGTCTTTACCATATGCTTGGTATTTTATAAACTTATATGATTTAATCCTCGTAACATACCTATGTGATAGTTCTTATTGCCATTTTATAGATTAGGAACCTGATGCTTTGAGAAGTTAACTCACCTTTCCAGGTTAACACAGCTAATAAATGACAGAGATTTTGAACTCAAGTCTTTCTCCAGGACATTTTCCATTATTATAGCTACCTTTGGCAATTTTAAAACTTAAGTTTTGAGATGACTTGAGTCCTACTGATTAATACTAGAGGCTTGCAAGTTTATATACATTCTGCCTACGTTCTATGCCTAGAATCAGTTCTATGATGGATTAGCTATATTAATTTGTTCTTTATTCTCTGTGATGCACTGTTGCATATCTGTTATGTCACATTTACAAATGACATTATTAATCATACCTTCTGCAGTTCTAAAGAGGCTTTTCATTATAAAGAACCAGCATTTCCATGAAGACATGAGCGGATTACAAAAACTAAAGTATCTTTCCAAAACTAGGCAAAACGTGGGATGTAGGCAGAACACTAAGGTCTGAGGTGGTTGTCCAGATGCCAGACACGGTCCCAGGAAGAGGTACCATTGCCAGTTCCCAGCTTCTTCTGTTCATTGGAACTCCTTCCCTGAGCAATGGAGAGTTTTCCCCTTTATGAATCATGAATCTGGTTTCCATCAGCACTCTCTAACCAGTGTAGGAGAGAGGATTCCTCAGTCCTTTAAACACTTCCATGCCCAACTCAGAGGAACCTGCAGCTTGCCTGTCTGATTAGGAAGAGGAAGAAATGGAGTTGGGATCTGGAACTGAAAGAGGGTTCACCAAAGTGTCCAGGAGTGGGCTTAGCTTTGCAGCGCCCTTCCAATCTTCCTGCATACCTTGGAGTCCTTTCCTTCTGAAAATACTTGGGCATGGGGAGGGAGCTAGTAGCATATGCAGGTTTCAGTTTTATTCACAGTTTACAAGCGTAGATGGCTATACATTAAAGACAAGACAGTGAAAGCATTAAATACATTCTCAAATTGCCTAGTTAAAGAGAAGTTTCTTCCAAGGCAGAGAGAAAACTCAGTGCAAAACTAAAAGCAATTTGCTCAATTGTTCTCTTGTTCCCTGCTTGATCCTGTCATCAGGCAGGTTTGCCAACACAGTCCCCTTCTCTCCGCCCTCAACCCAGCATGAGGCCCCAGCAACATTATGTGCACATTCTCTGACACTAGGGGGAGATGTCAAGCAAAAGCAAAAAACCAGTTTCGGACCGCTGGGGAAAGAGATTTGGAAGTCACTGATGTAGAATGATGAAAACTGAACAAACTGTTACTGTCCGTGCCACCGCCAGCCAGCTCTCTTGTTATTGTGTTTTCTTTAGCCAGATATACCTTTGAAATACACTTCAACTGACTTTTTAATGACTTACTGTTGCGGGTATATTTTAAATGTTCTGCTTTGAAAAGAAGGACAAAAGAAACCCCTTTTCTTCCCACTGATTTTGGTTTACATGCTGGGCCATATTGCTGTGCCAGATACATTTCATTTTCTGCAACACAGTTGGGAAAGATGCCTTCTCAACTTGTGTGCATATCAAAAAATGCCAATTTTATGTATTCTGTCTTGATGAGTTACTAAAATTATATTTTACAAGTATTAGAAAGTCAATATTTTAAGATAAAAGAGAGGAACAAGTGTATTGCATTTTTTTCTTGTGTTCTGATGAAAGCATGTAGTGGTTATGAATGTTAAAAGTTTTATTGCTTTTTCTCTTTTAAATATATTTTATTAAAATTACTTTCACAGAAGAGGAAAAACCTTTTTGAAAGGAAGTGGATAAATTGTTCAATATATGATAGAAATGTTTTGAAATATGGTGACAAATATCCATTCATTGGGATAAAATTCATAAGACACACCTGTAAGCCTTGAAAGAAGTAGAAAAAGCATTTTTTAAGGTTAAGTCTATAAAAGAAGAACATCTTGCATTATTAATTCCCTGACCTTTTAAACAAAGCCTGTATGCATAATCTGTATTTTCCAAAACTGTTCAGTGATGTGATTTGGGTTAATTTTCACTACTTTCAGGTGTTTTTAATATTACTTCAAAGAAGATAACTTAAACTTCGGAAGGGCACAGATTTAAAAATATAATTCCCAATTTAAATGACCACTTAAATAATCTAATAATCTCAAAAATAAATCCCTAAAAGCAATGTTAGCAACTTCATACTGGTCTAGCTTCACTAATGACACCTTTCAAATTCCAAGTGAGAGAGGAGATGTTTAGAGCAGAGTATACAGTGGAGTTTAATGTGTGATAATGTTCTGAAAAGTACTGATATCTTCAGTTTGTTCCAAAGAAAGGTAGTAAACAGAATGATAGGTTCACATGGAGTGGAATATTTCCCTTTAATCTTTATCTTGTGTTATCTGGCAGATTTGAGTAGATCTACGAGTCTTGTCAAAATGGAACTGTTGCCCTGTATGTAGACTTCGTGTGAGAATGGCTTGAAACATAACAAGTGCTAGTAAACGTTAGCAGTTCCTGTTGTGATTGTTATTATTGAACATTATATTAAAGTTTTGCCACTGCCACCATTACAAATAAGGATGTGGTTGGAAAAAAAAAATTAACAGGGAGCTTTGCAAGTCCTTTTCATGTAATTTAAGATGTAAATCATTTTACTTATCATGGTGGCAAAAGTAGCCCAAGATAAGCCAAGGCAGTACTGGTGACATAGCAACTTCACACAGTAATGAAAAATCTTATATTACTTTAAGCAACTATGTGTGCATTATCATGTAAGAGTGGATAAGTATTTTGAGAGATAAAGCAGGATTAATCAATCGATGCATGAAGAAACAAGACAAACATTTCCTCCTTTTCATCTTGCCCTATTATTTGATTTCATGAAATTATAGGTTAGTTATTTATTTTTAGTACCTCAAGGAGACATGTAGTGTGGTTTCTTTGCTCAAGATGACTATCAAAACATTTGCTAGTCCTAGATTAGAGTATATAGTATGTTTAGATAACTTTGTAAGCATTGATGAAATCTGCAGATCCGGAAGTTAGGTTCATGTATTCTTTTCTTAATCCATAGCTATTTACAGTATTATAGCAGACATCTGTTTCAGATAAGCAGAAATCCAAAACTCTGTTTTAACTTTTTTTTTTCCTGGAAACTTTATTAAAAATTACACATTTCCCTGCCTCAATAAACCAAAACCAGAAAACCAAACTCGTTGCCATAGAGTCGATTCTGACGCACGGCAACCCCATGTGTTACAGAGTAGAACTGCTCCGTAGGGATTTTTTTGCTGCTTGCAGGCCTTTCTTCCACAGTGCCGCTGGGTGGTTTCGAACCGGCCGCCCTTAGGTTAACAGCTGATCACAAACTGTTTGTGCTACCCAGGGACCCAATAAACCAAGAATTCTAAATAAAACCTTTTTTTGATAACTGAGGATTATGATTTGAATTCTGGTTTTTGTCTTTTTTTTCTTTTTGGTATGATTAATGTGAATGGAGTAGATATTTTCCTAGATTTTGCCCTAGAACTTGCTTTAGGTAAGCTTGCTTGTTTTCATAAAATTAAAGTATAAAGCACACCTATTTATAACACGTTTACCTTTCTGTAAGGTGCTCAGGTGGCACAGTGGTTAAGCGCTCGGCTGCCAACCAGAAGGTTGGTGGTTTGAACCAGCAGCCACTCTGCAGGAGAAAGATGTGGCAGTCTGCTTCCGGAAAGATTACAGCCTTGGAAAACCCCTGGGGCAGTTCTGCTCTGCCCTACAGGGTCGCTATGAGTCGAGATTGACTTGATGGCAATGGGTTTTTTTTAAAACCTTTCTGTAAAATTAATTATTGAATCGAAGTAAGGCACCCTTCTATCAAGTAATTTTTTCACTAGATAGATAACCTTCATTGTCTTTCTTTGTGAATTTTAATTTGTTAGTACTATTCAAAATATCTATTTTTTCTGCATCATTAACTTTATGGGACACTTTAATTTCCTTGTCACCTTCAGCATTTTCTTCTAACATGCATTTCTTTTTTAAAAATCAGGTGTGAAAAGGTATTACTATACCCCTACAATTCAAGATTTTATGCAAATATACTTTTTCCTCCAATGTGTACCAGTTTCTTATCATTGAAAAAATTTTTTTTTCAGCAGACTGTTAGGACACAGTTTCCCTAAAGTCTCCATAATACTTGTATTTAACATTATTATGATCACAGGCAACATGAAAAACTGTGTTTTCAATAGAGTGAGATTAAATGTTCTGCGATTGCTTTCTTATAGAACAATTTTCCTGTGATGTCTCTTTTGAGATATTTTGTACCAGCCTTATTCTCCATTCTCTTGGGCCCTAGCCAGCCTGGGAAATTACAACACATGATGAATAAATGGATCTTTGGATGTTTTAGGATGATTATATACTCCTAACCTCATAGGTTTTATTAGAGAGGCCCCTCCCCTTAAGTATTAGCAATCTGACCCTATTTTACTTAAGCCTGAGCTACCTTTCCTTGTCTCACCAGCACTTGGCTAGAGTAGAATTTGGCAAGCATTAGTATAATTGACCTAGTCAATTGGCATTGTGAAACAGCTCAGGGGAAGGCTACTCAATCAATGGCTGATGAATGAATGAAGGGATGAATGGATGGACTAGAGTGGCTCAGAGATAAGTCTCTGGAAAAACTTCAAAATCACTTTACGGTTGTCTAATGATGTTTTTGATTTGTTTCCAAGTCCTTTAAAACCTGGCAGATGTATTTCATGTTCCTTTTTTCTCCCACCTGGTAGCTCAGCTTTTCTCAGCCTGAACTTTAATTTTGGCCCTTGTCTGTGGGCTTGAGGGAGGACGTGACACCTATCAAGTTGTCACCATATTGTGCCCACTGTACCAGATACTTTCACACGGAAGGTGAAGGAGAGATTCCTGCTCTTGAGGTCTCTGGCTCAGGGATACATGTCTTAGTGCTGGTCTCTGACTTGGGTTATCAGTTTTGGCACGGAAATCTTGATATCTGGTCTCTGATGTTTGGCCTTGTCTTAGTTTCCTAGTGCTGCTGTAACAAAAATACCACAAAGTGGGTATTTTTAAAGAATAGAAATTTATTGTCTCAGTTTTGGAGGCTAGAAGTTCAAATCAGGGCATCAACTTTAGGAGAGGATCTTTTCTTTTTGGTAGACCTGGTCATTCCTTGGCTGGTAGACATTCTTCACAGGGTCTTGTCCCCTGTGTGCATCTATGTCTATTCTGTTCTTTTTATAAAACACTGCTTAAAACGGATTAGGCTTAGAACCCATCCTACTGCAGTATGATCTTATTAACATAATTAATAAAACCCCTATTTCCAAATAGGGTTCTATTTACAGATACAGGGGTTAGGACTTCAACATAACTTTTTTGGGGGACACAATTCAATCCATAACAGGCCTCCACATCTGATTCCCAACACCGAATCACATCTCACATCTCCTCACTATGACCTCTGAGTCCTGAACTCTGCTTGAATCCTAGCTCCAAACACTTTCTTGCCTGCTTCACTGTTATGTATCTCAGAGCCATCTCCCTGAACTGCTTTTGTATACCCACTTTCCTCCTGCATCCCATACCTATCATTTGAGAAATGACTGATGTCTTTCCTCTTCTCCTGGCTATGACTCAGATTAAAATCCCAGTCTTGACCAAGAATTCTGTCCTCATTAGCCTGGTCCATTGTGCTTCCCCTTGAGTGTCAATTGTGTGAACTGGAGCTCAGAAGTTGGCCAGCTGATTTTCATATTGACCACCAGTCAAAGCCTCCCTCCCAAAAAGCTGATTTGCCAGATGTATTAGTTTCCTGGAGCTGTTGTTATAAAGTACCACAAAGTGGATGCCTTTAAGAACAGAAGTTTCTTGTTTCACAGTTCTGGAAGCTAGTGGTCTGAATTCAGGGTATTGGCAGGGCTGTGTTCTCTCTGAAGGCTCCAGGGGAAGATCCCTCCTTGTCTTCCAGTTTCTGTAGCCCCAGGCTTTCCTTGGTATTCCTTCACTTGCAGATGCATCATCATGTGACCATTTTCCCTGGATCTGTGTCTCTTCTCTTTTATAAGGACACCACTCAGGTGGGATTAGGACCCACTTCACTCCAGTATGACCTGCTGTTAGCTTAACTGACAATATCTTCAAAGACTCTATTTTCAAAGCAGGTCACATTTGCAGGTACTGGGGATTAGAATATCAATATATCTTTTTGGGGGACATGATTTTTAATCCATAACACCAGTCAAATGAATTTGCTTACAAAGAAGCACTTGCTTCCCTGGGAGCACTAAACTGGAGCTTGAGCACCGTTAGTTGTCTCTGTGCCTCTGCTGAGGCTGTTCCTACTCCCTTCCCTGCTATGTTTAAACTTCCCACCGTTTAACTTCTCACCCTTTAACATCATCACCACTTTCGTTGGTCCTACCTGCTTTCTTCTTTGTCCTTAATATTCTCTCTCTCTGCTTGTGAGACCTGATTTTTTACTTTATTTTTTGTTTTTGTTTATTGTTGTAGTTTAAATGAAGTTTACATTTCTAGTCTCCCATACAAAAACTTATACATACATTGTTATGTGACCCTAATTGCTCTCCCCGTACTGTGACAGCACACTCCTCCTTTCCACCCTTGATTCCTCATGTCCATTCAACCAGCTCCTAGCCCTCTCTGCCCTCCCATCTCACCTCCAGACAGAAGCTGCCTGTTTAGTCACTTGTATCCACTTGAGCCAAGAGGCACACTCCTCACGAGTATCACTTTGTGTCCCACAGTCCAGTCCAATCCCTGCCTGAAGAGTTGGCCTGAAATTGTTTTAGGTGTTGGCTGATAGAGAATCTGGGGGCCATGCTTTCTGGGGTTCCTCCAGTCTCATTCAGACCATTAAGTCTGGTTTTCTTACTAGAATTTGAGTTCTGCACCCCACCTTTCTCCTGCTCCATCAGGAACTCTCTGTTGTGTTCCCTGTCAGGGCGGTCATTGGTGGTAGTTGGGCACCATCTAGTTCTTCTGGTCTCAGGGTGATGAAGTCTCTGGTTTATGTGGCCCTTTCTGCCTCTTGGGCTAATACTTTGCTTGTGTCTTTGGTGTTCTTCATTCTCCTTTACTCCAGGTGGTTGGGACAAATTGATGCATCTTAGATGGCCACTTGCAAGCTTTTAAGACCCCAACTGCCACTCACCAAAGTAGGATGCAGAACATTTTCTTATTAAGCTTTGTTATGCCATTGACCTAGATGTCCCCTGAAAGCATGGTCTCCAGACCCCTACCTCTGCTACTCTGTCCCTCAAAGTGTTTGATTGTATTCAGGAAACTTCTTAGCTTTGGTTTAGTCCAGTTATGCTGACTTGCTCTGCAGTGTGTGCTGTCCTTCCCTTCATCTAAGATAATTCTTATCTACTATGTAGTTAGTAAATAACCTTCACCCTCCTTCCCCGCCCTCGTAACTATCAAAGAATGTTTTCCTCGAGTTTAAGCCTTTTCTTGAGTTCTTATAGTAGTGGTCTTATACAATATTTGTCCTTCTGTGACTGAATAAATTTACTCAGCATAATGCCCTCCAGATTCCCCCATGTTATAAGATATTTCATGGCTTCGTTGTTGTTCTTTCTCGTTGCGTAGTATTCCATTGTGTGGATATACCATAATTTGTTTATCCATTTGTTCATTGATGGGCACCTAGGTTGTTTCCTTCTTTTTGCTATTATGAACAGTGCTGCAATGAACATAGGTGTGCATATATCTATTTGTGTGATGGCTCTTATTTTTCTAGGATATATTCCAAGGAGTGGGATAACTGGATTGTATCGTACTTCTATTTCTAGCGTTTTAAGGAAGCACCGAATCGATTTCCAAAGTGATTGTACCATTTTACATTCCCACAATCAGTGTGTAAGTGTTCCAGTCTCTCTACAACCTCTCCAGCATTTACTGTTTTATGCTTTTTGGATTAATGCTAGCCTTGTTGGGGTGAGATGATATCTCATTGTAGTTTTGGTCTGCATTTCTCTAACAGCTAGTGATTGTGAGCATTTCTTCATGTGTCTGTTAGCCGCCTAAATATCTTCTTTGGCGAAGTGCCTGTTCATATCCTTTGCCCATTTTTTAATTGGGTTATTCGTCTTTTTGTTGTTGAGGGTTTGAAGTATCTTACAGATTTTAGAGATTAGATGCTGATTGGATTTGTCATACCCAAAAATTTTTTTCCCAGTCTGTAGGTTGTCTTTTTACTCTTTTGGTGAAGTCTTTTGATGAGTATAAGTGCTTGATTTTTAGGAGCTCGCAGTTATTTAGTCTGTCTTCTGGTGCTTGTGCATTGTTACTTATGGTTTGTATTGTGTTTATGCCATGTGTTAGGGCCCCTAGCGTTGTCCCTGTTTTTTCTTCCATGATCTTTATCATTTTTGATTTTATATTTAAGTCTTTGATCCATTTTGAGTCAGTTTTTGTGCATGGTGTGAGGTATGGGTCTTATTTCAGTTTTTTGCAGATGAACATCCAGTTATGCCAGCACCATTTGTTAAAGAGACTGTCTTTTCCCTGATTAATGGATGTTGGGCCTTTGTCAAATATCAGCTGCTCATAGATGGATGAATTTATGTCTGGATTCTCAATTCCGTTCCATTGGTCTATGTATCTGTTGTTGTACTAGTACCAGGCTGTTTTGACTACCGTGTGGTATAATAGGTTCTAAAATCAGGTAGTGTGAGGCCTCCCATTTTGTTCTTCTTCTTGAGTAATGCTTTACTTTATCCAGGGCCTCTTCCCTTTCCATATGAAGTTGGTGTTTTGTTTCTCCATCCCTTGTATCCTGATAGTTTGCTGAAATCTTCTATTAGTTCCAGTAGTTTTCTTGTGGATTCTTTGGGGTGTTCTGTGTGTAAGAAGATCATATCATCTGCAGATAGAGATACTTTTGCTTCTTCTTTACCAATTTGGATGCACTTTATTTCTTTTTCTAGCCTAATTGCTCTGGATAGTACCTCCAGCACAATGTTGAATAAGAGTGGTGATAAAGGGCATCCTTTTCTGGTTCCTGTTCTCAAGGGGAATCTTTCAAAGTCTCTTCATTTAGGATGATGTTGGCTATTGGCCTTGTATAAATGTCCTTAATTATGTTGAGGAATTTCCCTTCTATTTCTATTTTGTTGAGAGTTTTTATCATGAATGGGTGTTGGACTTTGTCAAATGCCTTTTCTGTATTGATTGATAAGATCATGTGGTTCTTGTCTTTGGTTTTATTTATGTGATGGATTACATTGATTTTTCTGATGTTGAACCATCTCTGCGTACATGCTATAAATCCCACTTGATCATGGTGAATTATTTTTTTTGATATGATGCTGAATTCTATTGGCTAGAATTTTGTTGACGATTCTTGCGTCAATGTTCGTGAGGGATGTTTGTCTATAATTTTCTTTTTTTGTGGTGTCTTTACCTGGTTTTGGTATCAGGGTTATGCTGGCATCATAGAAGGAGTTTGGGAGTATTCCATCCTTTTCTATGCTCTGAAATACATTTAGTAGTAGTAGTCTTAACTCTTCTCTGAAAGTTTGGTAGAATTCTCCAGTGAAGCCATCCGGGCCAGGGTTTTTTTTTTTGTTGGGAGTTTTTAAGTTACTTTTTCAATCTCTTCTTTTGTTATGGGTTTATTTAGTTATTCTACCTCTGTTTGTGTTAGTTTAGGTAGGTAGTGAGTTTCTAGAAATTTGTCCATTTCATTTAGGTTTTCAAATTTGTTAGAGTACAGTTTTTGATAGTATTCTGTTATAATTCTTCTAATTTCAGTTGGGTCTGTTGTGATATCACCCATCTCATTTCTTATACGGGTTATCTGCTTCCTCTCCCATTTTTCTTTTGTCAGTTTGGCCAATGGTTTATCAGTTTTGTTGATCTTTTCAAAGAACCAGCTTTTGGTCTTGTTAACTCTTTCAATTGGTTTTATATTCTCTATTTTATTTAATTTTGCTCTGATTCTTATTATTTCCTTTCTTCTGGTGCCTGAGGGCTTCTTTTGCTGCTCTCTTTCTACTTGTTGCAGTTGTAGGGTTAATGTTTTGATTTGGGCCCTTTCTTCTTTTTGGATGTGTGCATTTATTGCTATAAACTGACCTTGGAGCACTGCTTTTGCTGTGTACCAAGGGTTCTGGTAGGATGTGTTTTCATTCTTGTTTGATTCTATGAATTTCTTTATTCTACCCTTAATTTCTTCTATAACTCGGTAGTTTTTGAGCAAGGTGTTGTTCAGTGTCCATGTGTTTGATTTTTTTTCATTGCTTTTTCTGTTATTGATTTTTACTTTTATGGCTTCATGGTCAGAAAAGAGCTTTGTGATATTTCGATGCTTTGGATTTTGTTAAGACTTACTTTATGGCCTAGTATGTGGAGTATTCTAGAGAATGTTCCGTGTGCACTGGAAAAGAAAGTATACTTGGCTGCTGTTGAGTGGAGTGTTCAGTGTATCTCTGTGAGATCAGGTTGGTTGATTTTAGCATTTATATCTTCCGTATCTTTGTTGAGCTTCTTTTTGGATGTTCTGTCCTTCACTGAAAGTGGTGTGTCGAAGTCTCCAACTACTATTGTGGAGCTGTCTCTCTCTCTTTTCAATGCTGTTAGAGTTTGTTGTATGTATTTTGGAGCCCTGTTGTTGAGTGTGTAAATATTTGTTATAGTTATGTCCTCCTGGCGTATTGATCCTTTAATTATTATATAGTGTCCTTCCTTATCCTTTTTGGTGGATTTTACTTTAAAGTCTGTTTTGTCAGAGATTAATATTGCACTCCTGCTCTTTTTTGAGTGTTGTTTGCTTGATATATTTCTTCCATCCTTTGAGTTTTAGTTTACGTCTTTAAGCCTAAGGTGTGTCTCTTGTAGGCAGCGTATAGACAGATCGTGTTTTTTTATCTGATCTGCCACTCTCTGTCTCTTTGTTGATGCATTTAGTTCATTTACATTCAGTGTAATTATTGATAGGTATGAGTTTAGTGCTGTCATTTTGGTGTCTTTTTTTGTGTGTTGTTCACCGTTTCTTTGTTCCACTTAATTTTCTGTGCTGAGTTGTTTTTCTTAATGTGGTTTCTTTTCATCTTTTTCATTGTTATTGATTTTGTATTTGCTGAGTCTTTTTTTTTTTTCTTTCAGTTTTTTATTTTGACTTGTAGGATTGTTAGTTTCCTTTGTGGTTACTTTAAGATTTACCCCTATTTTTCTAAGTTTCAACCAGTCTTTTATTTCTTTATATTGCCTTGACTTCCTCTCCATATGAAAAATCTATGACTACCTTTTTTAAGTCCTTCTTTTTTGTTTTAATGTTGTCATCTTTTACGTATTGACATGTTTCCCCATTTTCTGTGTTCTAGCTTTGGTTTATTTTTGTGACTTCTCTATCTGGGTTGATATCTGTTTGCTCTGTCCTGTGTTCTACTCTTGGGTTGTTATTTGATGTTATTGATTTTCTAACCGGAGGACTCCCTTTAGTATTTCTTGTAATTTTGGTTTGGTTTTTGCAAATTCCCTA
Source organism: Trichechus manatus latirostris (assembly GCF_000243295.1). Lineage (NCBI taxonomy): Eukaryota > Metazoa > Chordata > Mammalia > Sirenia > Trichechidae > Trichechus > Trichechus manatus. The sequence goes on along the minus strand of NW_004443968.1, from coordinate 10,652,932 downwards.
AACTTCTGTTTATCTGGAAATGCCCTAATTTCGCCATCATATTTGAGAGACAGTTTTGCTGGATATGTAATTATTGGCTGGCAATTCTTTTCCTTCAAGGCTTTATATATGTTATCCCATTGCCTTCTTGCCTGCATGGTTTCTGCTGAATAGTCCGACCTTAGTCTTATTGACTCTGCTTTGTAGATGACTTTTCGTTTATCCTTAGCCACTGCTAAAATTCTCTCTTTATCTTTGGTATTGGCAAGTTTGATTATAATTTGTCTTGGTGACTTTCTTTTGGGATCTACCTTATGTGGGGTTCGATGAACACCTTGGATACATATTTGTCATCTTTCACAATATCAGGGAAGTTTTCTGCCAACAAATCTTCAACAATTCTCTCTGTGTTTTCTGTTATCCCCCCATTCTGGTTCTCTAATCACTCGTAGGTTATTCCTCTTAATAGACTTCCACATAATTCTTAGGATTTCTTCATTTTTTTTTTAATCATTTTATATGATTTTTCCTAAATAAGTTAGTGTCAAGTGCTTTATCTTCAGTCTCACTAATTCTGACTTCCATTGCCTCAATTCTCCTCCTTTGACTTTCTATTGAGTTGTCTAATTCTGAAATTTTATTGTTTATCTTCTGGATTTCTGATTGCTGTCTCTCGATGGATTCTTGCAGCCTATCAAATTTGTCATTATGCTCTTCTGATCGTTTTAATTTCCTCTCTTGTGTGTTCTGTATTTTGCTTAACTTCCTTCCTAATCCCTTGAAGGGTTCTGTGTATTAATCTTTTGTATTTTGCCTCTAGTAATTCCAAGAAATTTTCTTCCTCTGGAAAATTTCTTGATTCTTTATTTTGAGAGCTTGCTAAAGCCATCATGGACTGCTTCTTTATGTGATTTGATATTGACTGTTGTCTCCAAGCCATCAATAAATTTTTATGTTTATCTTACGTTCGCTTACTGTGTCCTAGCTTCTTGTTTTGTTTTGATATGCCCAAATAGGCTGCTCATGTGAGCTAGTTTGATTATTGGCACCTTTGAAGCTCTAATGTCCCGTCACCTGGTGGTTAGATCTGTTACTAGGTATGTGAGCTCAGGAATCCGCCCACTCCTCCTGTATGGATTCAGCCCAGGTGCCCAGGTAGATAGTCTCCAAGTGTGTGGTGCAGACTCTCACCTACAGTCCTAGACAGGCATGGATGATTGGTGTAGGCACAGGCATCTGGCTGCAGCAGGGGGACACACTCTGAGCAAGGCGAGCAAGGCAGGGGGCTGCCGACCACCCCCGAGTGTCCAGGAGGAAGGCGTGTCGCTGTTCCCTAGAGTACGTAGGTGGGTAGGTTTTGCAGCTGGACTATAGCACCCAGTGCTGTTGGCTGTAAGGACTGGGGGGCACCTCTTATTCTTATGCCCCTCTTGCAGATGGCTAGGTAGCGTGGGTAGAGCCACCAGTCCTCAGGCCCCTGATGTGGGTAGGTGAAGACCCTGCTTAATGGGCAGAGTAGAGTCAAATGTCATGAACCTGCCACTTCACAGGTGAGGCAGTTGAAGGTAGATGTCAGGTATATACCCTGTTGTATTGCGGTAATGAGGGCCCACGCTGTTGAAATGGGCCCACAGGTCTGTGCAGGGGAAAAGGCACTCAAAGCCCATGAATCCCTTATGCCTGAGTCTAGGCAAAGGAGCTGTGCCTACCCTGAGTTCCTGGCTTAGGGGAGTCAGCAGTTTATTTTTTCCCATTTGTTAATTTGTTCACTCTCCAAGGCCGAGAGAATGGCTCAGGGCGTTTAACGGGTCTTACTTCCGGCCCAGGGGACTCGGATAGTTGCTGATGCCAGTCCGGGACCCACTGCAGAGCAGGGAGTGGGAAGGTAAATGGGAGAGAGGTTTTTCCCTATGGGGGGTGTTTTTGATCCGTGCAGTAGGCCGGACGCAAATACTTATCTTTTGTCGGTCGATGGTTGTTTCTCACTGGTTCTGCGTGGCTGAGTAGCCTAGTAGCAGCTGGGTCTCTCACGGTGCTGAAAACATGCCTCCCGAGCATGCTGCTTGCCTGCCTCACTGCTCACCCTGGAGCTGATCCGGCCTGAAGGGCTCAGGCTCTCACCACGTCATGTCCGGCACCTCCTCACTGCATCCGAACCGTTTCTCCCTTCCCCTGCCACTCGATCCGGTTCCTCAACTTTGGCTTTAATATTCAGGGCTCCTAGATTATCATATGTAATCGAATCACTTGATTTTTCAGGTCTTTGTTGTAAGAGGATGCACTGGAAGCGTCTGACTACTCTGTCGTCTTGGCCCTGCCTCCTCTGCTTGTGAGACCTGATTTTTGTAACTAACCATTAAGCATCTGGAGATGTGGTGTCCCATATGGCAGCCATTAGCCACAGGTGCCTGTTAAGCACTGGAAATGTGGGTAGTTTACGTTGAATGTGCTCTAGGTGTAAAATGTTCACTGGATTTTGAAGGCTTAGTACAAAGAAAAGAATGTAAAATATCTTGTTACTAATTTTTTATATTGATTGGATGTTGAAATAATATTTTGGATATATCGGATTAAATAAAACATTATGTAAGTTAATTTCATCTTTTTTTATTTCACTTTAAAATATGGCTATTAGAAAGGTTAAAATTACAAATGTGGCTCACATTGTAATTTTTATTGGACAGTGCTAATTTAAAACAAGAATTTCAAAATTCTAATGCCCCAAAAGGCCATCAAAGTAACAAAAATAAGCAAAGAGGGTTAGGGGGACCCATGGTGAACTAGGGAGCCCATGCCCCATTCAAGGGGCAGCTGTTTCTCAGCACCAGCTGATTATTGCCATGCAGGAATGAGGCAGTGTTGCCAGAGCTTCTAGATTCTTTAACTGAAAATCAAAAATTTAGATTTTAGTGGGAAGTCTCCAGATTCTTAAATTTTGGCAAATAATTCACATATATTTTTAAAGCATCACAGGCTAAATAAAATATATTTCTAGGCTGAATTTAGCCACCAGTTTGAACTTCTGAAACAGAGAATGCATGTCTGATTTCTCATTGTTTGCCTCTTGCCTCCCTGTGCTAGGCCTATGTTGTCCGGGATATAATAGGTGCTGTACATTTTACAAAATAACAGAATCCATTCACTAGGCAGGGGAAATGAGTGGTGAGGGCAGAAGTAAGAATGCAGTGGGCAATGTAGAAGGAGAGACAGTGTGTGTAGGGAGAGTGGACAAGCAGTTTGGATCTACAGAAGGGATAAAGAAAGTGTAGTGGGAGAAAGATGTTGGGGCGGGGCATGGGAAGGTGTTTTTTGTTTCTTTGTTTTAGTGGATGTCACCTAAGTGGGTTGAGGAGACTGAACCTGAGAAGGAGAAGAGGTTAAAGATAAAGGAGACAGAGGAGGATAATTTATGGGGTGAAGTCCCTAAGGACATGGGGCTTGGTCCCAGAGACCAGCATGGGGTGGGTAGCCTTGCACATGGAAGGAGGCGGCGTGGGCATAGATGCAGGTAAATCTGTATGTTTGGTGGCAGCAAGTTAAGGCCTGATGGCTTTTGCTTGTTTGATATGTGGTTAGACTTTGAACACAGGGAGATGGGGAGAGGAATATTGCCATAGGCACAGAGGTGAGCCAGTGCAGGGTGTATTCAAGAATGAGGGAGTTGAGCTGTGGACTTTTAAGCCTAGGGTGTGGGAAGGGGCATAGTGGGAACAGAGCTGAAATTTCAAGTGTGGCCACTGTAGGGCTGACCAGTGTACTCTAGGGCAACAGTAGGGAACCCTGTAGGCATGTGAGCAGGGGAGGGACAGGGTCAAGCTGAGCCTTAGCAGAGACAGGAGGCAATGAGGGGGCCACAGTGGTCTCAGTGAGTTGGGTGGAGACCTGATTTGGGGGATGGAAAGTATGGAAAGATTTGAGAAACTGAGGAGGCAGATTGAAGCAGATTTGGATGAACTTCAGGGAAAAGGGGAGTGGAAGGAGTTAATCACAGCATATTGTCTCCTTATGTCTTTGATTTGTCCTTATTCTGTTCGGAAATGCTTTTATTCAAAGGTCATTTTTTTGGAGGGGAGTAGCTGACTTTTGAGTTTGCAGTTATGCATAGTGGTTGAAGGGTGCCAGGTTCCTGAGTGCCAGATTATCACCTGTTTACTGTAATAGCTCATATTCTTTAATTATTTTGGATTCTTCCTGAATCAAATAGTTTTTTACTCTACAGCATTAGGCACTGAAAGTAGTGAGTGTTAACAGATCAAAACAGGGAAAAACATGTTTGCCAGGTAAAACAAAAACACTTACATATCCCTGTTACCTGAATTCTTACGGTACCTGATGTCGGGGTGGCTAAATATTTGGAGAAATAGTGATAGTGAAAGAGGTTGGCATCCAAGGGCTCTGCTGGAAATCTTCATTAAAATATGCATTCTCTCTCGGAGGGAAGGTTGATCTGTGCATGGCAAGTGATCAGTTTCTGAAAACTGAAAATACATGTTCTCTCAATATAGAAATGATATTCTATCTAGATCCTTAAGCCATATTTGACTCCTTTTCTTTTGCCAAAATGTAAAATAAGTCTTGATAAAAGAAAAATCCAGCGTTGTTACAATTGCCTTTGAATTGTATTTTCACTATACCAAAGTAGAAGTCTGAGTGTTTTTCCAAAATATCTTTTCAGATTAGAGTAGATTTTGGGAGAAGGTCCATGTCACCGCAGAGTGGTTGTCAAGGCTTACGCACCCTAATGGTCAGAACACCCTGAATCAGCGTGGGGCTGTACTATCTCCCAGCTAGGAGCTGACCTGCGCTGCTCCTGTACCTTCTTCCCCTGTCTTTGCTGCCCTCTACCTCTAAAAAGAAGCGGAAGCCAGGGACAGCCGTGGATGGGGTCCAGCTGTGATTATAACCTTGCCTGGTTCTGTCAGGCACACATCTTGCACGCCTGCCAATTCAACTCAACAGAATTTTTTTTTCCAACAGAATTTTAAGTATTAAAAAAGATCTACTTGACCATTTTGGTCATTATCCCTCAGTCTGTCTCTGTCTTTGGCCCCACTAGGCAATACTCATTTACTCTAGATTTAGGTTGGTGCTTTTGTGATTTCTCAGCCCACTCTGCAGGTATCAGCTGAGTAAGATTTAGGGGAGAGAGACCTACATTTTTCAGAGTTTCCCAGGCTTTGCACCCTTTACCTCTGGTCTTTTCAAGGAACACCAAATGTGTCATTTTCTGTTGGAAGGTGAAGATTTGCAAGGTGTTCTTCTCTAGCTGACATTTTCACCTTCTCTGACGTGAACACTTCCCCCAGGTCATTTGCCAGAATGTGGGGAACAGTGATATGGAACTTGTCATGAGAGGATCTTATTAGAAGCTTTTATAGTGTTATTTCAGGGAGATGATTAAACAGTTCCTATGATGTTTGTGGCATTTTATATTGCTTTGATATATGCTGTACACACACACACACACACACACACACACGTGCTGTCACTAGGTATGATTTATACTCATACCTACTCTTTCACACACATCACGTTTTCCATCAGAGATGACCAGAAGAACTCTAGAATTCTTCTAAATTTAATCTGATAGTACTAAATTTCAGTGATAATTTAATCTTTACAAATGTTTAAGTTTTATCCAGTTTGTAGATGTGCAAATGATGTAAGTTGATCTAGTTGGTGTAGATGATCAGTAACCAGCTCAGCCAAATAAGAGTTACAAACAGTTAAAGGGAAGCATTTGTGGTTTCCTGAGGGTTGTGTCCTACAAAGGGAATTTGAACTAATGTTTAAGGAATGCCTTTCCTTCAGTAGAATAATCTTTCTCCTTATTCAGTAGAATGATCTTTCTCCTTATTCAGTAGAATAATCTTTCTCCTTATTCAGCAGAGTAATCTTTCTCTTATTTACAGCCTCCATGGAAGAGAGCTCATTGAATTACTCCCTTAATCCTTTCAAACCTGGATGTCACAATAACTAATATCTGTCAGTATTTTCAAGCCTGGCCTGGCTTTTCCCTCATAAAGTGATCTTTATAAATAAAAAATGGGGAAGCATTTTAGTGAGCATCTCTGCTGATATATTTCACCCTTTCTGATTAGAGAAAAGGTGAAACTTTTAGGATCATAAGGACATATTTCCATAACCACAGGAAGCCCGTTTTTTGAAATCATCTCAGAGAAAGAGTTGGTGAATAACTGGGTTAGGAGCAAATGGATCTGGGACAGCAGAGCCTTCCTTTATGGTGGCTCCTTAAAGAATGTTCCATTTTCCTTGAATGTTGCCATACTGTTGCCTCTTCAATGGCTCTATTTGGAAAAAAAAAATTCTTACACTAATTTATTACTTTATTCATCCTCTTAATTATATCTTTGGGCTATATTCTGAGTTGTACATTTACAGATGGCCATATCATATTTTAAAATCTGTTTTTTTTCTTTCTAAGAGTGTAAGTCTAACATGAGCTTCAAGAAGCTGCTCAAATTTTTTTTTTTTTGTATTTGGAATGTGAAGTCGTTTTGCATAAGTATACGTGAATTGCTTGGGCAGAAATCTTCATTAACGTGGTCCCCGTTATAGGACTTGTCCTTTAACTACCCTGCTTTTGAAATAATTTTTGTTAAATTGCAATGCACACGCCATCTTCTAAAGGTATGTTAAGGGAGGTTTGACTTGCTGATTGTGTTCCTCCCCAGCTCACCCCAAGTTTGGTTCTCTTTGCACCACTGTGCCAGCTCACGTACATTTTAAGGGAAATCAGCATGTGGGGCCTCTCATCCTGGTGTCATTTTAAAATGACACTTTATGATATTATTAATAGCTAAACATACGTAAAATTTATTACATATTGGACACTATTTCTAAGTGCTATATACATTAACTTATTTATTTACTTTGACACTTTCTGAAGTAGGTTTATTATTGTCCCCATTTTCCAGATGTGGAAACTGACCCACAAGAGATTAAGTGACTTGCCGAAGGTCACACATCAGTATGTTTTGGAGGCAGGCTTTGTATTCAGAAGTTCTGGTGGCAAAATTTGTGCCATTAAGCTCTGCAAAGTAAGGCCGCCTGAAATAGGTTGGCTTGAGTAACCCAGATTCGGAAACTATAACCTCCAGTGGAAGCGTGGAATGAAGTTTTAAAAACTGATCTTCCTCCCCATCTCAGCAGTGACATTACAGCCTTTCTTTGCCACTGCCATTTTCTTCTCATCCTTCTTATCTGTGTAGGTGATCGCTGAACAAGTAAATGTAATGAAAACATATTCAGTGTAACAAGTGGAAGATTTTGGAGTGAGACATTATCTTAGCTCTATTACTTACTACTTAAGTGATGGTAAGCTACCACCCAAGCTTTCTTTGCTAGAAGAAGGCATATAGTTAGCAACTTTCTTTGATTTCTAGACAAAAATATAGCTAGCAACCACTTAAAAAAAAAAAATCGTCCTCACCAGGTATGCCATTAGGTCATCATCATTATTTTTGTTATTGATATTATTATTAGGAACATGCTTTAAATTACAAGAACCTCATCATGATATATTTTCTGTGTTGTACAGCCTCATCTTGTTTCTGTCACTAATGCTTTCTCGTCCCCTGTCTGAAAGTGTAGCGTCAGGGGAAGGAAACAAAATTGATGTATCTGCTAGACATTCTATACACAGTATCTCAGATAAACATTACGGATTATGTACATTATCTCATTTACACCCTATAGCAATTGTATTAGTTGCCTATTGCATATGAGAAATTTTTAGAGACGCCAAGTAACTTGTCTGCAGTCCTGGTTCAGTCCATACTTAGTAAGTGGTGGAACTTGGATATTAACAGAGGTCTGTTTCTTCCAAGGCCATGATCTCTAGGGTACCCACTGCTCCATTGGTTAGTGAGGAAACATCAGTGCACTGGTGTGAGGTATGTGACTGGTGCCCACACCAGTGAATCGTGGTTGGGATCTGGCTCTCCTTTAAACACCAGCCTTGCTAATGGGCCTGAGTCCTAGCATTGTTTTTGGAGAGACAGCTAGAGAGAGATACTATTATTACTTGGAGAAAAAGTATCTAGGAAGATGAACGAATGGGTGAAGTTTAGTTTTTTAGTTGGAGGCTTAATCATGACACCTCCTAAGTGAATATTTTTCAGATTGTTCTTCTTATGAGTTCTGTACTTGAATCTTGATTTCAAATCATGTTGTTAAACTCCTATGAAAAATAAAGCAATATATTCTGCAATTAGGTTAGTTGTTATGATCTCTGAACAGGAAGACAGATTGCTTTCTGAACATCTGATTAGTTTGTGAATATGTCAGTTTGAGGTATAGTCCTATAGGCAACATGTAAGATAATATCCTCTGAATTTGGCACAACTTCTAATGTTTCTTGATAATAACAATAAAAATACTCAAATCTGAGTCATGTGCTAGTCACTATCTTAAGAGCATCAAGGCATTACTTCACTTAATCTTTTAGACACTTATAAACCAACCAACCCATTGCCATGGAGTCAATTCTTACTCATGGCGACCCCATGTGCTGCAGAGTAGAACTGTGTTCCATAAGTTTTTCGTCACTGTGACCTTTCGGAAGCAGATCACCAGGTCTTTCTTCTGAGGTGCTGTGGATGAGTTTGAAGTGCCAAGCTTTCAAACCCAGCGGTTAACCATTTGTACCACCCATGGACTCCAAGACACCTCTAAGGGGCAGGAATTCTTAGCTTCGTTTTATAAATAAAGTCACTGAGATCTAGAAAGGCTGAGTAAATTGCCCAAGGTCGCTACGCTGGTAAGTGGCAGAGCTGGGATTTTGTACCTATGTGGCTGACTCCACAATACATGTGTCTGTCTGCTATGTTATACGGCTGTCCTTAACACTGAACTACATCTACTTATGAGTTTTGTCATATTGCTCCTTTCTAGATGCCTTGGAATGGAGATAAGATTGAGTTAATATGTTCTATACAATGAACCAGCCCCAGATATTCATGTGTAGTTGGAAGATCTGCTCCCAATCTTGATTTTGGCAATTCGTCTCCCTTCCCTTCTCAAGTACTTGCTAAATATCTACTCTGTGGTAGATATGTTATCTTGTTAATACCTTGGTTAAGAAGGTGGACCAGTTCTTGCTCTCATAGAGCTTAAGATCTAGTAGAAGAAACTGCCATTAAATTAAAAAATAAGTAAATCGTTATCAATTACAATTGTGATAAATGATGTACAGGTGTAGAGGGAACTACAGGAACAAATTGTAAGAGGCCCCAACCTAATCTTGGGGGAAGTAGAGGGGCAGGGAAAGCTTTCTTGAGAAAGTGACATATAGGATGAAACTCAAAGGATGAATAGGAGTTGGCCAGATTTAGGGGAGGGAGGGGATAAAAGATGAGGGCAGATAGTTTTGGGCGGAGGAAACCACAGCAGAAGGCCCTCAGAGAAAGATTGCCTGGGCAGCTGGAATTTGGTAAACGAGGAAAGGTGTGGGGGATGGATCTTGAATGGTTGGCAGGGCCCAAGTTATGCTGGACCTTGTGAGCCATGGGGAACTCTGGACTCTAACAAATACCGAAGCAGTCTTGAGCCTGGATGCTTGGCCATGAAGAGGAGAACATCTGCAGGAAAGTTCATGACTTTGACTGGTCTGGAGATAACTTTCCTTTTCTACTATGTGTGTAGCAATATTACACTCATATAGAGGTGTTTTTTAAAGAGACAGAGAATTAATTTGGGGCTACCTTTTCTCTACTAGGATATGGTATTTTAAAAATGCCTTTAACAAATAGATATACCTAGTAGATGAAAATATCTTTTCCCCTGGAAAAACATGCCATTTCTTTCTTCATATTGCTTTTTTATTGAGCACTATTGGAAGGTAAATGAGGGCAGAAAATGCAATCTGATCTCCCATTGGCAGTACTCAGGGAAGAGATTCTCACAGGCAGCACAGTTCAGAGCCTAGGAAGAGAAGAAAATTAGATAAAGCCCAGTAATCCAAATGTTATAGCCTGTCAATTATGGAGAACATATTTTTTATGAGCTTCCAACTCCTTTCCTGAAGTTAGGATGGGTAAAAAAATGAAGAATATTAGAAATGGATTCTGTAAAGAGGTCCACGTTTAAAAATCTGTATTGTTTGTTAACCTAATCATGGGGTGATTGGGAAGACTGCTTCTTGAATAGATCTAAAACACAGTGAAGGAGATTTCATTGGGGTTTTATATTTTCGTATATTCATGTACGGCCAATATTCACATTTATGAAACAGATTTTCAGCAGGGTTCCTAAGCAAGAAGGAAAGCTTAAGGTGTGTAAAAGTTGACCATTGCATTTGTCACAGGGTGTTACAGGAGAGAGGGGAAAAAAAGGAAATATTTACATTTTTAAACGTAGTCTGTCTAACAATCAAACTTTAAGTGGCAGCATGAACTGGCCTGGCTGCCATTTTGTGGAAGCTCAGGAGTATAGGTTCTAGTATGTCCAGCAGGTGTGAGTGCTTAGAACTTGTACCAACCACTTCCCAAGTCAGGCTGACCAATCTGGGCTGTGTCCTCCCCTGCCAACTACTCTGATGGCCAGCATCCAGGAAGTGTGTTTTGCCCTAAGCGCCCAAGCATTACTGCCCTCTGGGGAAGGAGATAACATCTAGTAAAAATTCCCAGTAACAGAAGCTATGCCCAAGTCAAAAGGGGAACAAGAATTTACATATTCTTTTATTTGTTATAATGGAAAAATGAGATGTGGTTTTGTTTTTTTTTCTTTATATAGCATTTTATGAGGTATTGGTGGTTCAATAGTAGAACTCTTTCCTTCCATGCAGGAGATACGCGTTTGATTCCTGTCCAGTGCACCTCTTTCACAGCCACCACCTGTCTGCCAGTGGAGGCTTGGGCATTGCAATGACGCTGAACAAGTTTCAGAGGAGCTTTCCGACTGAGACAAACTAGGAAGAAAGGTCTGGCGATCTATTTCTGAAAATTAATCAACGAAAATCCCATGGATCACAACAGAGCATTGTCCAGTCTGCAACCTATCATGGAGGTGGTGCAAGAGTGGGCAGTATTTTTTCCATTATGCATGAGGTTGTCACGAGTTGGGGCTGACAAAAACACGTAGCATTTTACTGCAGTCAATGCCAATTAAGCACTATATTATTCAAACAGCAAAGGATTTAACAGTAATTTTCATTCTTTTTGGGGATCATAGACTCTTTACAGAAACTAATGAAAGTGATGGTGCTCTCTTCATATAGAAACACAAATGTACACAAGAACAGAATTGTGCATTCACCTTCAAGGAAAGAAGTCCATGACTTCCAATCTGTGGACTGCTGAACCTTCAGTTAGTACCTGGGGATAAAAGGAAGACCCAGTGATAACTCTCATGGAAATGAGATGGCTCTATTAGCACTACAAAAAAGTAAGAACTTGAGTGTCTGAATTTTCAACCATGACCTTGTGTTTTCCTTCTAGAACCTTGCAGTGTACATGGATTGACTCTTAGAAGTAAAGAGCTGTAGAATGGCCTAGGAAGAAGTACAGATGTGACCAGAAATAAAAAGGCAGCAGAGGACCTACAGCATTTACTGAAGAGACAAACATGCAATTGGAACTCCAATTTGATATAAAAAGAGTGTTCCACAATTGGCCTTTCTTGTTAATATTGGGTTTTATATCATGAAAGTTGATTTCTTTTCCCTTCTCATAAGTTCTTATATAGACACTCTTCTTTGGTCCTGAACCACTGAGAGGCAAGTATATGATATCTACATGAACATCATGATAAATGAAGAAAAAATTGAAGTTGTCAAGGATTTCGTTTTACTTGGATCTACAATCAACGCCCATGGAAGCAACAGTGAAGAAATCAAAAGACCCATTGCATTGGGAAAATCTGCTGCAAAAGACTCTTTAAAGAGTTCAAAAGCAAAGGTGTCACCTTGAAGACTAAGGTGCGCCTGACCCAAGCCATGTATTTTCAATCACTTCATGTGCATGCGAAAGCTGGGCAATGAATAAAGAAGGCTGAAGAAGAATTGATGCCTTTTGAATATGGTGTTGGCATAGAATATTGAACACACCAGGGACTGCCAAAAGAACGAACAAATCTGTCATGGAAGGAGTACAGCCAGAATGCTCTTTAGAAGCAAGAATGGCGAGACTATGTCTCACATACTTTGGACATGTTATCAGGAGGGACCAGTCACTGGAGAAGGACATCAGGCTTGGTGAAGTAGAGGGTCAGTGAAAAAGGAAAACCCTTAACGAGATGGATTGGCACAGTGGCTGCAACAATGGGCTCCAGCATAACAACAATTGTGAGGGTGGTGTAGGACCTGGCAGTGTTTTTGTTCTGTTGTACATAGGGTGGCTATGAGTCAGAACCGACTCGATAGCACCTAACAACAACAATAGATGAAGTGTGGTCTGATTATTCTTAGCAGTCAATGTGTACTGAATATCAGCTACATACAGAGGACTCTGTTTTAGGTTCTGGGAACCCAAGATGACTGCCCTTCAGGGATTTTTCCTCTTATTTCGGGAGACAGTACATGTCCATGAAAGATACATATCACTCCCAGGTAGCATAGACCTCCCACTATTATGTAAAATAAAACCATGGGAATTCTTTTTGTTTGGAGATAAATAATAGTTTACTTCATTAAGTGCAGCTATTGGGGCTATTGGTTTGGTTTGTACCAGCAATACTGTGAATAGGCTTTTGTCCTCTCAGTTCTCTTTACTTATTTCCTCTCAGTGCTTTTGTGGCCATCTCTTAGAAATAAGTGTACTAGAAAATGTAGAAGCCCACAGTCTGGAATCACTTTGAAGGAAGAGATTTGTTAAAGTTAGAGGGCAATTCTTAAACCTAGAGGTGCAGGAATCAGAGGGCTATGAATCTGTGCTGGGTGCTCTGGGCCTTGATGTACTGAAGCATGATTCCTTCCTTTAAAATAAACAAACCAACCACAGGCCTAACTGAGAGCTCCTTGTTTCTGCATGGGGCAGCAGCTTAGGAGAAGGAAGATGGGTGGAGCTAGGAGTAGTATGTGAGCTCCTCTTGGAGACTGATGGTTGGTGTACGAGGAACAAAGAGGCTGACCTGCTGCTGGAACTGGCTTCACAGGCCCTGCCAAGTGGGCCAGGCTCAGGAACTAAAGAGGCACACAGCAGTTCCCATCATAATAATAGGAACAGGTTGGAAGAGGTGGGTAGGAATGGGGATGTCAGCTGACTAAGGTGCATGTGACCCAGTCCATGGTCTTTTCAGTCACCCTCATATAAATTTGAAAGTTGGTTAATAAAAAAGGAAGACAGGAGAAGAATCAATGTGTTTGAACTGTGGTGTTAGTGAAGATTATTGAATATACCATGGACTGCCAAAAAAGCAAACAGATCAGTCTCAGAAGAAATGCGGCCAGAATGCTCCTTAGAAGCAAGGATGGTGAGATTGCTAGAAATGGAAATAAAGTAGAGGGCCAACAAAAATGAGGGAAACCCTCAATGAGGTAGGTGGATTGACACAACAGCCACAATCATGGACTCAAACATAGCCACAATCATGAACATAGCACAGGACTGGGCAACATTTTGTTCTGTTATACACAAGGTCACCATGAGCTGGAGCTGATTCAATGGCAACGAACAACAACATAGCAAAAACAATTGGGGAGAGCTGGGGAGGACCAGAGATGTCTAATGAGATAGAGGATCCTCGGCATCAGGGATTCTTCTGTTGCAAACAACAGGAGCTCAGCTATTCCTGGATTAAGCCTCAAAGGAGAGTATATTGACTCATACCTGAAAAGATCCATGGTAGGCTGGATTCAGGGCCTTGAACAATGTCATCAGCTCTCTTGGTCACTGCCATCCCTCTTCTTTCTTGTCTCAGAATTGCTTGGCATTGGGCATCTTTCTCTCAGGTAGGTTCTGTACGTGGTGGCCCCACAGCTATGCCTACCCAATGGTAAGACAGTTCTGGGGAGTGGGTCTCAGGAGGTGATTTGGATCACCCACTCTGCCCACTGTGGTCAGGGCGTGTGGTGTTCTAGCCAGGTCATGTGTATGTCCTTGGAATGAGATGCATCTCACTTAAACAACGTGGACTGAGAGTAGAAGAGAGATGGGATCTTATTGGCAAATCAAATCTCCATTACCATTACCCAGATAATGATGAATAGATGCTGGATAGGCAAAAAGTACCCATATCTGCGTGGGGCTGGGTGAATAATTAGGAGTTCAGAAGGTGGGTGATCAGCCATCCAGAAAATCCATCAGTGAGCTGCTGGAGCCAGCTACTGGCCTGGAGTATGGGGCTCACTTCAGCCTCACAAAGGGGAACTGCTCTTCTGTATTTTTAATGTAAAATGAACATAGAGTATAGAATAAAAAATGTAGATCAACTAGATTTTTTAATGCCTTCTTGAATAGTTTATAGTATTTGTAAAGCCATAGTAATGAGATAACTAGTTTTAAAGTCAGCTGTGGTACAAGTGACAGCACTGGATTAGCCTAAAGGTTATCAGACTTGTTGAGTTCTAAAAGTTAGAAAAGAGTTTATAAAACATACTTTACACATGCAAATATTGATGCATGCACTGAAAAAAGTTAAGATATCGTTCCTTCCTCCCTATCTCAGTTCCTGCTCCACACCCCACGTAAGAGCAGCTTTATTTACACAAATACGTTTTTGTGGTATTTACTACATATACCTCTTTTTCACCTACTGTTCCTGCCATCACACTGTGAAGAAAAATAGCTACTTTTAGAGAATCTGTGGTTTCAGGACCAAAGGAAGAGAAGAAATAGTACAAAAGAAGAATAGCCTAGGAGAGCTGCCCCTGGGGTGAGGACAAGACTGGTTAACTTTGCCACGATGGAGAGAGGGCCAGGCAGATGTTTTCCTGAGCTCAGGAAAGTTGTTTAACCTTGCCAAACCCCACACTGCACTTCTGTAAAACTGGGGCAACAACATACCTACCTGATGGTGTTGTTAACAGTGTCCAGTGAAGCAGTGTAAGTTCCTGCTGCACAGTAAGTTAAAACAAAACCACCAAACTAGTTTTTGTCGAGTCTTGCCTACCGTGAGCCCATGTGTGTGAGAGCAGAACTGTGCTCCACAGAGTTTGCAGTGGCTGTTTTTTCGGAAGTAGATCACCAGGACTTTCTTACAATGCTAGGCGGACTGGAACCTCCAAACTTTCACAGAATTTTAACCGATTGTGCTGCCAGGGACTCCAAATACTCAAGACATATTCATTACTCTCTTGCCCCTTCTGCATCACTGCTAATAGCCTGTTGATGTCCACATTTGGGTTAACAAGCATCTTTTTAAAAAATTATACCAATGTCTCTTGGAGCCTTAAGAAAGGACCATTCGCATTTTAACATGAGTTAATTCAGTTAGATTCTTTTCTCCTAATTCCTCAATAAGAAATGTAAATTCTGAACTGGATGAGATGGGGCAGGGGTGAATTAGTTCAATCTGTAGAATTCAGAGCAGTGACCTGGGCCTGGATAGGTGTCCCGGGACTTCGGATGAGGTCTGAAAACAGTGGAGCTCTGAGTAAAGGTGCATGGAAAGGGAGGTGGAAGAACGCTAGGTAAAGACTTTGATCCAGAATTTAGTTGCAGAATGGCTCTGGGTTCTGCAAAATAATCGGAAATTGCATGCTCTCTTCCCCTGCCCTCCTGTCCCCCATACTTCTTACTCCTAGCACTTGAGCTGGAATTGCTAGTATTGAATTAGGGGGCCTTATCAGGAAACACAGCCCCCATTTGTGACAGTGCTTCTCTGGGCAAACAACTTCAGTAACAGATAGCTTTCTAATGAGCTTCTGGAACTGTACCAGTTCAGGAAGCCAGGGGCTGCCTGCACTTTATAGATAATATTTTCATAATGCTTAGCCCTCCTGCACTTCCAAAGCTTCTCTTCTCCACATCTTAAGGAAGGGTATAAGAAGGGCTTCTTTTAGTTACTTCCTTTGCTTAATATATGTCTTGTACATGGTAGACACCCTACAGATTTAAAATTAAATTGAATAATGCATGATTTTTCCATTAATTGAAGAAAACTCTTAATTTTTTAAGTACAAGGCAGAATAATTTTTGAATAGATGACATAAATAACCTTATCTTTTAATTTTCTGATTTTTATCAAGTAATTTTGATAATTCATTTTACTTAGAAGAATATCTCCAGGAGCTGATTGGTCACACGTTTTTGAGTTAAGCTGTTTTTGTCCTCCTGAGAATTTCTCACATTGCTACCATGACATACACACAGATTTTGTTTTTCAAGGTTAAACAGACAGAGATAATCAGTTTCTTAAATATCAGTGTTCTAAACTGATTCCTAATCTAAGTACACAGCTATCCACACAGTCCTCACTCAGATTTTTGTGCTGAGAACTTATTTAGCCATCTCTATCACATTGTTGGTGCCTTGGTGGCACAGTGTTAAGAGCTCAGGCTGCTAACCAAATGGTCAGTAGTTCAAATCCACCAGCTGCTCCTTGGAAACCCTATGGGGCAGTTCTACTCTGTCCTGTAGGGTCGCTCTGAGTTGGAGTCAACTCGACGGCAACAGGTTTGTTTTTTTGGTTTATCAAATTGTTGGTCCTTTTATATTTATTTTATTCTAACCTCTCATTTCCTTTCTCTTCCTAAAAATGAGCGTGATGTTTAGGAATAATGGTGCTTTTGGTATCTTTTTAAGTTCAAATCAACAAATATTGACAGAGTACCTGTTGTATAGGAGATACTAGGCTAGGAGTTGTGGTGTAGATGGTGCCAACTTTCCTAAACCATTTCACACCTGAAATGAACTATGTACTCTAAGAGGTCACCTGTAATTTAAAAATGTAACTATGGATTGTAGATTTTATTTTCAAGAACTCGATGCCCTTAATTTAAGATTGAGTCATGCAGGTAAATGACCAGGCACAGACTGCACAAGGACGACCTGTAGTGGACACTTTGATGCTCTGCCCAGATCCCCTCTTCTCATGCTCATCCCCCGGCTGATGGGACATAAAATGTGATGACTCACAGCTGTGTTCTGCACTGAGCACTGCTCTTGGCCACAGGAAACTGCGTCTCCAAAGGCTGTGCCCCTCCAAGGAGGTGCTTGGAGCCTGTGACTGTTGCTGAGGGGCTATAAAGGCTCAACCCTCTTGCCTCGAATTGGGGAACTTCTACATCCCAGCTGGCCACCCCAGCTCTGGAGCTGCTTGTAGGATTGGCTGAGACCTGCATTGTGGGTCACTTTTTCCCTCTGCCTAGTGCCGCCTTCCTTACTTCCTTACAGGTGTATCTCCTGGGGCAACCCTAGTAAACCACAGGCACGCAGCTCTCCATTGCAGGGAACACTTCCAAGGAATTCAGCTTGACAGACACCATTCAGAATTTCTTGAAGTGATCTGTAAGTTTTAGGAAGAAACAATCAGATGCCATGGAAACATTGGCAGCAGTTTTGAAGGGATTCAAAGGGCGTGGTGACAGATGGGCATTTTGAAGACAATCAAGGGAAGTTTTGCTGGTAGGGTTACACCCAGACTTCAAATAACATTTATGGGAGGACTAAGAAACACAGAAGTACTGGAGGAGATGGACATTAGGTGGCACTAGAGGGCAGTGAAATTAAAGAGATTGCAAATGCTACAAAAAATCATTTATTATAGAAAACGATTCTAAGTTTTTTATAAGCATTTTTAAAAATCACCAAATGCTAATGTGGGAGGCATCTTTTTTTCAGCTACAAAAAAATCACTGTGGCCTGGAGAGTCAAGTGCTGCCAGAAAGCACCTACCACTTACTATTCATATACTACCTCATTTCTAGGATCACAAAATGATCTTTCCCTGTCAAATGTAAGAATTCTATGAATTAAGGGAGTGAATGATGTTCCTTTAATATGGGTCAGAGTACAAGGTCTTAAGGTGGTTAAATGACTTTCCAAACAATACATTTGCCTAATGCATAGTAGTTACTCAGATGTTTATGAATCAATGAATAAGGCTGAAGGTAGAGTCTAAATTCTGGAATATTTCTTTACTGTCTAGAGGAATGGAACTTCAGAAAACTTGCACAGTCTAATGGAATTCTTCACAGGAGATTTATCTATTGTTCCTCATTTACTTATTTAATCGTTTATTTATATCAGTATGGACATATGAATTTATTTTATACTTTGGGTTATATCAGCTGTTTTTGCTTATTACTGTAGTTATAGCTGTTGTAGGTAAATGTTATTTTAACTTTTTAAAAGTAGAATGAACTTCTAGGAATATATTCTCAGGATGTAATCAAAAGTATGAACCAAAATATGTATATAGAATTTTTCTTCACTTTGTTAACGGGGAAAAAGTAGAAATGACTCAGATTTCCAACAATAGAGAAATGTTTAATTACAGTAAATAAACTCTGGATTATTACATGAACATTCAAAATGTTTCCAAAGTGTTTTTTTTGATACGCACTTTTAAATAAACTTTATTTTTTAGAACAGTTTTATATTTGTAAATGTCAGAGATTGTTCAGAGTTCCCATATATCCTGTACCCAATTTCCCCTATTATTAATATCTTCCATTATTATAATATCTTTGCTACAATTTATGAACCAATATTTATACATTATTAACTTAAAATCCATACTTTATTCAGTTTCATCACATCATCTCAAGAGTACATGTGGTCAATATGATTTGTGTCTGTTGGTGTTGACCTTGATCGCCTGGCTGAGAGAGTTTTTGTCAGGTTTCTCCACTATGAAGTTATTCTTCACCCCCTCGCCTGCCGTCCCATACTGGGTTCTTTGAAAGGAAGTCACTGTGCATCCTGCACTTAAGAGTATGGAAATACGCTCTACCTCCTTGAAGGTGGTGTATTTACATAAATTATTTGGAATTCTTCAGCACGGGAGATTTGTCTGTTGTTCCTTATTTACTCATTTACTTATATCAGTATGGACTTATGAATTTATTTTATACTTTGGGTTATAACCCAGTACTACTTGTTATAGATTGAATTGTGTCCTCCAAAAATATGTGTTGTAAATCCTAACCCCTATACTGTGGATGTAATCCCATTTGGGAGTAGGGTTTTGTTTTTATTTTAATGAGGCCATATCAGTGCTGGGTGTGTCTTAAACCAATCAATTTTGAGATAAAATGAGTAGATTAGATACAGAGAAGCAAGCATAGATGGGGGAAGATAGATGCCATGCCACATAAACATCATCAAGGAACCAAGGAACAGAAGCTGAAAAGAGACAAGTACCTTCCCCCAGAGCTGACAGAGAGAGAAAGCCTTCCCCTAGATCCTGTGTCCTGAATTTGGACTTCTAGCCTCCTGAACTGTGAGAAAATAAATCTCTGTTTGTTAAAGCCACCCACTTGCTATTTCTGTTACAGCAGCACTAGATAACTAAGACACTATTTTATTGCTTAGATTGTTCCAGTTTCGGAGCTCTTTCTTCCTTTCAAATACCCCCATCATTGTTTTTTTTTTTTTTTTTTCCTTTCACTCTTCCTTACTTTCTGGCACTGTTAACATGCCCCAGGCTCATCTTGTATATTTCCTGTCCTAATCCTAGAGTCTCGCATGCATCTGTTTTATTCAGTCTGTATAGTGAGCAAATAATCTGAGAAACTATATGAAGAACAGGGCATCAGGATTAGAGGAAGGCTCATTATCAATCTGCATTATGCAGATGACACACCCTTGCTTGCTGAAAGTGAAGAGGACTTGAAGCATCTACTGATGAAGATCAAAGACTACAGCCTTCAGTATGGATTACACCTCAACATAAAGGAAACAAAAATGCTCACAACTGGACCAATACGCAACATCGTGATAAACGTAAAAAAGATTGACATTGTCAAGGTTTTCATTTTATTTGGCTCCACAACCAACACCCATGGAAGCAGCAGTCAAGAAATCAAATGACGCTTTGCACTGGGCAAATCTGCTGCAAAAGACCTCTTTAAAGTGTTAAAAAGCAAAGATGTCACCTTGAAGACTAAGGTGCGCCTGACCCAAGCCATGGTGTTTTCAATTGCCTCATATGCATTCAAAAGCTGGACAATGAAGAAGGAAGACCGAAGAAGAATTGACACCTTTAAATTATGGTGTTGGCAAAGAATATTGAATATACTATGGACTACCAACAGAATGAACAAGTCTGTCTTGGAAGAAGTACAGCCAGAATGCTCCTTAGAACATGAATGGTGAGACTACGTCTCACATACTTTGGGCGTGTTATCATGAGAAGGACATCATGCATAGTAAAGTAGAAGGTCAGCATAAAAGAGGAAGACCTTCAACAATATGGATTGACACAGTGGCTGCAAAAATGGGCTCAAGCATAAAAATGATTGTGAGGATGGTGCAGGACCAGGTGGTGTTTCGTTCTGTTGTACAGAGGGTTGCTATGAGTTGGAACCAACTCGACAGCATCTAACAACAACAACAACAATACTTGAATCAGCTTTTTCTCCAAGACTGATATTAGAAACCAAGATTTGGGAACTAGGTGTGTTCATTGTTATTGGGGAGCATTTTTAATGGCATGGAAAAGTGTTGATAATCTAAAAGTAAAAAAAAACATAAAATTAGATAAATGATGATATTGTGTCTATAATCTATAAATTCAAATTTATAGAAAAATACAGGAAAAAAACACCAAAATGTAAAATAGTGCATTTATCAAAGGGTTATGGGATTTTTGCTTTTACTTTCTTCCCTTAAGTATCATGAGTCTATGTACCTTATAATTAGTTAAAAAAGAAAAAAAGCAGCAATTTTTTAACTTAAAATAATTTTTAAAAAGCTAAATGTGGCAGGTCCTGGTAATTTTACCCATCTCCCCGGACTGTATTTTTAGTCATCATTAAGCTCCTATTTTCCATGAGTTCTCCCTTTATATACAAGAAATGGAGCCAGAAATTGTGTAGTCAACATCTGTTTTGAGGAGAGCTTGAGGGCAGTAATGTAATAACGGAAGTTTTTAGCAAACCACATATTGTTAACTGTCCTTGGCAGTGTGGAAATGACTCAAGAAGATTATTATTTCTTATATCAGGGTCCTAAACTTCAGTTATTTATGGTTTTTACCATATCTATTGCTCTGAGATAATCTTTAAACCTTAAACCAAAAATATCCTCTGAAATCTTCTTTAAACCAAACTATAGTTTAGCTGAATTAGTAAAGAATGTCTGCCTTAAGCATTATGCTTTTTTAAGATCTATGTGGGATCAAATTGACAACAGTAACTGGAAAAGTTAGATAGGAAGCTTACGGGGCAGTGATTAATTGATGTCAGCGATGGAGGAACAATTCAAAAAGGGAGGATGAGAATGGTTGCACAACTTGAAGAATGTAATCAAAGTCACTGAATTGTACATGTAGAAATGGTTGAATTGGTGTGTTTGCCATGTGTATTTTCAACAACAAAAATTAAATAAATTGTAAAAAAAAAAAAAGCATCCAGTGCTTTGGATAGACATAAATGCCCCAAGATACAGATAAACCACTTTTCCTTGTGCTGGTTTGTGACTGAACCTCTGTGTGGTTCAGCACTGTGCACGCACACATTGCTTAGGAGGATGGCGACTTACCGATTTCTCTGGAAGGACCTTTAAAAAGTTCTTGGGGCCGACTCCTTAAAGGCAGAATGCAATTAGATGCTTGATTGGGAATTAGCCTGGGTCTTTAATTCGTGGTTCTCTGACCCTTTGCTTTTTAAGTAGTGTATAACCTTTGTTCTCTGTACCCCTGTTTAAAAGAGGGAACATGAGTCACAATTCTCCAATTTTATCTTTTCCAAGAAAAGAATTAATATCGGCCCTTCTCATATTGTCCTCAGCGTACCTTCCAACCTCAGGCTTCAGGACCTGGAAACTTCCCATTATTCAAAGGGGTGAGTGTGGGACCAATTCCCTGTGGGCACCATCCTGGCTTTGCAGTGTCACTCAATTTATTCTTTCCCTGCTCTGAGTGGAAATATTTTTTTGTCCCAGCCCTAGTGTATGGTTAGGAAATGAAATAATGAGTTCTAAGACTGCTTATTACTTTCTTCTTTAAATTATCCAAGTCAAATTACATCTTTAAAATTTGGTAAATTCTAATTTTCTAAAATTTGTCTGGGTATTTCCATTTGTTCGTCTACTTCTCTGTAATTTATTGAAGACTGGCTTTATGTCAGGCACTGTCTAGTGCTGGGGATACTAATTCAGTAAGACATAGTTGCTGTCCTTCAGGAGTTTATAGTGTAGAGAAAACTATTTGTTCACCTTTAGTTAGATCTTTACAGGGTACAGAGAATCTAACTCATTATCTCTTACAACCTCTATCCAAGTTGGAAATAGAACAGTGGCTTCCAAATTTTTATGACTATCTTCATAATAAGAAACACGTTTTACATCAGATTCTGTACACATACCTACGTATACACAAATACTTAAACAACAAACTGAAAGTTACAAGAAACTTAGCAGGATGACGTCTAATATTTCCCACTCCATTCCATTTTTAAAAATAAAGTTGCTGTTTTGACCCATTTTATTGATTTTATGTCCCACTAATGGGTTGCAACCCACAATTTAAAAAAAGCACTGGTATTAATATGATTATTCCAGTTTTACAAATTATAACAGTAATGCTCCCAAAGGCTACTTGGGTTAGCCAAATCCCAGAGCAGGTGAGTGGCCGTGTCAGAATTATAGCCCATACCTGCAGTTCTCTGTCCTGCTTCTAAACTTATATACAAAACCAAAAACCAAACCTGTTGCTGTTGAGTCGATTTCAACTCATAAGGACCCTATAGGACAGAGTAGAACTGCCCCGTAGGGTTTCCAAGGAGCGACTGTAAGATTCCAACTGCTGACCTTTTGCTTAGCAGCTGAGCTCTTAACCACTGCACCACCAGGGCTCCCTAAACTTCTGTAGCACTTATTAAATAGATAATTAACTTGGCAATTAATATATGCAATGGCTTTTGGAATATATTTTTTATCGTCTTCAACTCCTATTTAGATTTTTTTGACTAAAACTTTGTCTTTCTAATTATATTTTGACCATCTTAACCCAGTATCCATGTCAACATTTTGCTATAGCCCCACATGGCTCAGCATAATGACATGTACAAGAGAGAGTTAATGCTAATTTTTGTTGAGATTTAGTACTGAATGGAGTCATCTGTAGATGATCAGAAAGGAAAATACTATTAACAGTTAAAATTGTGATGAACATGTGGGCTCTAAATCCAGTCTGCATGGGCTGGAATTCTGGCTCCAGCATTACTAGCTATGTGACATTGGGTAAGTTATTTAACTACTGTATTCCTTCATTTTCTCATCTAGAAATTGGAATATTTACCATTCATCTCATGAGGTTGTTTCAAGGACTAAATGAGTTAATCTGTGCAAACTACTTAGAACAGTGCTTGGCACATAGCAAGCCCTCAATAAATGGTAGCCCTCAGTAAAATGCTATTATTATCATTTTCAATACCATCATCATTTCTAATTGACTTTATAGGTAGCTTATAGAGAAATACCATTAGTGGAAAATTTAGGGTGTTGACTATAAGTGGATTGTGAGGAATTCAACAAGAAAGGGAAATATTTGAAACTCTGTTAGTCTGTTGTGGATGAAACGCTTCAGTAATTTGTGGTTTAGAAGACTAGGTTATTGACATTTCTATTGACTAAATTTTTTAGCAGGAGTTAAGAAAATTTTCTGACGAGTTAAAAAAAATTCTAGGAATTTATTGCTGATTCAATAAAAAGTTAATAGTATAATAGGTATTTTGTGGCCAGACTACAAGTATATTTAGCAATCATGAAAACTGCAAACTGAACAATAGACTGTCTGCTATTAGGATATTGGAATATGTTTTCAAAAAACAGCAAACTTACAGTTCCCTCTCTCCCTCCCCCCATGTCCCCACCACAGTGTTCTGTATACAATGAAATAAAGTGCCTTCTTTTCAGGACTTTCATAGTATTGGCTTTGAACATTCGTTTGGATTTGTGTATTTATTATTTTCTGAGTACTTTCTTATACTTTTTATTTTAATGATCTGTCTGGTAGTTACAAAGGATCACATGTATGTTCATCTTTGTTTTTAGTAACTGTCTTTTCATACATTTCATTGGGAAAGAGCAAAGGTGAAAATTCATTGTAGAAAGTTACCGTAACCTAGAACCTAGACTCAGTCTTTGAAGAGTCAGTGAGAACCCCATGTGTGTCAGAGTAGAGCTGTGCTGTATGGAGTTTTCAATGGTGGATTCTTTTGAAGAGGAGTTAATACAACTTCTGTGTTTACAGTACATTGTTTAATTGGATCTTGGTTACTTTTCTATTAAATTGCCATACATTATCCCTTTTTCTTGCTTTGAATGGAGTTATTAAGCTTCTCACTGTGGCCAGAGAGAACTCCTCAAATCATATGAGGCAGGTGGGTGTCACGTCTCCCAGCAATGTACTTGTATGTACGTGGATAAAAATTTTTGAACAGTATATGGATGAAAAGGAAAATTTAGAAATAAAATTCTATATCTGAAAAAGGCAGCTACTTTTGTATACATGAAATTAAAAAAATCATATTACACATTATCACTTCCATATTGGTCTCTTGTGTATACTGTCAGTTCATTATAATCTGCCATATTTATTGTCCTAGCTGCTAATTTTCATTTTCCAAAGACACCCAAGTATTTGTGTGCGTGTGTGTGTGTGTGTGTGTGTGTGTTTGTGTGGCTTATATGTTAGTCAGCATTGCATACATGGCAGCAAACTATTTTTAAAAATTATCTTCTGGAGGGTATATAAGTTGTCCTGGTGGCACAGTGGTTAAATGCTCAACTGCTAACCAAAAGGTCAATGATTTGACCCCACCAGCAGCTCTGCGAGAGGAAGATGTGGCAGTCTGCTTCCATAAAGATAACAACATTGGAAACCCTGTCAGACAGTTCTCCTCTGTCCTGTAGGGCCGCTGTGAGTTGGAGTGGACTCAGTGGCAATGGGGGAGGGTATATAAAAAGTCTTATTTATCTGTTTTGCATCTTAGGTTGTTAATGAATTATTAGATGGGCAGATTGCCAAGTTATTGATAGACTTGAGTTATATATGCTACAGTGCTTAATCCTTGGGAATTAAATCAGTCAGCTTGACAGTATGGGATCTGATATTTATGTGTAAGGTTGATCCTTCTCATCTATTTGTTATTTGTCAAAGGCAGAAAAAGTGAGGGTTAGGAATGTATACATATGGGAAAAAATAGGAATGGAGTCTCTAAGAAACCAAAGTGTAAAAGTACAGACCCTAGAGCCAGACTGTGTAGGTTCAGATCCCGGCTCTGCTGCTCACTGGATATGTGATTTAGGGCAAGTTTCCAGATCTCTTTGTGCCTCAGTTTCCTCATCTGTTAATAGTAGTAGTATCTATTACTGCTATTGTTACTAAAATTATTGTAAAAATTAATTAAATATGTGTAAAGTACTTATGACAGAATCAGACACTAGTAGGTATCATATGAATGGTAACTATTATTATTACTATATGTAGAAATTAAAACTACTCACTAACATTATTATAAAGGAACACTGTGGTTGTTTTAAGTTCTGGTTTCTTCCAAACTATGGCACTCCCAGAGGTATTTCAAGAGCAAGTGAAAGGCCATGAAAATAGGAAATCCACCAGCAAGACACAAAAACTCAGCCCAAACTCCACCATCCACATGAAAATTAGTAGTTAAATACTGTTAATAGGCCGAATTGTGTCTCCTAAAAAGAGATGTTGAAGTCCTAACCTCGGTACTTGTGAACGTGACCTTGTTTGAAAATAGAGTCCCGAGATGCAGAGGGTGGGCAGGGGTCAGAACAGAAGTCACTATGAGAATTTATCACGGGTCCTTATAAAAGAGGAAAAGAGACACATACACAGACGGAAGCCAGCACGTGAAGATAGAGGCAGAGATTGGAGTTACGCTGCCACAAACCAAGGAATGCCAGGGATTGCCAGGCACACCCTAGGAAGAGGTACGGAAGGATCTTCCCTTAGCACCTGCAGAAAGCTCATGGCCCTGCTGGCATCTTGATTTTGGACTTCTATCTTTCAGAAATGTGAGACAATACATTTCTGTTGTTTTAAGCTATGCAGTTTGTGGTATTTGTTACAGCAGCTCTAGAAACTAATGCAAATACTTTCCCTAAATTTGAGAAATGTGTAAAAAAAACTGCTTTTCTAGTGATGATAATAGCTCATGAAATCCAAATCCTTACCATGATCTATGAGGCCTGCATGATCTAGACCCTGCCTACTTCTTCAACTTGAATTTCGACCACTTTCTTCCTTGTTTACTAGAAGGTAGTCCTACTGGCATTCACTGAGTTCCTCTAACAGCCAAGCTTGTTCTCCCCTCAGAGTTTTTGCACTTGATGTTCCCTCTGCCTAGAAAGCTCTCGTTTCATGTTTTTTGCATGTCTGAATGTCTGGCTCCTTCTCATCTTTTAGGCTGCACCAGAACTCCATTCTCCAGTCCTATGTAACACTGGTTAGTAATAATTACCTCTGTTCTGCTCTCAAATCTGCATCAGGTGATCTTTGCCAGGCCTTGCAGAGTTTTACATTTGTACTGTAGCCCTTGGCCAAGGACCCGTGATAAATTCTCATAGTGACTTCTGTTCTGACCCCTGCCCACCCTCTGCATCTCGGGACTCTTCTGTTTCCTCAGCTTACCAAGATCTCTGCTCTAATTGGTATGTGTTGCCCTGAGCTGCCCCAGGAAAGTCCAATCCTGAACTCAACTCATATGTTTCTCTTCTTTCTAGGACCATAGACATTGCCACCGTTGTTCCAGGTCTGAAAAAAACAACCTTCTGTATTTTTCTCATTTTGTAGTTGTTCTTCCCTTTTTCTGTCCAATCGCATCTTTTCTTATTATTGAGGATTTTCTGTGATTTCATTTATCCATTACTTTCACAGTCCCTCATTACCACATATCAAATAGCTGATGTCTAAGAAAGCCACATTTTTCTTCTACACACAATCATAAGGAAAGTCAAGGTCTTCATGTCATACATCTGTGTGTCCCTCCTCGTGCTGGAGATTATCCTGTTTATTCATTCACATGTGCTTAATGTCCTAATTTTGACAGAAGCTTTAAAGATTTCTTAGTGAGGGAGGTGTTTTTATGAGATATATTGCTTCCCTTTCCTGGGCTACCACCGATCTAATTTATATTACGATAGATTTAGTTTGCATTTTCTAAAATTTTATACAAATGAAATCTTAATATCTAACATTCTTTTTTGTTTGTCTTCTTTCACTTGATATGATTTTGAGATTTATTAATGTTGTTTCAGATATTAATAGCTCATTCCTTTTTATTGCTGAGTAGTATTCCATTGTCTAGATATACTTTGATTTCTTTATCCATTCACCAGTTGATGGACATTTGTGTTGTTTCCAGCATTGTGCTATTACAGATAAGCCTGAGAACTTGTTTGCTTCCAATAGAATTTTCCCTCACTGCTTCTTACAATTCAGTAATTTAGGGACTTTTGTTGAAAGACTGTCTTTAAAAAGATGCCAACCATTAAAAAATTCCCAGAATCCCAATTTAATATACAAATGACTGATTTTGTGTAATACTTTTCCTCTTTGTTTTCCTTTCTTTTTTTTTATTAATGCCTCACCAAAAATAAATGGGAAGCAAAAAAGGGAAGAAAGGTGAAGAATAATGTACCAAATTAGAGAAATCTAATTTTTGTTTGTTAGAAGATCAATCTATTGATTTCTAGTTGAAAATTGCCACAGGGTTGTGAATTTTAAGTGAATAAGGGATGCTTCATTTGAATTAAATGATTATAAACATTTCTCTGAGAACTTTTTTTTTTTTAACTAGGCCTTTTGCCGGGGCATCTTGATTCATAAAGGTGTTGATGTTCATTAAACCTTATACACAATTTATATTTTTACTGTCTCTGCCTGTTTTTAGTCAGTGAGAAACTATGGTTTAGTGTTTCCTTTTCTGGTAAGCATGTAGCTTTCTAGCTTTTCAGACTATTTTGCGTTGCGGAGTTGGGCTTTAAAATCTCCTCCAGAAGAGGAAGTGACTCATTTAAATATAGTAGCATGTAGGTGTCTGATGAATTTTGCTGCCAGGTAGAAATAGACTGTAGTGCCAGTGTAAATGGAGTTTTATAGCTACTAAAATCTGAAGGATTTCATTTTTCCTAGGAATTTAAATTGGGGGAAAATAACTTCAGAAGTTGGTAAGGGCTCTCCGTTCTGAAAGAGCTTTGGGCAAATTAGAAAGTGATATGAATGCTGTGAAAATGCCGATGGCCTAATGTAAGGATGACGTGTTCTTTGAGATGCTTTTTCCTCCCTAAAATATAGATTTGAGACTGTGCAAGCTTGAGCAGGATGATACCCAGGTGTAGTGTAGGTGTGGTGTGTGAGATCACACAGGCCAATTTTTAAGACTTCCAACGCTTATGAATTTAAACAGAAATCTCCAAGTCTCTGTGTTCTTCAGGCTGCTGTGATATAAAGAAATGAAATGAGTACAGTTATCTTCTTCTGCGGACTTCTTAATGTTCTAAAAATGTTGGCATTGTCCTCATTTGGGGACCATGAGAAGTTAAGTTGACAATACTGTATTGTCCTGCAAAGCATCTGCTATACTGGGAAATGACAATTATCTTTACTTGATGCTTTCTTTCAGTTAAATGATTATAAGCATTTCTCTGAGATTTTTTTTCTTTTCTTTCCTTTTTTTCTTATTGTGTTTTAAGTGAAAGTTTACAGCTCAAGTTAGCTTCTCATATAAAAATTTATACACACATTGTTATGTGACCCTAGTTATTATCCCTGTAATGTGACAGCACACGCCTTCTTTCCACCCCAGATATCCGGTGTCCATTCAACCAGGTCCTGTCCCTTTCTGCATTGTCATCTCACCTCCAGACAGGAGCTGCCCATTTAGTCTCGTGTATCTACTTGAGCTAAGCAGCACACTCTTCACCAGTATAATTTTATGTCTTCTACTCTAGCCTAATGTTTGTCTGAAGAGTTGGCTTTGGGAATGGTTTTAGTTCTGGGTTAACAGAGAGTCTGGGGGCCATGTCCTCTGAGGTTCCTCCAGTCTTAGAGTATTAAGTCTGGTCTTTTTACTAGAATTTGAGTTCTGCACCCCACTTTTCTCCTGCTCCATCAGGGACTCTCTGTTGTGTTCCCTGTCAGGGAGGTCATTGGTGGTAGCCTGGTCTCAGGCTGCTGAAGTCTCTGGTTATGTGGCCCTTTCGTCTCTTGGACTAATACTTTCCTTGTGTCTTTTGTGTTCTTCATTCTCCTTTACTCCAGGTGGGTTGGGACCAATTGATGCATCTTGGATGGCCGCTCGCTAGCATTCATGACCTCAGACGCCACTCACCAAAGTGGGATACAGAGCATTTTCTTAATAAACTTTATTATGACAGTGACCCCTAGGGACATCTATGTCGCCTGAAACCATAGCCCCCAGACACCTACCTCTGCTACTGTGTTCCTCAAAGTGTTTGGTTGTGTTTAGGAAACTTCTTAGCTTTTGGTTTAGTCCAGTTGTGCCGACTTCCCCTGTATTGTGTGTTGTCCTTCCCTTCCCTAAGATAATTCTTGTCTACTATCTAGTTAGTGAATTCGCCTCTCCCTCCCTCCCCACCCTCTTGCCATTGAAGAATGTTTTCTTCTGTGTTTAAACCTTTTCTTGTGCTCTTACAATACTGGGTCTCATACAATATTTGTCCTTTTGCAACTGACTAATTTCACACAGCATAATGCCTTCTGGATTCATCCATGTTGTGGGATGTTTTGCAGATTCTTTGTTGTTCTTTATCGTTGCTTAGTATTCCATTGTGTGAATATACCATACTTTGTTTATCCATTCGTCTGCTGATGCGCACCTAGGTTGTTTCCATCTTTTTGCTGTTGTGAACAGTGCTGCAGTGAACATGGGTGTGCATATGTCTATTCGTGTGACGGCTCTTATTTCTCTAGGATGTATTCCAAGGAATGGGATTGCTGGACAGTATGGTACTTCTAGCTTTTTAAGGAAGTGCCAAATCGATTTCCAAAGTGGTTGTACCATTTTACATTCCCACCAGCAGTGTATAAATGTTGCAGTCTTTCCACAACCTCTTCAACATTTATTATTTTATGTTTTTTGGATCAATGCTAGCCTTGTTGGGATGAGATGATATCTCATTGTAGTTTTGATTTGCATTTCTCTAATGGCTAAAGATAGTGAACATTTCCTCTTGTATCTGTTAGCTGCCTGAATGTCTTCTTTGGTAAAGTGCCTGTTTCCCATCCTTTGCCCATTTTTTGATTGGGTCATTTGTCTTTTTGTTGTTGAAGTTTTTCAGTATCTTGTAGATTTTAGAGATTAGACCCTGGTCAGATATGTCGTAGCCAAAATTTTTTTCGCGGTCTGTAGGTTGTCTTTTTACTCTTCTGGTAAAGTCTTCTGATGAGCCTAAGTGTTTAATTTTTAGGAGCTCCCAGTTATCTAGTGTCTCTTCTGGTGTTTGTGCATTGTTAGTTATGGTTTGTATTCTGTTTATGCCATGTGTTATGGCTCCTAGCATTGTGTCTATTTTTTCTTCTATGATCTCTATCATTTTAGATTTTATATTTAGGTGTTTGATCCATTTTCAATTAGTTTTTGTACATAGTGAGAGGTATGGGTCTTGTTTCATTTTTTTGCAGGTGGATATCCAGTTATGCCAGCACCATTTGTTAAGGAGACTGCCTTTTCCCTAATTAATGGACTTTGGGCCTTTGTCAAATATCAGCTGCTCATAGATAGATGAATTTACGTCTGGAGTCTCAATTCTGTTCCACTGGTCTATGTATCTGTTGTTGTACCAGTACCAGGCTGTTTTGACTACTGTGGTGGTATAATAGGTTCTAAAATCAGGTAGTGTGAGGCCTCCCACTTTGTTCTTCTTCTTGAGTAATGCTTTACTTATCTGGGGCCTCTTCTCTTTCCATATGAAGTTGGTGATTTGTTTCTGTATCTCATTAAAAAATGTTGTTGGAATTTGGATGAGGATTGCATTGTATTTCTGGATTGCTTTGTGGGATCGACATTTTTACAATGTTGAGTCTTCCTATCCATAAGCAAGGTATGTTTTTCTACTTACATAGGTTTCTTGCAGTAGTGTCTTGTAGTTTTCTTTGTATAGGTCTTTTACATCTCTCGTTAGATTTATTCCGAAGTATTTTATCTTCTTGGGGTCTATTGTAAATGGTATTGATTTGGTGTTTTCCTCTTCAAAGTTTTGGTTTGTGTAGAGGAATCCAGCTGATTTTTTTATGTTTATCTTGTATCCTGATACTTTGCTGAAATCTTCTATTAGTTCTAGTAGATTTCTTGTGGATTCTTCGGGGTTTCCTGTGTATAAAATAATAACTTGTTGCCGTCGAGTCGATTCTGACTTATAGCGACCCTATACGACAGAGTAGAACTGCCCCGTAGAGTTTCCAAGGAGCGCCTGGTGGATTCGAACTGCTGACCTTCTGGTTAGCAGCCGTAGCTCTTAAGCACTATGCCACCAGAGTTTCCATATAAGATTATATCATCTGCAAATAGTGATACGTTTACTTCTTCCTTAACAATCTGGATACCCTTTATTTCTTTTTCTAGCCTAATGGCTCTGGCTAGGACCTCCTGCAGAATGTTGAGTAAGAGTGGTGATAAAGGGCATCCTTGTCTGGTTCCTTTTCTCAGGGGGAATGCTTTCAGACTCTCCCCTTAAGATTATGTTGGCTGTTGGCTTTGTATAAATGCCTTTTATTATGTTGAGAAATTTCCCTCCTGTACCTATTTCACTGAGAGTTTTTATCATGAGTAGATGTTGACTTTGTCAAATGCCTTTTCTGCATTGATTGATAAGATCCTGTAGTTCTTGTCTTTCCTTTTATTTATGTGATGGATTACATTGATTGTTTTTCTAATGTTGAACCATCCCTGCATACCTGGTATAAAACCCACTTGATCATGTTGAATTATTTTTCTGATATGTTGCTGAATTCTATTGGCTAGAATTTTGTTCAGGGTTTTTGCATCTATATCATGAAGGAAATGTTCTTTTTTTGTAACATCTTGACCTGGTTTTGGTATCAGGGTTATGCTGGCTCCATAGAATGAGTTTGGGAGTATTCCATCCTTTTCTGTGCTCTGAAAACCTTTAGTGGTAGTGACATTAACTCTTCTCTGAAAGTTTGGTAGAATTCTTCAGTGAAGCTGTCAGGGCCAGGGCTTTTTTTGTTGAGAGTTTTTAAATTGCCTTTTCAATCTCTTCTTTTGTTATAGGTTTATTTAGTTGTTCTACCTCTGTTTGT
>NW_004443968.1:10599739-10609265 GCF_000243295.1 Trichechus manatus latirostris | reverse complement strand
AGGAGAGTCATGTGGTGTTTTATTTTGGACACCTACTGAAACCATCCTGTCCTGTTTTTGTAAATGTTTTGTTATTGTCTGCTGTCTTCGTGGCATTCAGTAGTTATTTTTCTCATTTATTGATTGTAGATTTTTTTGTTTCGTCCCTTTTTTAAAAAAAAATTTGAGTGTGTCTGAGCAGGCAGACTGTTTGTTCTTTGCTGTTTGCTCATCTGCGGGCACAATACTTTTCACCTCCTTCTTCAACTGGCAGGGTCAGTCACTCAGATATGGTACAGCAGGGCAGGTCTAGCTGAAGAGGAGTTACTGGGACGGGTTGTTTGTGGCACTTACTATAGCCACCAGAGCGGGTCGGTAATCAGTGCAGGGAAGGTTCCAGTAGGCTGTGCCTGTACTGCTTGGTGGTATGATATCAAGCTCATGGTGCAGGTAGGCAGGATCCAGCGGGGAGATTGTTATGTATGGAGCTAAGATGGATATGGGAGAGAGGAGAGAGGAACAGGAGCCAAAAACATACAAACAAACAAAAAAGAATGCTAGGGGAGCTTGCCGTTGGAATGGAGAGATGAGAGACTATGAAATGGAGAAAAACGGAAAGAGGAGGAGGAAAATAAGAAAATAATGAACAAATAAGAATCCGAAAGGTTAAAGAACCGCAAAGTTCCCAGGGATCCCACTGGTGCAGCTATGAGGTCTGGGGAAGTCGCTCTCAGGTTTTGCGGTAGAGCCTGGCTAGAAGGCATAGGGGTATACAACGCCAGGTATTCAGGGAACAGAAAGAGAAGAAAGATATAGAGAGACGAGGAACTGAACAATGAAGAAAGACAAAAAGTGAAAAAGAGGAAAAAGAAAACAAAACCAATTTAAAAGAAAAGAAAAGGAAAGGCCCCCAAAGAAACAGGAAAAAAAAAAAAAAAAAAAACGTAAAAAAAAATGCCCTCAGGGATCCCTCTGCACATCTGTGGAAGCCAAAGGGGAGTCTCCCTGCCACGCAGCTCAGCCGGCCAGAAAGGGCTCCCAACTCAAGAAAAGGAAAACAAAACAAACAATTCAAAACAAACGAACAAAAGCCCCGGGATCCCACCAGCGCGTTAGCCCATACCAGGAGGCAGCTCCACACTCGAACGGAGCTCCTCAGCCCCTCCGGAAGAAGCAAAGATGGCACATGGAGCCAGGTACTTGAGCGAAGGGAGGGGGAGGTGGCGAGAGGCAAGGCAGAAATCAAAAGAAGCAGGAAAAAAAAAAGCAACAGTAGCAGCCAACAAATGGCACTCAGAGAGCCAGCTAGTGTGTGCTGGTGTTTCTGGACAAGAGACTGTGTCCATGGGAAGCAGAGGGGTCCCGAGTGTGGGTGAAGAAGGGTAGAGAGTGGGAAAGCATATATCACAAATTATTGGAGCTCTGCAGCCCCTCAGGAAGAAGCAAAGATGGCGCATGGAGTGAGGTACTCGAGCGAAAGGAGGGGGAGGTGAGGAGAGGCAAGGAAGAAATAAAAAGAAGCATAAAAAAAGCAACACCAGCAGCCAACACATGGCACTCAGAGAGCCACCCGTTCGGGTGTGTGGAATCTAAGCAGCCTCTGTTTCCCGGTGAAGAGACTGGCCGCTGGAAGCAGAGGAGGCTGAGTCCGGGTGAAGAAGGGTGGGGGCTGGGAAAGCGTATATCGCCAATTACCGGTTGTTTTGTCTCCCGCTGGAAGCTCCGTGAGGCTGCTTTCTCGTACCCCCGTTTGCTGGTCTCTGATAGGATCCGCGCTGCGTTAGCTGGTAGGGGACCTCTGCATGAATCTCTCCTCACTCTCCATTCTCTGTCAGTTTTCTCACTCCATTTGGTGCTTGGCTGAGTTCTTTATCTCTTCAGTTGATGTTTTAGGGTTTCAGGATTGTTGTATTCTCTGTTCGGCTTAGTTTTTCAGATCTTTGCTGTGGAGGGACGGCGTGGTGCTTCTGCCTAGGGGGCCATTTTGTCGGAACTGCATTATCTGATGTTATTGATTTTCTAACTAGATGACTCCCTTTAATATTTCATGGAATTTTGGTTTGGTTTTACAAATTCCTTAAACTTCCATTTATCTGGAAATGACCTAATTTCACCATCATATTTAAGAGACAGTTTTGCTGGATATGTAATTCTTGGCTGACAGTTTTTTTCCTTCAGGGCTTTATCTATTTCATCCCATTGCCTTCTTTCCTGTATGGTTTCTGCTGAGTAGTCTGAGCTTATTCTTATTGTCTCTCCTTTGTAGATGACTTTTCATTTATCCCTAGCCCCTCTTAAAATTCTTTATCTTTGGTTTTGGCAAGTTTGATTATAATATGTCTTGGTGACTTTCTTTTGGGATCTACCTTATGTGGGGTTCGGTGAGCATCTTGGATAGATATCTTGTCATCTTTCACAATATCAGGGAAGTTTTCTGCCAACAATTCTTCAACAATTCTCTCTATTTCCTGTTATCCTGCCCATTGTGGGACTCCAATCACTCATAGGTTATTCCTCTTGATAGACTCCCACATAATTCTTGAGTTTCTTTGTTTTTTAAAATTTTTTTAATCTGATCTTTCCTCAGATAAGTTGGTGTCAAGTGCTTTATCTTCAGTCTCACTAATTGACCGCCATTGCCTCAATTCTGTTCCTATGACTTTCTATTGAGTTATCTAATTCTGAAATTTTATTGTTGATCATTTGGATTTCTATTTGCTGTTTGTGGATTCTTGCAGCCTGTTAAATTTATCATTATGCTCTTGTGTAACCTTCTTATTAAGTTCCTTTGTTGCTTTGTCTGTGTATTCCTTGGCTTCTTCTGTGTTTTGAATGATCTCCTTCCTAATCTCTTGAAGAGTTCTGTATATTAATCTTTTGAATTCTACTTCTGATAGTTCCAAAAAATTCTCTTCCTTTAGAAGGTTTCTTAGTTCTTTGTTTTGATAGCTTGCTGAAGCTATCATGGTCTGCCTCTTTATGTGATTTAATATTGACTGTTGTCTCTGAGCCATCATTAAGTTATTATATTTATTTATTTTATGTTTCCTTATTGTGTCCTAGCTTCTTGTTTTGTTTTGTTTTGATATGCCCAAATAGGCTGCTCATGTGAGCTAGTTTGATTTTTGGCGTCTTTGTAGCTCTCATGTCCTGTCTTCAGGTGGCTAGAGCTGTTACTAGGTTTGTGAGCCAAGGAGTCCATTTACTTTTCTTGTGTGGATTCAGCTCAGGTGTCCAGATCATCAGTCACTGAGTGTGTGGTGCAGGCTCTCACCTACAGTCCTAAAGGGGGAGGGGTGATTGGAGTACTCGCAGGTTCCTTGCTGCAGTAGGAGTTCTTGCACTGAGCAAGGCAGGGGGCTGACTGTTGCCACTGAATTTCTGGGTGGAAGGCATGTCCCTGGTCCCTAGGGCATGCAGGTAGGTGGGTTCTGCAGCTGGACTATGGCACCCAGTGCTGTTGGCTGTAAGTACTGGCAGTCTCCACTTTTTCTTGGACCCCTCTTGTGGGTGGCTTGGTCTAGTGGGTGGAGCCACTAGTCCTCAGGCCCCTGATATGGGTAGGTGAGGAACCTGATTAATCAACAGAGTGGTGTCAAATGTCACGAATCTGCCACTCCTCTTCTGGTTGATACAAATGAGAATAGGCTTCAGGTATATACACTGTTGTGTGTGCTAATGAGGGCCTATGCTATTGAAATGGGCCCACACAGGTCTTTGCAGAGGTGAAAGGCATTTAAAGTCCGTAGAACCCTTATGCCTGTGCCTAGGCAAAGGGGCTGTGCCTGCCCTGAGTTTCCAGCTTAGGGGAGCTGGCAGATTTTTTTTTCCTGGTTTTTAATTTGTTTCCTTTCCAAAGCTGGGAGAATGGCTCAGGGCACGTGACGGGTCCTGCTTCTGGCCCAGGGGGTCAGCAATTGCTGAAGCCAAACCGGGACCTGGAGCAGAGCAAGGAGGGGTCAGGTAAATTGGAGAGAGGTCCTTCACAAAAGGAGGGTTGTTTTTGACTGTGTGGTAGGTTAGATGCATGTACTTATCCTTCCTTGATTGAGTGTAACTTTTCACTGGTTCTGGAGGGTTGAGTAGACTCTACGTTGCTCAGCCTCTCCTGATGCGGAAACCACCTCCGATGTGTCACTGTTTGCCTCCCTGTACGCACCAGCTGGTCCAGTTTGCAGGGTGCGGGTGCCAGCCAGACAGGTCAGGCAACTCCTCGCTGCTTCTGAACTCTCTTCTCCTTCCCCTGCCACTCAGTCCGATTCCTCAACTTTGTCTTTGGTGTTCAGGGCTCCTAGATTGTCATATATAATTGATTCACTTGTTCTTTTGGGTCTTTGTTGTAAGAGGGACCACAAGAAGCATCTGACTACTCTGCCGTCTTGGCCCCACCTTCCTGAGATTATTTTTTTTTAACACTTTTGCATGGGCGTTCTGGTTCATAAAGGTGTTGATGTTTATTAAGCCTTATACACGATTTATATTAGTGCTTTTAGGCACAATTTGATTCGTAAAGGTATTGATGTTAGTGCCTTTAGGCATAATTCCCTCATGGATAAACCCAAAAAATAAACCCGTTGGCTTTGAGTCCATTCTGACTCATAGTGAACCTGTAAGACAGAGTAGAACTGCCCTATAGGGTTTCCAAGACTATAATCTTTATAGAAACAATTTGCCACATCTTTCCCCCATGGAGCAGCTGGTGGGTTCAAATTGCCAACCTTTTGGTTAGCAGCCGAGTGCTTTAAGCACTGCACCACCAGGGATCCTTTTCCCTCATGGATGGGGATCATGAAACATGAAGGACAATAGTGTTTAGTAGCTATCTGGCTAATTAAAGATTTTTTTCCCCCTAATAAAGCCAAATTCCACTAGTTATTATAGTGCCTAATAAAGTACTTAATAAATTTTCATGAAAATACTGAAAGATGATGTTCTGAAATTTAAAGTTCCTCCTCAAGGTGTGATTGTAAAATTATTTATTTTTTAATCTTTGTGATTCATGGAAATAATTGTAACCATTTTGATTTTTTGAAACTTTTCTGTTTTTATTATTTTATTGTTAATTATTTTTTAACGTGCAATATCTTATTATAGTACCTCCTAGGATTTGTGAAACTAGTCAGGAATCTGTACTTAAGGACAATGTGCCAAAATTTTTTTTAAATGGTATACGTGTTAGTTTAGAAAAAAATCTGATAAATAATACTTACAGTATAAAATATTCTACTAGAATACTTTCTAATATGTTCTTTATCTCAGGTGAAATGGAGATGAGTGTATGTATGTGTGTGTGTGTGTGTGTGTGTGTTAGTAAACAACAAAGAAGGAAATATTAGACCAACTCGTCAGAATGTAAGTCATAAGTATGAAAAGAAATGTGGATGATAAAAGGATGATGAGAGATTCTAAAGGTAAAGGATTGTTTTTTGTTTCAACCAAAAATGGTATGCTCTTTAGACTTCAGTGTGCATGAACAAGTTTAATCTTCCTAGGCATATATAGCTTACAAAACTCTCACAAATATAAGTTGGCACTGAGTTGGTAGGTGACAGTTCTATTCAACAAAAAAATTTGTTGAATATTCATGGTTTGTCAAACACTATCCTAGATAATAATTGTCATGATTTGAATTATGTCCTCCAAAAAATGTGTGTATCAATTTGTCTGTGCCATGATTCCCAGAATTGTGTGGTTGGCCTCCATTTTGTGATTGTAATTTTATGTTAAAGAGGATGAGGATGGGATTGTAACACCACCTTTACCCAGGTCACATCCCTGATCCAATGTAAAGGGAGTTTCCCTGGGGTGTGGCCTGCACCACATTTTATCTCTCAAGAGAGAAAAGGAAACGGAAGCAAGCAGAGATTAGGCACCTCATACTACCAAGAAAGGAGCACCAGGAGCAGAGCACGTCCTTTGGACCTGAGGTTCCTGCACAGAGAAGCTCCTAGTCCGGGGGAAGACTGATGATGACAAGGACCTTCCTCCAGAGCCGACAGAGAGAGAAAGCCTTCCCCTGGAGCTGATGCCCTGAATTTGGACTTCTAGCCTACTAGACTGTGAGAAAATAAATTTCTCTTTGTAAAAGCCATCCAGTTGTGGTATTTCTGTTAGAGTAGCACTAGATGACTAAGACAATAATGTAGAGCATCTGTCCTCAAAGGGCCATAGCATGGTCGGGTAACAGAGAAGTAGACCAAAAATTACGATCTGGAGCTTAGGGATACATTGACGTTCAGCCCTGATCTCACTATTCAGCCCAAACCTTCTACCAGGTGTCAGACTTTGAAGAGCAAATGTTCACCTCAGCATTCTTTCTGGCATCCCTGAACTTGAGTCTGATCACCAAGTTAACAACATATTTAATCTGCATAACAGTATTATGTAAGCATGGTACAACATTCTAATGTAAGGTTTATATCTGAAGGTTAATTTTTAAATATAGGTAAGTGTTGTAGATGTAACAGAATGAAAATATTCTTGTGTGCTTTATGTGTTGAATGTTCAATTTCAAATAAATAAATAAAAGAATAGGTTGATAAATAGTAAAAATATTAAGAGATATTGCATTAACTGAATAACTTTAGGAAGAGTGTTATATAGTTTCAATAAACAAATGTTTATAAAATTAAAAAATTTAAATATAAACAAACATGTAAATGATAAAATTTAAATAACAATACGACTTAGAAGAATACAGATGAGATCATGTCATAGATCTTCTAATCTTTTTCAAATTATTTGTGTGTGTATTAGCATTTATAACTTAAGCAAAATAACCATCAATATTTAATTCTGTTTAAGCTAAGGGTATTCCAAGAGGAAAATCCCTTTGATAATTCTTCTTATTCTATGAGAAAGACTTAGAAGCAGAACATCAACTTTAGTTCTCAAAATTTTATGAGGAGGTAGAACGTGTAATTGTAACAACAAGCATGAGAAATCGTCTTCAATCAGATGTAATAATAATACAAAGTGTAAAGAAAAAAAATGTTAGAAAAAGTGAGAAACGCCAAAATATCAACTGATCTCAGTTAAAATTGAGCATTTATTTAGTAAAGCAGATGTGTAGCATGGTGACTGCAGGAGTAATCTAGTGACTGACAGGGCTGAGAAATAATTCTTTCATAGCTTTTCTTACTAGTAGTTTTTATAATGAAATTATAATAATTCTCATATTAATTAAAACATTTGATAAAGTTTCATAGTTATTCTTACAGTCCATGAATTCATTTTGCTGTAGTGAAACGTGACTTCAACCTCAGCTTTGTACATATGCAGATTTTAAAACTTGGTCTCTACTAGACAAAGGTGCACACAGGGTGCTAATAGAAGGGGTTTTAATTCAGTTTGGGGCTCATGGAAAGTTTTTCTGTTGTCTCAAAAGATGAGTGGGAGTTCACCTTGTAAAGAGGGAGTAAAAGGAAGGAGGATGGACCACAGGTGGCCTAGTATTATTGGAGCATAGAGTGTGAGGCTGGGGTTGTAGGTGGTGGGACTAGGGAAGACCTGGGTCATGGAGGATTTCTCAGCAAAGCTTAATAGTTCAGGCTTTCTCTTATCAAGAGTTTTAAGGAGAGTGATTTGCTCAAATTTATATTTTAGATCATTCTCTGATTGTTTGAGTGGCAACAATGTAGAGGTTGGTTTTGGCAGAGCCAATACTATTTAGAAAGCTACTGGAATGATCAAGGGGAAGGATGAGGAGGACCAGATTGGGACATAGGCAGAACTGAGAAATGTTTCAAAAATAAAATCAGTAAGATTGGCGATAACTGCATTGGGGGAGAGAGAGTGGGTTCTAAAAAGCTGCCTAAGCTTTATGGTGGTAACTGAATTGCATGGTTAGAAGGAGTTAATGCAGGAGGAGGTGAAGTTTGTGGTGAAGGAAGATACGATGAAATGGTTAGGCCAGCAGGCATCTGGACTACTGAGTTGAAAGTTCTAGAGAGTGATCAGTCATGCCCTGAGGGAGGTGTAGGTTTGAGATCCATCCATGTATAACCCATTCCAGTCAAGTCAATTCCGACTCATATCGACCCTATAGGACAGAGTAGAGCTGCCCCATAGGCTTTCCAAGAAGTGACTTGTGGATTTGAACTGTCGACCTTTTGGTTAGAAGCCGTAGCTCTTAACCATTACGCCACCAGGGCTCCATCCGTGTAGGCAGGAGATTAAATGACAGGAGATGAAATCACTTGAGGAGAACAGCAGAATGTTAGAACGTGTTAGAGCCATGGCAGAGGGGGAAGGAAAATAGAACATAGTAAGGGAAATGTCGAGTGCTGGGGTTAGGAGAAAGAGTTTTCATTTTTAAATTCAGTGAACAGGGTAGGCTTCATTAAGAATGTGAGATTGGAACAAAGAAAGTGAGATTGAAATAAGGGGGTGAGGGAATCAGCCATATGCACGTTCAGGGGAAGAACGTGACAAGCAGAGAGAATAACTAGAATGAAGGCCTTGGCCTGGGAGCATGTCTGATGTGTCCTTGAGACATCAGGGAGGCCACGGTGGCTGGGATGGGTGAGTGACAGGGGAGAGATGGAGGAGATGAGGTCATAGAGGTAATATGTAACCAGATCATGTAAGGCTTTTGTGAGGACTTCTGGCGTGAAATGTAAAACAATTGGAGAGAGACTTCTGGCAAAATGGTGCTCTAGGCAGAAGCACCACGCCGTCCCTCCACAGCAAAGATCTGAAAAACTAAGCCAAACAGAGAAAACAGCAATCCTGAAACCCTAAAACAAATGAAGAGATAAAGAACTCACACAAGCACCAAATGGAAGGAGAAAACTGACAGAGAATGGAGAGTGAGGAGAGATTCATGCAGAGGTACTCTATCAGCTAACGCAGCGCAGATGCACCATCTGGGACTCCTATTGGAGACTAGTAAATAGGGGGTACGAGAAAGCAGCTTCATGGAGCTTCCAGCAGGAGACAAAACAACTGGTAATTTGCAATATATGCTTTCCCACCCCCCACCCTTCTTTACCCGCACCCTGGCCTCCTTTGCTTCTCGTGGCCACGGTCTCTTGGCTGGGAAGCACCGGCTGCTTGGATTCCACCTGCCCGCACTGGCCAGCTCCCTGAGTGCCATTTGTTGGCTGCTGGTGTTGCTTTTTTCCGCTTCTTTTGATTTCTTCCTTACCTCTCATCACCTCCCCCTTCTTTCGCCCAAATACCTGGCTCCGTGCACCATCTTTGCTTCTTCCTGAGGGGCTGTGGAGCTCCGTTTGAGAGTGGAACTGCTTCCCAGTCTGGGTTGCCATGCTGGTGGGATCCCAGGGCTTTTGTTTTTTTGTTTGTTTTGAATTGTTTGTTTTCTTTTCCTTTTCCCGAATTGGGAGCCCGTTCTGGCCGGGCGGTGCTGTGCGGCTTGGGACCTACCCCCTCGGCTTGCGCAGATGCACAGAGGAATCCCTGAGAGCATATTTTTTTCCATGGTTTTTGTTTTTTTCTGTTTTTTGGGGGCTTTTCTTGTTCTTTTTTTTTTTTTTAATTTGTTTTGTTTTCTTTTCCCTCTTTTTCCCTTTTTGTCTTTCTTCAT
>NW_004443968.1:10597536-10598687 GCF_000243295.1 Trichechus manatus latirostris | reverse complement strand
TTCAGAAATGGACAGTGTCATAGAAAGGCTGAGGAGCAGATTTGAAATGGTGGAAGACAGGATCAGTGGAATTGAAGACAAACACTTGGATACAACTCTGTTTGAGGAAAACTCAGAAAATGGAATGAAGGAAAATGAAGAGACCCTGAGAGTTATGTGGGATACAATCAAAAGCAAAAATTCGAGTGATTGGAGTTCCAGAACAGGGAGAAAACAGAAAACACAGAGAAGATCATTGAAGAACTGCTGACAGAAAACTTCCCCAATATCATGAAAGATGAAAAGCTGGCCATCCAAGAAGCCCAACGAACCCCATATAGGGTAGACCCCGAAAGAAAATCACCAAGGCATATCATAATCACACTCGCCAAAACCAAAGACAAACAAAGAATCCAGAGAGCAGCTTGTGGAAAACAACAAGTCACATACAAAAGGAGAAACAATAAGACTAAGCTCAGATTATTCGGCAGAAACCATGAAGGCAAGAAGGCAATGGAATGACATATATAAAACCTTGAAAGAAAAAAATTGTCAGCCAAGAATAATGTATCCTGCAAAACTCTTGTTCAAATATGATGGTGAAATTAGGACATTTCCAGATAAACAGAAATTAAGGGAATATATAAAAACCAAACCAAACCTACAAGAATTATTAAAGGGAGTTCCTCGATCTGAGAACAAACAACTTCAGCTCACAGGCTGAATCTAGGATGCAGGATCATACCAGCCAGATGCCAATCTAGGAAATGAACTCTCAAGGAGTATCCAAAACCAAAAGAAATACAACAGGGAATTAGAGCAGTTAATCTGTAAATGACAAAAACATCAGAACAATAAAAGAGGGAATAAACGGTGAAGGTATAGAACCTTCTAATGGAGAGGAAGGCAAGGCGATACCAAGTAATAACAGACTGCTTCAAACTTAGAAAGATAAAGATAAATTTCACCGCAACCACAAAGTAAGTTAACAAACATACTCATAAAAAAAAGAGGAAAAAGATAAAGTCTCAGCAAAAACAAAACTTACAAAAACAAAAGAAATGAAAAAAAAATCTACAAACAAAAGGAATTCAGCACAGGAGAGTAAGAAGAACAAAGAAAACGTCAGCACCACAAAAAGAACACTACAAAATGACAGCAACAAACTCACA
>NW_004443968.1:10578509-10597436 GCF_000243295.1 Trichechus manatus latirostris | reverse complement strand
TGGAGGACATTATGCTGAGTGAAATAAGTCAATCACAAAAGGACAGATATTGTATGAGACCTCTATTGTAAAAACCCATGAAAAAGTTTACTCACAAAAAGTAACAATCTTTGTTGGGAGGGTTGGGAGAGGTGGGAGAGAAATACTGAACAGACAATAGATAAGTGGTATCTTTGGTGAAGGGTGAGACAGTACACAATACAGGGGAAAGCAGCACAACTTGTACACGGAAAGGTCATGGAAGCTCCATAGACATATCCAAACTCCCTGAGGGAGTGAATTGCTGGGCAGAGGGCTGTGGGGACCATGGGCTCAGGGAATATCTAGCTCAACTGGCATAACGCAGTTTATAAAGACAATGGTCTACATTCTACCTTGGTGAGTCGCGTCTGGGGTCTTAAAAGGCTGTGAGCAGCCATTTAAGATACTCTGCTGGTGTCATCCCTTTGGGATCAAGGGAGAATGAAGAGAACAGGATACAAGGAAAAGATCATTCCAAAGGACTAATAGATCATAGCTCAAGGCCTCCACCAGACTGAGTCCAGTACAGTTAAATGGTGCCCGGCTACCACCACTGACTGCTCTGACAGGGATCACAACAGAGGGTTCTGGACAGAGCTGGAGAAGGATGTAGAACAAAATTCTAACACACACAAAAAAAGACCAGATTCACTGGCCTAAAGGAGACTGGAGAAACCCCGAGAGTAGGGCCCCTAGACACCCTTTTAGCTCAGTGGGAAGTCAATTCCGAGGTTCATCATTCACCCAGGGATTGGACAGCCCCATAAAATAAAATGGGACTAATGAGGCACAGCAGTCCAGGGACAAGGGCTAGAAGGGAGAAGGGAACAGGAAAGCTGGTGATAGGGAACCCAAGGTTAAGTAAGGACAGTGTTGATGTGTTGTGAGGTTGTTAACCATTGTCGTAGGGCAATGTGTACTAACTGTTTAATGAGAAACTGTTTTGTTCTGTAAACCTTCATCTAAAGTGAGAATAGCAGCAAATTGGAAGAGTGTAGTCGATGTCACTGAACTGTGCATGTAGAAATTTTTGAAATGGTGTATCTTTGGGTATGTATATTTTCACCAAAAGGAAAAAAAAAAGGTTGAGAAGAGAGAGGGTTGACATGTCGTGGGGTTGTTAACCAATGTCATAAACAATATGTGTACTACTGTTTAATGAGAAACTATTTGTTCT
The DNA here is from genome assembly GCF_000243295.1 of Trichechus manatus latirostris. Taxonomy (NCBI): domain Eukaryota; kingdom Metazoa; phylum Chordata; class Mammalia; order Sirenia; family Trichechidae; genus Trichechus; species Trichechus manatus. The sequence goes on along the minus strand of NW_004443968.1, from coordinate 10,596,238 downwards.
GTAAACCTTCACCTGAAGTACAATTTAAAAAAAAAACAAAAAACAATTGGAGGGTTTTGAGCAAACTAATGACAGGATTTGACTTAGGTTTTAAAGGAATCGCTATGGCTGCTGGGCTGGGATTAGACTGGTGATGGGGACAATAGTGTAAGCAAAGAAACCATAAGGAGACTACCACAGCTCTCCAGGGAGAGCTTCTGTCTTTATGTCCTGCCAGGCCCTGGGCTTGTGGCGTATGTACTCCCCTTCAACCTCAGGGCCTTTGTGCATACCAATCCCTCTATATGAAATACCCTTCTCCTTTCCATTCATCTTTGCGTAATTAAGTTCTGCTCTTTCACATCTCTCTTAAACAGCACATTCTCAATAAAGAGGTCTTCCCCGACCAGCTCTTAGACTGTATTAGGTTTTCACTGTTATGTGTTCTCAAGGCTCCTACTATTTCTTTTTTGAGAGTTGTTTTTAAATATATGAGTAAATGAGTCTATACTCCAGGAAGAATCTCTATTCCATGAGAGCAGGAACTCTATTTTGCTCACCATTATATCCCTAGTTTGTTATGTTGTGTTGTGTCAGTCGAGTCGATTGCAACTAATAGTGACCCTATAGGACAGAGTAGAACCTTCCCCATAGGGTTTCCACAACTGTAATCTTTATGGGAGCAGATCACCAGATCTTTTCTCTTGTGGAGGGTCTGGTGGGTTTGAACCTCTGACCTTTCGGTTAGCAGCTGAACGCTTAACCATTGTGCCACTGGTTTGTTATAAGCACTCAATAAATATTTGATGGATGAGTTGTGAATGAGTAAATGTGTGATTCAATGAATGAATGACATAATGAGGTAGAAGGAAGACTCTAAGCCTGTGACCAAAATTTTCAATGAATTGGGCTCCTGGTATGGTGATTGGATTGAGGAGGGACAGAGGGTGATGTACTCAAATGTCTGGAGCCTCATAGTTAGGAGAGGTCATCTGTCTTGACCAGCCATCAATAGCAATGGCCCCTCGCCTCTTTGGATTCCCTCAGTCCTTTAGAAATTAGAAGAGCAAAGCAGAGAGTTGTGAACATGTAGCGCGGAGACCAAGTAACTCACTGCAGGAGAATGCCTATTGCAAGAGAAAATAATTAGCAAATTCATACAACATCATTAACCCAAGCCGGATAGTCTCTGAATTAAGACATGCAGCCTTTGATTACAGACCTCTAGGAATGACTACTGGTTGTATTTTATGTTTGACTTTCACTAGTCTAATAATTCACACCTGGAAATAGACTCATGAGATATTTCTTGCGGCAACACCTTTAATTAAAGTCTTTATTAAAACCCACAGCTGTGAAAAGAAATAAATTCCAAAGCACAGTAGATAAATTTGAGAAGGCTTTTCTGTTAATGGACATCAGCTAGAAGAGATTTTCTAGAGAATGGAAACCTTGGGCAATAGTCACTGTCATGTGTTGAACTGTTGCTCTTATAGAAAGTTCAGGAATTTGCAAGCCCCATGCCCCTAAATTGACTTAATTTTGTGTATTCTGTTTCCACCTGTCTTCAGGAGAGTTCTCTAGGGTGCTTGGATGTGCAGCATAACGTTTTCAAAACTTTACCACTGGGTGGCTGAATAGCTTTTAAAAATTTCTTTCAGAAGACCGAGTCTTATGTTTGTATGACGGTGAGTCTTTGAGACAAAACTTTTTCTCCCTCTTTTGAGAAAACACATTTTGGATGACACATTTAGGTGCCCAAGTGAGTGGCTCACTACAGCCAAAAAATCTTTCTAAATGCCCTCAAAGATGGGAAATCTTGTTATTGCTATATGTAAACTGAAATCAAAGAGTATGCATTAAACTCTTGGAGACTGCAAAGGAATAGAGATCATACTGAGCAAGACTTTTGCTCAGTTAGATATGCATGTGCATGTATACACGTGTATGCTTGCATGTGTATTCCGGTGGACATGGCCAGGAGCAGTGGAGTAGGGAGGATTTAGAGGTCTCAGATAGTCGAGGAGTTACATGATTAATCTAGTTAGGGTTGGAATGGCAGTATTTTAAAGGGATAATTGAAAGGATATGGAAATGGGTGTTGGGGAGTAGTGGTCATGGACAATTCCAGGGTTCCCTGTTTCACGTTCTGTTGTAAAGATTGTGATCATAGGTCTTTTCCTGGATGTGTTACATGCATCTGCGGTCTGACCTCTCAGGCTGATGCTGGAGCATGGATTGAGCAAAGGAATTCTGACATGAGAGCCACATCCATTTGGCATCTGCATACTTTTTTGGTAATGTGTCAGAGGCATCTAGGGTAGCAATGGGGAGTTCCACCAAAACTTGGAGATAGTGTTGGTCCCCAAGTGAAAGTATACATAAATATAAAGCAGACAGATGGAAAAATCAGAATGGCTCTCTCGGATTTGGCAAGACTTGCTGTAAACTAATAGAAGGATTAGTGTATTTAAAATAAATAATATGCCCATCAGATGAGAGGGGAGAGGATTGCTCATACGGAAATGTATACGGTGGTAGGAGAGAGTCTGAGAAGGAAATTGTGCAGAGGCCTGGCCAGGAACTGCTCAAGAAGGCTGGGATGGAGGTGTCAACTCATGTGACTTCCTTACCATGGTGATGGATGCTTGTTGCCTCTAAAATTTTGAATCCTCAACACAGTCCCCTGGTTCTGATTTCATGCTTATTCAGCTACATTTGTTTTATGGTTGGCCTTTCTGTAGGTTTGTTTATTTCAGAGAATGTGCTGGTCCTATCAACGTGAACATTCAGATCCATATGTCAGTTATGGTTTTTCACATCAGTTTGGCAGCTGCAAGTGTGATATGCTGAAAGATTCAGGTTCTGAGCTGGCAAAGTTGAGAACAAGACTGGATCTTGATGAATTCACCAAGGTAAATACTATCTTCTTAGGCTGCTTGCAGCCTGGCTGGGGGCCTGTTGTAGTGACAGCTTTCACTGTCCACCTTCTTTCCACTCTACAGATCCCACTAACTGTTTCATAGAGTAAATCAGAAAGAGGGTTTGGGACCAGAAAACTGTAATTTTTGACAGGAAATGCCAAGTATTATAAATATAAATTTTTCTCCTCATATTTTATTCATGAATCAAAGAATGTGTTAGTGAGCATTTACTATGTGCTTAATTAACATTTTGTAGTTTACTCTCTTGGGTTCCACTTCAGTTTGCCAAGAAAATAAAGTGGAATATTTCTCTCCCTTTGAAACATGAAAAAGCAGCCACAACTTCCAGCAGAGCCTCCCCCCTCCCCCCCGAGGTAGAGAAGAGTCACCCGACAGCTGTAGCCCTAGGTCGTACCTAGAAGAACTGAAGCAGTTCCTTTATTTGCAGGTTTAGTGTTCATCCTTGTAGAGTTATCCTCTTTCTGGGTGGATTCCAAGCCTTTCCACCTCATCCCATGTCCCTAATGGCCTATTTTGTAATCATCCTCAGAAGGTTTTTATGGGGAACTTCAGCCTGGGCTTAGCAATATTCCCTGCTGGTTCTGGGGAAAGGTTAAGGGACTCGGGTGGCAGCCACCCCTTCCTCCAGACTGTCAATGGATGTCTTTGGAATCCTCATATCTGGCTTAGTAGAGTATCACTGCACCAATCCTTAAAGGATCCTTGGAATTTCTGGCCCAGGAACAAGTCAAAAAGAGACTGTAGGTAACTACTACATACCTGAGCATTCATAGGAACTTTCTGGGCATGTTAACTGATATGAAAGTAGCTTAGACTACAAGGATCATAAGAAAGTATCAGAATACCCAACTAAAAGTGCGTTATATAAGAAGGCCATCATCTGGCAGGCTTCATCTTAGGTCTTTTTGGCCAGAACTACATCATATGCCCACCTTTTATCCCCAGAAGTTTCCTCATGCCCCTTTGTAATTCCCACCTCTCACCACACCCTGGAAACCACTGATCTTCTTTCTGTCACTGTAGATTAATTTGCATTTTATAGAATTTTATATAAGTGGGATTATACAGTTTGTACTTTTTTGTTGTTGTTCTCATTTATTTCACTCCACATAAATTATTTTGAGATTCATCCATATGGCATGCATCAATTGTGCATTTCCATTGTATCCATATACAACAACTTTTTTATTCTTTTACCTGTTGATAGACGTTTGGATTGTTTCCAGTTTTGAGCTATTATAAATAAATACGTTTACTATGAACATTTGGGTACAAGTCTTTGTGTAGATCTATGCGTTCATTTCTCTTGGCTTGATACCTAGGAATAGAATGGTTGGATAATATGGTAGGTGTGTGTATAACTTTTTAAGAAACTGCCAAGCTGTTTTCTAAAGTGGTTGCAGCATTTTATATTCCCACCAGCAGTGTATGAGAGTTCCAGTTCCCCCACATCCTCACCATCACTTGGTATAGTTTGTCTTTTAAATTTTAGCGTTTCTAGTGTGTAGTTGTATCCCATTTATAGTTTCAGTTTGCATTTCTCTAATGACTAATGATGTTGAACACCTCTTCATGTGCTTCTATGCCATCCATATATCTCTCTGGATGGTCTCTTGCTATTAAATCACTTTTAATCTAGATTGACCCAAATCTCAGGTTTATTTGCTCAAAAACCCTGTCTTATGTCTTTATATTTAAAGTTCATTTCTTATAAATGGTATATAGTTTCTTCTTTTTTGTTTTCGTTTTAGAAAAGGTCTCTAAAGAGATTGTTTTAGACAGTCTCTATGAGACTTGATGGCAACTAAAAACAACAACCACCTTGAAGTGTTCTGAACATTTACATTTAATGTGATTACTGATATGGTTAGGTTTACATCTATCATCATGCTATTTGTTTTAAATTTGTCTCATGTCTTCTTTGTTCTCTTTTCCTCTTCTGTCTTCTTTTGAGAAAATGATTTTTTATGTTACAGTTTCATCTCTTTTGTTGACTTGTTAGCCATGACTCTTTGTTTTGTTATTTTGTAGTTGTTTTATGTCAGTGATTCTCAACTAGGTCGTGCCTAGAAGAACTGAAGCAGTTCTTTTATTTGCAGGCTTGGGGTTCATCCTTGTAGATCGATTATTTTCATCCAAAAGACATTTGGCAATTTCTGAAAACATGTTTGGTGATGACAGCTAGAGGAAGGGATGCAGATGACATCCAGTGGGTAGAGGCTAGGGATGCTACTAAACATACGATAATGTACAGAACAACCCCTCATGACAAAGAATTATCTAGCTCAAAATGTCGAAAGGGCTGAGATTGAAAAACCCTGCTTTGGGTTTTATACTTCGCAACTTTAACTCATCAAAGTCTACCTTCAAGTGATGTTATACCCAGTCACATGTAGTATAGGAATGTTAACATTTGTATACTTCCAATTCTCCCCTTCTGGCCTTTATTCTATTGTTGTTATATATTTTACTTAGATCTAGGTTATAAACCCCATAATACATTGCTATTATTTTTGTTTTATAATCAATCTTCTTTTAAAGAGATTTCAATAATAAGAAAAACATATATTTATGTATGTAGTTACCATTTCCATTGTTCTTCATTCCTTTATGTAGCTTCATATTTTTATCTGATATTCCCACCAGCTTCTGCCACAGTTACGTCTTCCTGAACTGTGTCCTTGAAACTCTTTCAAAGTAATAAGCTGGAGCAATTAATTGTAGGTTGTATCTCATATCTCTCCTGTCTCTTATCTGTCAGGGATTACTGCCCTTTGTTATCTATCATCTAATCTTTTGAAACCATTTGTTTCGTATCATATATTTTGTCTGTTTTTATTTTTATTTATTTTTTGGTTATTTCAAACAGGAGGGTTAATCTGATCCTTGTTTACTCCATCTTGTTCAGAAGCCCATCTAGCTTCTTTCAAGATTTTCTTTTTGTCTTTAGTCTTCTGCCATTTAAATATAACATGGTTAGGTATAGTTTTTGTTTTGTATTTATCTTGTTTGCTTTCTACGGAGTTTCCTGGATTTGTGATTTGGTGTTGGTCATTAATTTTGGAAAAGTACTGACCATTATTACTTCAAATTTTTCTTCTGTTCCTTTCTCTAACTTTCTTTTCTTTCTGATATTCCAATTATGCAGATACACTTTTATAAAAGTCTCACAGTTCTTGCATATTCTGCTCAGTTTATATTTCACACTTTTTTTCTGTTTGAATTATAGTTTGGGAAGTTTCTATTCAGCAGTCTTCAAGCTCACCAGTTCTTTTCTTGGTCAACTCCTATCTGCTGATGAGACCATCAAAAGCATTTTAATTTGTTACAGTGTTTTTTATTTCTAACATTTCCATTTGATACTTTCTTAGAATTTCTACTTTTCTGTTTACGTTACCCATCTGTTCTTGCATGTTTTCTACTTTTTCATTAGAGTTCCTAACATAGTAATCATAGTTATTTTAAATTCTACCGTATGTGTCACAGCTGAGTCTGGTTCTAATGATTGCTTTGTCTCCTCAGACTGTGTTTTTTTCTTGCCTTTAATGAAAGCCCAACATGATGTATTGGATAATAGAGGCTGAGGTAAATATAACTTTAGTGTGAAGTTTTATGTTAATCTGGCTAGAAGTTGGGCTGTGCTTAATTCTTGCTGTAGTTGTAGGTGTCAGAGGCTTCCAATTCCTCTAGAGACCTTGTTTTGTCTTCCCTGTTAACTTTAGAAACCCATTGCTGTTGAGTCAATTCCTACTCATAGTGACTTTATAGGACAGAGTAGAACTGGCTCATTAGATTTTCAAGGCTGTAATCTTTATGGTAGCAGACTGCCACATCTTTCTATCATGGAGCAGCTGGTGGGTTCAGACTGCCAACCTTTGGGTTAGCAGCTGAGCACTTAACCATTGTGCTTTGGGCTTCCTTAAATATGCCTTCTCACAGGGAGTCTGCATTTGTCACCACTTTTAGTTGTAATCCATTGTTTTTTATACTGGAGCTCTGTTGATGTAGTGGTAAAATGTGGAGGAGGGGAAATACTCTCTAATCCTATGATTAAATCTCAGTCTTTTAGTAATCCTGCTTCCCTGCTGTGTCTTTCACTTGTGTAGTTTTAGTTCTCCCCCCCACCCCTTAAGTAAGATAGGTCTGGAGCCCTGGTGGCACAGTAGTTAAGAGCTCAGCTGCTAACCAAAAGGTCAGTAGTTTGAATCCACCACCCGACCCTTGGAAACCCTATGAGGCAGTTCTACTCTATCAACTCCACAGCAGTGGTTTTTTTTTTTTTTTTTTTTTTTTTATTTAAGTAAGATAGGGAGGTTAGGATGGTCTGGGTGGGGCAAATGCCTTTCCCCTAGGTGGGGTAAGACTTTGGTAGTCTTTTTCCCTGAAGTTTAAGTCTTTGTTATGGAGAATGCTCGAAGCATATTTCACAATGATTACTCTTCCCTCACCTTGTGCCAGAGCCAGGAGGGGATCTTTCTCAGATCTACTCCATGAAAACCTGGTTAGGTTCCTGAAGGTAAGACACATGAAAGTGTGGGGCTTCCCCAAGATTGTGCAGCCCCAGCAGTTTCTCACTCTCCCAGTAGTCCACACGTAGCCTCCAGCAATTCATCAAAGTTACCATTTAAGTGTTACTACCAGTTTCTGGCTCCAGTGGCTTCTGCTGTAGTTAAGCAGGTCTTGGCTTTGACTCTCTGGATTCACCTGTCTCTTCAGATTTCAGTTCAGGGTGGTGGTTTGTCCTGTGACGTCAGTTTTCTGATAAATCCAAGGGTCCAAGAAAGTCAGTGATTGTCAATTTTTTCAGCTTTTTCTTGTTGTAAGGATGGGGGTGATGATCGTAAGCTCTTTATATGTTGAAGTGAAAACCAGAACTCCAGAAATCCATTTAAATATGTTTTAATATATTACTATCTGTCAGTTTTATTGTGACTAGATGTGGCCACAGATTGCTAACAGTTACTTTTATTTAACTGCTATTATTATGTATTTGTAATACATAACTTTTTTGATGGCTAGAAATCATCTTTATTACAATAAACGTATGAAAATGTTATTGGCAATAAAGTGCATAGAGCGTTTATGCACTAAATGGTCCTAAGCTGCTCCAGTATTCAAAATATGTTTAGTTTTTTTTCTTTTTTTTTTACAGTTGCCAGATTTTTGTGTGTTTGTGTGCTTTAGGTGAAAGTTTACAGCTCAAGTTAATTTCTTATACAAAAGTTTATTCACATATTGTTTTGTGACATTAGTGGGAATCCCCACAATGTGACAGCACATTCCCCTTTTATACCTCTGGTTCCCTGTGTCCATTCAACCAGTTCCTGTCCCTTCCTGTCATCTCATCCTGCCTCCGGACAGGAGCCGCCCATTTGATCTTGTGTTTCTGATTGAACTAAGAAGCACATGCCTCACATATATTATTTTTTTGTTTTATAGTCCTGTCTAATCTTTATCTGAAGAGTGGGCTTTGGGAATGGTTTCAGTTCTGGGTTAACAGAGCAAACAGGGGCCATAGTTTTGGGGGTTCCTCCAGTCTCCATCAGACCATTAAGTCTAGTCCTTTTACGGGAATTTGAGTTCTGCTCCACACTTTTCTCCTGCTCCATCAGGGATTCTCTGTTGTGTTCCCTGTCAGGGCGGTCGTTGGTGGTAGCCAGCACCATCTAGTTTTTCTGGTCTCAGGCTGATGGGGTCTCTGGTTTATTGGTCCTTTTGTCTCTTGGACTAATATTTTCCTTGTGTCTTTGGTGTTCTTCATTCTCCTTGGCTGCAAGTGGTATGCGACCAATTGATGCATCTTAGGTGGCGGCTTGCAAGCTTTTAAGACCTCAGACACCACTCACCAAAGTGGAATGCAGAACATTTTCTTAATAAACTTTGCTATGCCACTTGACCTAGATGTTCCCCAAAACTATGGTCCCCAGGCCCCAACCCCAGCTACTCTGTCCCTCAAAGTGTTTGAATATGCCCAGGAAACTTCTTAGCTTTTACTTTGGTCCAGTTGTGCTGACTTCCCCTGAATTGTGTGTTGTCCTTCCCTTCACTAAAGTTGGTCTTGTCTACTATCTAGTTAGTGAATTCCCCTCCCCCTCCCTCTCCACCCTCGTAACCATCAAAGAATGCTTTTTTCTGTGTTTAAACCTTTTCTTGAGTTCTTATAATAATGGTCTCATACAATATTTGTCCTATTGTGACCAACTAATTTCACATAGCATAATAATGCCCTCCAGATTCATCCGTGTGGTGAGATGTTTCGTGGATTCGTGATTGTTCATTATTGTTTCATAGTATTCTATTTTGTGTATGTACCATAGTTTGTTTATCCATTCATTTGTTGATGGGCACCTAAGCTGTTTCCTTTTTTTTGCTATTGTGAGCAATGCTGCAATGAACATGGGTGTGCATATGTCTATTCCTGTGACGGCTCTTATTTCTCTAGGGTATATTCCTAGGAATGGAATTGCTGGATCATATGGTACTTCTATTTCTAGCTTTTAAAGAAGTGCCAGATCAATTTCCAAAGTGGTTGTACCATTTTACATTCCCACCAACAGTGTATGTGTTCCAGTCTCTCCACATCCTCTCCAACATTTATTATTTTGTATTTTTTGGATTAATGCTAGCCTTGTTGGGGTGAGATGGTATCTCATTGTAGTTTTTATTTACATTTCTCTAATGGCTAATGATCATAAGCGTTTCCTTATGTGTCTGTTAGCCACCTGAATGTCTTCTTTGGTGAGGTGTCTGTTCATATCCTTTGCCCATTTTTTAATTGAGTTATTTGTCTTTTTGTTGTTGAAATGTTGCAGTATCTTATAGATTTTTGTTTAGTTTTTTTTTTTCAGTCTTTCAGTGACATTTAGAAAATGTTTGAGTGCTTACTATGTGCAAAAAGGTGTTATGAGACCCCAGAAAATAATACCATTTCTCGTTATTGGTTAAAGTATTTTCCTCTAGTAGAAGTCTCAATTTCCATTCTCCATCACTACACCTATTCTCCACAAATAGTTTAAAGTTCTGCTTCTATTAAGAGCATGAAAATGAACATTTACTGATAAGCTTAAATCTTAGTTTTGAAAGTTTCTCCATCATGTGCCAGTGAGACTTATGAAAGAACTAAGTATGGAATTTCAGTGAAGACAGAAAAAGATGTGCGTGGGGTGTTCTTATAGTTATCAGTGACAATTCAAATCAAAATGAGGTCTTCATTGAAGTTTAAGTTTTTCAGAAAATGTATTTCTGTGTTCTATAGCGATTTGGAGTGAGGTTTTGGTAGTTTTATGGCCAGAGAGAAAGAAGCCCTGGTGGCACAGTGGTTAAGCGTTTGGCTGCTTACCAAAAGGCCAGTGGTTCAAACTACCAGCCACTCTGCAGGAGAAAGATGTGGCAATGTGTTTGCATAAAGATTACAGCCTAGTTCTACTCTGCCCTGTAGGATCACTATGAGTCGGAATCAACTCGACGACACACAACAACAGCAACGACAATGGCCAGAGAACCTAGGAATCTCCACATCGTATCTTTTAAATCTCCCCTTTCTCCCTACAGAACCTACTAGAAAACATGTTTCAAGGAATAAAAGCCAAATGGGAATAAAGATGTCGCAGAAGATAGTGGTTAAAAGTAGGAACTCTGGAATCAGAATGCCTGGTTTGATCCCAGCTCTGTAGCTTACAAATTTGGGCAAGTCACTTAACTTTTCAGTGACTCAGTTTCTTCATCTTCGAAATGGGATTAATAATAAGATCTGTCTTCTCATTGGGTTGTCATGAGAGTTGAGTGTATGTATGTCTGTATGTCTGTATATAGTGGAGCCCTTGTGGCGTAGTGGTTAAGAGCTTGGCTGCTAACCAAAAGGTCAGCGGTTCGAATCCATCAGCTGCCCCTTGGAAACCCTATGGGGCAGTTCTCCTCTGTTCTATAGGGTTGCTGTAAGTTGGAATTGACTTGACGGCACGGTTTTTTTTTAATGTATATAGTACCTTTGAACCTTGTTTGTCACATAGAAAATGTACTATAAGGATCTGATTAATAAAAACAAAGGTACGTCTTTATTAATTGGTGTATAAGCCCACGGAGCCTCTCTGGTGGAAGATGGTTTGGAGCACGTGGCTTAGCTCTGGAGGCTTCTTTCCTGTCCCCTTACACACGGGGCACAGTGACTAGCAAGAAGGTGGACAGAGGTAGATTAGGGTATGGTAAGAGGAGCAGGAAAAAGATCTGTGGAAGATCACTTCTCTAGCCCTTCTTGAGAAAGTCTGAAGTCTGTTTCCTGAGTACTGGTCCTACTAAGCTGCTGCATGTGCAGACATAGGTTCTCAAACACCCTTGATACATGGTCTTTCTAAAGCATCACCAGCCAGTTCCCTATCAAAGTGTAACCTTCTCCAATTTTTCTTCTTATCACTAAGGCAGCATAAGATCCAAGGGAGGAATGAGGACAGTACTTGCAAATGCTTTGGAGTGTCTTAGAGGAGAAATTGTAGATGTACTGACCAAGTTTTTAGTGGAAAACTAATCAATGTTGGCATCAGGATATGGGGTATGGTTCACCAGTGTTTCAGGCCAGTGATTAGCCCTAAGATTTTGCCAGTTCAGTTCACTACTCAAAAATCTGTAATGACCCCACATTGCCTTTGAGAGAAAGCCTAGGTTCCTTAGTGAGACTCAAGGATCTCTCTACACTGCAGCCTAATTGTGCCTTTGTAAATTTATCTCCTGCCATTGTCAGATAGAATTGCTTGTGCCAGTAATGTCAGCTCATGGTGTCCTCAAAATTTCCTAATTTCCTATGCTTTTCAGCTTCCATTTATTTAAGCATGTCACAGCCCTCACCTGGATATCTTCTGTCTTCCTTTCTACTAATCTGGGTTCTGCTCATTTTTAAAGACTCACCTCAAGTCTTATATCTTCTTAAAAATCTTCCCAGGTGACCCCAAGGAATTGGTTCTCTTTTCTCCTGCCATTGGCTTCATGGAGAAGCCCAAACCCTCTTGTCTTTCCTCTTCATATCTCTTAGTTTCCTCTATTTCTTCCTCTACAAGGTTGATTCAAAAATTAAAATCTGCTCTTCGATGGTGTTGGCTGTCCTTCCAGAATCTCAATTTAAAATCTGTAAAAGTCAGCTTATGAGAAATGTCATCTGTATTCTAGATAATGTGAACGACTTAATTCGTAAATATTCATTGCCTTTTTTTTTCCCGGTTGTGCCATTACTTAACTAAGAACCTCTTCTCTCTGAATTCTAATTGGTTGAAATGGTTCCTGTTCTTCAAAAGTTCTTCAAAACCTGGATCATATGCCACCTTCTTCTGAGGTCATCTCTGATCAACATATTGGACATCTCTCAATTTTTGTAACCTTTTGTTTGAACTACTGTAATAATAATTTATTATATTCCATTTATTCTCTGTGTTACCTTTATATATGTCTTGTTTATCTCACTAGATTGTGAACTCTTGGGGAACAGGGACAACTGCAAAAGTGCTTATCACAGTACCTTATATATAGTAGATTTTAATAAATATTTAAATGAATAATGACATAATTTTGCTTTTTTTTACTTTTTTATTTTTATTTTTTGAGCTCTTCTAGCATGCAATGTCTGAACTATCGATTTTGGTTAATACATATTGCGCTTTCCTCACAACTAGATTGTTAAGTTTCTTGAGGGTGGAGAAATGACTTATGCTTCTTTGTATTTTTACAGTACTTGAAATAAAATTTGATAAGTACTTTGCATCCTTTATCAGAAGCAAAGATTGATTAATTGATAGCATTAATATAAAAGAATGACCTGGTGATGAAAAATAGTATGGCATGTATGACAAAATATTTCTCTTTGATTATGTCTCCTCCATGTTTGCAAAGGTATACAGATACAGTTCCAAACTGGAAAGAAAATAGTGTTACTCTTAGATAATTGTAAATACCCACAAATTCTAGAAGATGAGATAAACTTTTTTTTTTTTTTTTTAAATCCTATCAAGTTGCTTTTCAGCTAAAACAAAGTCTGTCTCAGAAGGGAATCTGCTGTCTCTCTGGGCACTCTAGTTTTCTCCCCTTTGCATTGTCTTTTCTGAATTCTGGAGGCTGTTGAGGTTTAGAGATTTGTTCTAGGTTTTGCCTCAGTGGTGAAGAGTTCCTCTCTCAGTGTTTCACAGAAAAATCCTTTAAATCTTTCAGTTTCTACCTGAGTAGAACATCTGCACATATGACAGGCTTTTCTCTTGTCAATATTAACCATTTTTCAGAGCATGACTTCAAGACATTATTATGTTAACAGAGTCACTCCCTCTACTCTGCTTCACCTGTTGGAGGTGGGAGATAAGGAGGAAGTAAACAGTTGAGGAGAAAAGACTATCTATTGGTGCCACAGTAAAATGGTAAAATTTCCACATGAAATATGGGAAGAATCAAATTTTCTCAGCTAGAATTTACTAGTTTCGCAAGAATTGAGGTTATTGTTGTTGTTGTTATGTGCCATTGAGTCAGTTCTATCTCATGAGTATTTGAGGTACCAGATTCTTATTTTCTCCCAGAACTAAAGAAGTACAACCAAATCCTTCACTGGTGGTCTCCAGGGCTTAATGGGCTGATAGGGCTAGGAGGCAGAAGACTGGGAAGGATCTTAGAGACCTTCTGCAATGTCTCTCTTTAGAGTTATCTCACTTTCTCTTCTATTTTGATTGGCCTAAAATTCCTTTTTTTTTTTTCTGTAATCTGGCTTTTGTCTGAATTGCCCAGCCTTTTTGTCAATTGCCTCAGACAATGAAATGTTCTGTCTTGAAGACCTCATGTGGAAAATGACCTCAGATTATTTTTATCTTTGCTTCAAATTTATCTTGAGATGAGCACAGTTTAAAATGGGATTGCTACTCAACAGCAAGTGATTAGATTTTGATGGATATTTGGAATTTTTGTTAAAGTTGCCTTTTCCTAAAAATATTTCACCATTTACTAATTAAAGAAAAAAACCAAAAGCTATAAAACGTAATAAAATTATTTTACAGAAAGTAAAGAAAGGGGCTCTCAATAGTTGTCAATTTGAAAAAAAGTGTTTTTGAGAGAGTAGAAAATGGTGAGACAGGGATTAGTTAACAAGGGGAGTAACTGCAGAAGACATTTACGTGAAAGTACATATCACTGACCAAAATTTATTTCAGGAAAGAAAAGTCCTGCATACAATCACACAGAGGTTCTCCACGCCATTTTTGCTAATTTGACACAAACTTATGAAATACTCCTTGATGAGCTTTCGTGGACTGAAATGTTTGTTCAAGGTAGGGAGGTAAACTTAAAAGAGGAAAGTTCTATTTCAACTACACGTAACTTTAAAGAATGATGGTGATGATGTGCTACTTGAATATGTACAACATACCTTCCAAAAAACAATGATAAGAACAAATGCATGAAGCAATACATATGCCTCAGATCCAGATTATGGCAGGTAAGAGAGTTGGGGAAAAGAAGAAGGGAGGAAAGGAGATGGAGAAAGGAGGATGGGGAGACGGACTGGGGAGGAGAGGACAGACAGGGAAATACCTACAGGCAAAAAGAAAAAAATCAAGTAACAGAGGGAGGCACAGATCTAGAGAAGAGTGAGGGAACCTCAGGAAAAGGAGAGGTGGCAGCAGCAAGCACTGTAGCCTCTCAGTGGAATCTGAAGTGGAAGGGTTAGAAGTGAAGTGTTTTTTCTCACTTGAGCTTTGAGAATTTACACTCTTTGAAATGTCAAGGGCTAATTCAGTAGTATTAGACAATTTGTAATATATTTACTCTTTATTTTCAAACTTTAGTATTTATCCATTTGCTCCAGTGTGTTGAAGTTTGTGCGTTATCTGTTAGCGGCTAATCTCCTTTGGAGCTAGTACCTTAAAGTTCCTTTTACATTCCTGTCTCCTGAATCAGAAGCACATCACCACCTTCTCTGGAGCTGGTATGTCCCCAACCTGTTGTCAGAATTTTTGTTCAGAAGGATATTAACTGAATTATTTTTAACATTTCTAATACATATGCTACTGACACTTGTATCAGGTAATGACTAAATGATCTTTCAACTGCAAGTCTTTATAAAAGACTTGAAATAATAGCAAATAAACAGGTAGTCATCGTTATTAATAGTAGGCTGAGTCTATAGTGACTGCTATACTCATGTTTAACTTTACTCATGTATTAGCTGCATTATCAACTGATATGAGATGTCTATGAGTTATTTTTTTGCACACTATCTGAAAAACGGAAAGTTTTCTTGTAAGCTACAAAACTCTGTAGTTGATTGGATTAATTTCAGGTTTTAGTTTATATTTTGCTTCCGACAAAAAAATCTTTTAATATGTTCTTCACTACATGCAGGGTGCTCTGATGCATGTTTTTGTTTATGCATGTCAAAAGAAGAAGTTAAAAGAAGTAATTTCATGTTTTCTCAATTGAGAAGTTCAAATTAAAGACCTGTGCTTTTCTCTTTAAACGTTTGCATCCAGGAGGTATTCAGGAAGAAGGGACATGATTGGGACGTTATGGAGGCAATTCATGAACCAGGCAGAGGTCATTTGACAGCACCACTGAGATCCCATCCAACTCGGAGGTTCTGGTCATAGAAATTGGCCCGCTGGGGGAGTCTTTTCTCTGTTTATGGTTATTATAAGTCAACACTTCTCAATTCTATCAGAAAATGACTTCATTTTTTAATAAATAATTTGTAATGACTCCTTATAATTGTCAAAACAAAAATTGTAAATAGTTTCAAAAACTTTTATAAAGCCCTAACTCTATGATAAAGGAAGAATAAAAGAGAAGCAAATTATAATAAAATAATACTTATTTAGTATCTAGAATATTAAACTGTTACAAGCACAATTACCCAGTAATCTCCAAATGCACCCAAGGGGGTGCTGCTACCCTCCTTCTTCTATTTGGAGCCATTGTAATAAAGTAACATTTAACACAATATCTTGTTGGTTTGCCTTTGATATTTTCTTACTTTTGTCATTTTTACCATTTTATTTTCTTGGAATTCCTGGTGAATGAGTATAGGAGTATGAATGGCTGGATTTATGCCATCTTCTTTTTCAGTGTGATTTCAACCATAGGATTTTGCACTGTAGATGACTTATCTGCAATATGCACACTTAATACTCAAGTAGACCCAAGTCATGTACCTTTGTACCAAGAAATTGTCAAATTTTTGCAAGGTAATATGAAATGATAAATATTTGTAATGATGGCATAGGGTATTTGTGGTGTATCTGTATTCTTCGTTATGCTTTTATTACCATTACATTTTTTAATAAAGAAGCTATATTTTTCCTAAGATGAATAGAATATAAAACTTCTTTAAAGGTATAGTTGTGCCAAGGCAATGTTATTATGGTATTTATTAAAGTGGAATCTTCTGACCCAGAGTGTCAAGCATTGCTCATAGAATGTATGATGCTACAAAATTTTATTAGGAAATTAAATTGTGTATTTTACTTTCAACAATGGATTTAAAAATCAATATTAAGTAACTTTACTCGCTTAATATAGTGGATAAAGTAAGGAGCAAATACAAAAAAAAAAAACAAAAAACAAAAAAAAAACCATTGCTGTTGACTCAATTCCGACTCATAGTGACTTTATAGGACAGAGTAGAACTGCCCCAAAGAGTTTCCAAGAAGCGGCTGGTGGATTTGAGCTGCTGGCCTTTTGGTTAGTAGCCATAACGCTTAACCATTATGCCACTAGGGCTCCATACAGTATATACTTTAAAAGCAAAACATAAATGTTGACTGGAAAATTAGGGTCATATTGTTCAAGAAAAAGGAATTCACAGTTATGTACATGTAATTCATTTTAGGATATAACTTTATAATGATATTAAAATAAAATCAAGTCCTAGCTTAAAATATTACTATGAGTATGTTTGTGGATTTAAAAATACTACAGTTCCTGTGGCTAACTATTAAATAGTTCTGTATACCACATTAGACTCCACCAGAGTCATTCCATTTCCCATGTGTCTTATCTACATATTGAGGCTGTATGGCATGGAGGTTAAAAGTGTGGACTCTAGAGTCAGAGTGCCTAAGTCTGAATCCCAAGTCTGCCATTGCTGTGTGAACTTGGGCAATTTACTTAACCTCTTTGGCCTAAAAAACATAGATAATAATAGTACCCACTTCTTATGAAGTTGCCATGGGGATTAAATGAGCTAATGTGGAGAAAGCGCTAAGAGCCGTGCTTGGCATGGAGTAAATGCTGGCAACAGGTCAGTTATAATTATTATCACATGTGAGCAAAAACAACCAAACTCTCAGTTATCTCTCTGTAGATTGTTGATATAAGTCTCTAGGTCATTATCCCTAGATCCTTGTTTGAGTGGACATGGCCACCTGTTTTGACCCACATGTATCCCAGAATGGATGCCTACTTTAGAGTGGGTTCCCTATAAGCCAACCTTGAGAGAAGGATTCCTATAAATGTGATTTATTAGGCAATTTGCTTAGGAAAGCCAGTAGGGGGGTGAGGACCAGAAAAGAAGCAGCCCAGCAAGGCTGTGATATCAAGCAAAATCCCAAGAGTCTAACTGGCCCAGTCTTGCAGGGGGGCCTTGGAGGGAACGTCGGTCAGACCCCAAAACCTGAAACCAAACCCGTTGCTGTCAAGTCAGTTCCGACTCATAGCGACCCTGTAGTTGTCCAAATCGGGAGCAGGGCAGCTGGAATGATTACATTCCCCCACACGTTGGGCTTTGGTTAAGGGCTGCTCGTGTGTGTGTGTGTGTGTGTGTGTGTGTGTGTGTGTGTGTGTGTGTGTGTGTGT
>NW_004443968.1:10556391-10578409 GCF_000243295.1 Trichechus manatus latirostris | reverse complement strand
ATGTGTGTGTGTGTGTGTGTGTGTGTGTGTGTGTGCGCGCATGCGTGCATGTATTGGGGGGGAGGGAGTGTATGTGAATTCCTAGCCCCTTATAGCTCTGCTGTGAGGAGTGAGCAGGAGGAATTTGTGTTGGAATTGTTGTCGGTACATCAGTTTCGGTATCTGTGATAAGTGACTTGACAGCTTTTATTTTGTTATGTAAGTATTGATCACTTCTGAAATGCATATGTGGTTTGCTTTTAAAATAGATTCTGAAAGCAAATAAAAAGCAGATGATACCATTTGGTAGTTTAACTTAAACACACAACCAAACTATGCTGCACTGTTTCAGTTGACTGCTTGGTTTCTCCCTGAGTGTACCCAGGCATATTCACTCCAGAGTTTATAAACTGCAAAGAGCTCTATGGCGCAAGTGAAGGATAAAAAGAAACTCTTATCAATTGAGTCATATTTTGTGCTACATATACTGTGTACTAGACTCCTGAAGATGATATTGTATTTAATCCTAACAACATGCAGGTGAGTTAAGCATCATCCTTTTTAAGGCTAGGGAAATGGAAGTTCACAGAAGTTAAGTCATACGTCCAACATTACCCAGAGCTAGAAATAAAAATAAGATCCTTCTGAAGTCAATGCTTGCACTCTTTGTTAGTTCCTACAACATAGGAAGCAGGAGAAATTTTTATATCCTGAATTATAGGTTTGCATCCGAAGATACAGAAGCTTCTATCTTCAAGAAATTGTGACTTTTTAGTGTTACTGAAATGTGAGGAAATAGGGAGTGTGTGTGTGTGAGAGAGAGAGCGAAAGATAAAGAGAACTAGCGCAATTGATAGCTGTTAATGAATTTTATTGCTCTGAGCAGTGAAAACCACAATGATAAGCTGTAGAGCATTCTTTGGAACTTGCCTACCTTTTTGTTAATTGTGGTTATAAACACACAAATGCTGTTTTCAGTGTAAAAGGGCAGACTTATTGGACATGAGAAAAGGTAACTCTGTATAAAGGATTAAGAGAAGAAATACATTTATCTCATTCTTCTACTGTCTCAGAAACAGAGTACAGCTCGTGTGCACATTTAGGCCAGTCTGTGCGCGCCTACGTTTTGTTCATTCAGGGTCATCAACTTCCTGGTTTCATAAAATTGTTTAAATGCAGAGAAATTGGACTGTGGACAGATTCTTTAGGATGCTTCAGCATGTTATGCTTGATTTGCTAATAGGAAACTGAGTTGAATCTGAATAAATAGCCCCATAGATGTTGACAAGGCAAGAATGAATCTTGGAAGTTCTTTTGGTTCATCAGGCCTGAGAGAAGAACACATCTAGAAGACTATTCCTATCTCTGAGGGGTGTGGAATAGAAACCTTATTCCAGGCATGGTAGTTCACCTCTCTTGAGCCCTGTGGAGTTTCTCTGTTATTCTGGGGCCCATTGTGATTGTTAGGGTAAAATTCCGTTAATTTACTCTTTAAGGCAGCTGGTACTAACTCCACCAGAGCCATTGCACTTCGCATGTTGCTAAGGATCAGAGTTTCCTCTGTTTGTACTGTGTTTCCCAAAGTTTGCATGGGGTTTCCTGCTATTTGGGTACATTTCTCAGACATGTTTTTCAAATAGCCTCACTGTATACTATGAAAATAATGTAGAAAAGTAGAAAAATGTTTCCATTCAAGCTGATCATTAAGGTTTAGTATGATGTTCTTTAGAAACAGACAGTTTTTGGGTAAGTACAGGTCATGGCTTAGGGACTTGAGAAGTGACTTTCAGATCTAGGCTTAAGTTAATTTAGAAGAGGGAGCTATAATCATCTGCTGTTACACCAGGGGAAAGTCCCTTCAGGGTGTTACAGTATTTGATAGTCCTTTCATTTAAATCCTCTAGTTTGTTAATTTCTCAGAACTTAAACTTTCTATTATTGCAATAATTTTTCCAGTTTCTAGAAATATGCAAAAGAGGCTTGTAGAATTATCATTAACAATTAAATGTTAATAACTAACACAATTATTAATGTCTTCTGGTTAACACCTATAATGATGAGCCACTTGTTAAGCAGAAAGTCCCCTTAAATGGGTTAAATGAATAATTGTTCGCATAAAGTAGTGAGCTACAAGCACAGTGCATGTATGTTAATTACATACATTAAAAATGTGAAGAGATGTATATAAAACTTTTTAATGTGGCTAAAATATTTTAAATATTTCTTATTAAAGTGATTACCTATCTTAGTCTGGGTTCTCTAAAGAAGCAAAACAAGTGAAGTGTGTATATATAGAGAGAGAGAGAGAGAGGGAGAGAGAGATCTCAAGGAAATAGCTCACACAGTTGTGGAGGCTGGCAAGTCCCAAAGTCTGTGAGTCAGTGTCGGCTGGAGGCTTCTTCCCCTGACTCACATGGTTGCAGGAGCTGATGAACCCAGAATTGGCAGGTCAGATAGCTGGTTCACAGGGCTGCGGAAGCCTGCGAATCCCAGAGTTGGCACATAAGACCACAGACTGCTGGTTCACAGGGCTGTGAAGCTGGGAAATCCCAAAGTCAACAGGTCAGATGACAAGCTACTGGCTCAAGCCCCAAGAACTGGAGGTCAGATAATGACAAACCAGATCCAGAGTAAGCAAGCATGCTTTGTTAGAATGTCCATACATATATGCGGTACAGGCCAGAGTCTTGGGGAAACTCCCCTTACAAATGATTGGCTGATCACATCAGATCACATCATGGAGGTGATTACATTATTTCACAAAACGGAAGATAATTACATCCATTATTTCACAAAATGGAGGAAAATTACATAATACTGAGAATCATGGCCTAGCCAGGTTGACACATAACATTAACTATCACCTGTACCTGTTGCCGTCAAGTTGATTCCAACTCCAGCGATCCTGTAGGACAGAGTAGAATTGCCCCATAGTGTTTCCAAAGAGCGGCTGGTGAATTCGAACTGCTGAACTTTCAGTTAGCAGCTGAGCTCTTGACCACTGCACTACCAGGGCCCCTTAACTATCACACCGACCCTAAAATTTTACCTTTAAAAAAGTAAAGTCTTTAGTAGAAAAAGGGAAAGCCTTAAAGTTCACCTTTTACCATTTCATATATTTTTTCCATTTCCGTTTGCTTTTTGTAATAGCATAAAAAAATTCTGTGGTACAAAAAACTGTAAGACCATGAAGCAGAATTATTTACAAATTGAGTAAGAAGTAGAGAATTTTATTCAGCTAGAAAGCTCAAAAGCAGCCCTGGTAGCACAATGGTTAAGTGCTCTGCTGCTAACCAAAAGGTCAGCTGTTCAAACCCACTAGTGGCTCAGTGGGAGAAAAAACCTGGCAATCTGCTCCCATAAAGATTTACAGCCTAGGAATCCCTATGGGGCAGTTCTCCTCTGTCACATGGGGTCACTATGAGTCAAAATTGACTCGATGGCACAAAACAACAAACAATAACAGGAGACTCAAAGAACTGTGTTGAATAAAGATATGAGACTCAAAATTTATTATACTACTGAGGATTAATGATAAAAGAATCTTGAAAATTAACAGATTTAGATGTTAAAATGATTCTTTTTTTTTAAATTATGCTTTAAGTGAAAGTTTACAGTTCAAGTCAGTTTCTTATACAAAAATTTATACACTATTTGCTATGTGACCCTAGCTGCTCTCCCTATAATGTGACAGCACACTCCTCCTTTCCACCCCGGATTTCCTGTGTCCATTCAACCAGCTCCTGTTCCTTTTTGCCTTCTCATCTCGCCTCTGGACAGGAGCTGCCCATTTAGTCTCATGTATCTACTTGAGCTAAGAAGCAGTCTTTTCACGAGTATCATTTTATGTCCCATAGTCCACTCTAATCTTTGTCTGAAGAATTGGCTTCGGGAATGGTTTCAGTTCTGGGCTAATGGAGAATCCGGGGACCGTGTCTTCCGGGATCCCTCCAGTCTCAGTCAAACCATTAAGTCTGGTCTTTTTACTAGAATTTGGGTTCTGCACCTCACTTTTCTCCTGCTCCATCAGGGACTCCTCTGTTGTGTTCCCTGTCAGGGAAATCATTGCTGGTAGCCAGGCACCATCTAGTTCTTCTGGTCTCAGGCTGATGGTGTCTCTGGTTTATGTGGCCCTTTCTGTCTCTTGCACTAATATTTTCCTTGTGTCTTTGGTGTTCTTCATTCTCCTTTGCCCCCAGGTGGGCTGGACCAATTGATGTGTCTTAGATGACTGCTGTCTAGCTTTTAAGACCCCCAACGCTACTCACCAAAGTGGAATGCAGAACATTTTCTTCATAAACTTTGTTATGCCAGTTGAGCTAGTTGTCCCCTGAAACCATAATCCCCAGACCCCTGCCCCTGCTACTCTGTCCCTCGAAATGTTTGGTTGTGTTCAGGAAACTTCTTAGCTTTTGGTTTGGTTCAATTGTGCTGACTTCCCCTGTATTATGTGTTGTCCTTCCCTTCACCTAAGATAATTCTTATCTACTGTCTAGTTAGTGTATAGTCCCTCCTTCTCGCCCCACCCTAATAACCATCAAAGAATGTTTTCTTCTGTGTTTAGACCATTTCTTCAGTTCTTATAATAGTGGTCTCATACAATATAAAATATGATTCTTAATAGTAGCAGACATAATTTCTAGAATCCATTGTCTCTTAGTAATAGACATAATAAAAGAAACAAACCAGTTGCTATCAAGTCAGTACTGACTCATGGTGGCCCCATGTGTGTCAGAGTGAAACTATGCTCCATAGGGTTTTCAGTGGCTGATTTTCCAGAATTAGGTTGCCAAGCTTTTGTTTTGAGGTTCCTCTGGGTGAACTTGAACTTCCAACCTTTTGATTAGCAGCTGAGCTCTTAACTATTTGCTTTTAAAAACCATTTAAAAACCCATTGCGGTCAAGTCGATTGCAACTCATAGGACTCTATAGGCAGAGTAGACTGCCCCATAGAGTTTCCAAGGCTGTAATCTTTACAGAAGCAGACTGCCACATCTTTTTCCCATAGAGTGGCTGGTGGGTTCGAACTGCCAACCTTTTGGTTATCAGCCAAATGCTTAACCACTGTTCCATCACCACCCCTCAAGGACTTTAGAACCCTAACTTTTACCTGGGCACATGGATGCCTGGAACAAAGACTGTTTCCCCATCTCTTGCAGCTAGGTGTGGCCATATGACTGTGTTCTGGCCAATGGGCTGCAGTGTGGACATGACAGTTAGGATGCAAGCAGTCATCTTGGACAGTGAGGAGGAAGCTGTACACTGAGGATGGCAAAGCAGCAATGCAGACAGAGCTTGGATGCCTGGCATCTTGGAATCCATACCAGAGTTGTGCTGATGACTGCCAGTCTTTTTAATAGGGAGAAATGAACTATTGTGTTCAGTCAACTTATTTTCAGGTTGTTAGTTACTTGGAGTTGAAGCAAACCCTGACAAATATGTCAAAGTATTTATGTTTTTGACCACTTAGGAAATGATTTTGTGTGTAAATAAATCCCTGAGGGTAATAAAGTTCAGTGGCATGTTCTCAGATCGGCAAAAGCACTGAAGGCCTGTTTTGCAATAAGACCTAATGTGCTGAACCTCAATGATCAGAGAACTCAGTTGGGTAGAGCAGGTGAATAAGTCTGGCTCCTGCAAAAACAGGCAAGCTATGTCAGGGTTCATCAGGACCTTATATTCAGCAACTCTTGTCTGTCATCTGAACAGATAAAACAACCCACAGGTGTATTCGGAGCCAAGAGGGAAGGGAGCTCCCATACAATGTTGTGACATTAAAAATGTGTATAAGTTTTCCAGGAGACACGGGTTAGGGTGCATCGAACAGAAGTGCGGTTTTAGTGGTGGGGTGATGATGTCAATGTCTTTCATCTGTCCCCACAGTTACAGACTCTTTCTAATCACGTGTTTCACATAAACCCCATTAGTCACCATGGGAAGCTGAGGACAAATTCACAGCCACCTGCACCTAAGCACCAGCCTTGTAAGAGACATTATTTTTGTTTTGGTCCATATGCATAATCTGCCCAGACAGATGGCTTTGCCCCAGTGGGATACAGATTTAGGCTTATAAAAATATTTAGAATGAAGCAGGTTTACTTGGAGTAAGCTTCCTAAATGGAACTTTGTAATCCAAAGTTATCAATCTACAAACCTGAACTTCTCATTGGCACTTTCTAATAAGATCATAATGGGCTTTTTGACTCCTGCTTATTATAAATACATTTATGTGACTACTAGCCCCTATTCAAAGCATTTTGGAATGCTAATTGATTTTAAAGAATTTTAAATGTTCCTGGCTGGCACATATTGACATGTTGGTTGTAGCATCTATGCTGGACAGTATATTTTGGGCACGGTAGAACAAATGCCATTTTCTTTCCCCAGTAAATTAAAAATACTTTGCTCTTATTTTAAGCATGTTAGATTTTGTGTGTATGTGTGTGTGCATAATTTTCCCTGCCTTTACTGGTGTTTGCAACACTTCTCAATTTAGTACCATCTGTGACTCCATCAGCTTGCTATTTACTGTCTCTTCTAGATCATTAAGAGGGACGTTATGGCAATAATACTTTATTTACATGTCACTTTTCCAGGAAGCTCAAAGTATGTTTACAGGAGTTATTGTATTAAACAGTGGCACTCATGTGAGGTAAGAATTTTACAGTTAGAGAACATCTCAGCATTAGTATGTCTTATTTTAAACAGAAGAGAATATTTCTGTGATTCTGGGGTTTAAGCATGTCTGTTATTAGATATTCTTGTTGCCCTGAGCCATTAAGGATGTTGTCGCAGTTGCTTCTGGTGGTTGTGTAATGATGTGAGAGGTGGGAGTGATTGAATTACACTGATGAATGAGTTTTACTTTTTTAGTTCCCTCTTGGCCTTCACATCAAAGTCTTAATTATTGTGAACTGGCTAAAAGTCAATAAAGTTAGATGAAGAAGGAAAACAGGAGAATTAGGTAAAGTGAATTGTTAGGGATGATAAAAATTCACCGTAGTGTCTCTCTTCCTTTTATGTTACGATCGTATCCATCTTTGTACATGATTCTTGAGGCCTACAGACCAAGGAATCCTTTGTAAAAATGGAGAAAATGAGAATCCATTTTGATTACTGAGTGTGTAAAATTTATGTAATTACATTATTTTTAAGTTAAATATGGTTGTACTGTGGCAATCAGATTGTGCTTGGTTAAACATAGAAAGGGAGGGCTCTTCTGTAGTAAATCAGTGTTTCTACTTACTATCCAAATGCATAAGGAAGCACAGCTCTTTCTTTTTTTTATTTAATATTTTATTGTATTTTTCATGAAAGTATACACATCAAAACAGGTTCTCATTCAACAATTTCTACTCATAATGTTGAGTGATATTGGTTACACTCTTCAATTTGTGTCAACATTCTCATTATTTCCACTGTGGTTGTTCCACTCCCATTAACTTAGTCTCACTGCCCCCCTAACTTCTCATCTATCCTTTAGAGTAACTGTTTTCCATTTGGTTTCATATAGATAATTTTTAAAAGGGTACAGTTCTCATGGGTGAAAGTCTTTACTTTTTCAGCTACCTGCTATTTAGTTAAAAGGTGATTTCAGGGGATAGTTTCTGTTCAAGATTTAAAGAGTATTTCTGGGCAATAGTTTTGCGGATTCTTCCAGTCTCAATGGATCCAGTAAGTCTGGATTCCTTTAGAATTTGAAGTTCTGTTCCACATTTTTTCCCCCTTTCTATCAGGATCCATCTATTGTGACCCTGATCAAAACATTTGGTAGTGGTAACCAGGCACCATCTAGTTCTTCTGGTCTCAAGGTAAAGGAAACTGTGGTTCATGGAGACAGTTAGTCCTATATTTCCATTCCTTCTCTGATTTTTGGATTTTCTTCATTCTCTTTTGCTCCAGATGGCTAGAGACCAATGGAGCCCTGGGGGCGCAGTGGTTAAGAGCTTGGCTGCAAACCAAAAGGTTGGCAGTTCAAATCCTCCAGCCGCTCCTTGGAAACCCTGTGGTGCAGTTCTACTCTGGCCTATAGAGTTGCTGTGAGTCAGAATTGACTTGATGGTAATGGATGTATATACACACTGGTTGTTGTTGTTGCAAAATTATATATAACAGCATTTACCAATTCTTCCTTTTTCTTATGGACAACTTAGTGGCAGCTAGTTGAGGTGTGCAAACTTCATCTATATTCAGTGCTACTTTCCTGGCACCATGAACAAATGGTTCATGAGAGAATGATTTCCCCTCCACCTCCACCCCAGGAAACCACCAATGTACATTAGTCTCTGTATATGTACCTATTTTTGTCATTTCATAAAAGTGGAATCATACAATATTTGCTGTTTTGTGACTGACTTATTTTGTTCAGCGTAATATCCTCCAGGTGCATTCACGTTGATTCGGGAACTCGTTTTTCTTTATGGCTCTGTAGTATTCCGTTGTATGTATGTACCACATTTTGTTTACCCATTCATCCGTTGATGGAACTTAGGTTGTTTCTATCTTTTTGCTATTGCAAATAGTGCTGCAATGAACATAGGTGTGCATATGTCTGTACGTGTCTCTTCTATTAGATTCCTAGGTTATATACCTAGGAGTGGAGTTTCTGGGCCATATGGTAGATCTATTTTTAATTTTTTGAGGAATCATCATACTGTTTTACATTTTATACCATTACATGTTATACCATTTTACATTCCCACCAGCAGTGGATAAGGGTTCTAATCTCCCCACATCTTCTCCAACGTTTGTTGCTTTCTGTTTTTTTGATCAGTGCCATTGTAGCAGCAGTGAGGTGGTATCTCGTTGTTGATTTAGTGGTTAAGAGATAGGCTGCTAACCAAAAGGTTGGCAGTTTGAATCCACCAGCCACTCCTTGGAAACACTATGGGGCAGTTCTACCCTGTCCGATAGGGTTGCAATGAGTCGGAATCGATTCAATGGCAACAGGTTTGGTTTTGGAGCCCGGGTGGCCTAGTGGTTAAGAGATCAGCTGCTGACCAAAAGGTCACCGGTTCAAATCCGCCAGTCACTCCTTGGAAACCCTATGGGGCAGTTCTGCTGTGTCCTATAAGGTCACTGTGAATCGGAATTGACTCAATGGCAACGGGTTTTAGGGTTAATGGCTAATGACAATGAGCATTTTTTTAAATGTGTTTGTTGGCTGCTTGAATGTCCCCTTTAGTGAAGGATCTGTTCATGTCCTTCGCCCATTTTTTAATTGGGTTATTTGCCTTTTTAGCACAGCTCTGTCTTGACCCTTTTGGTCAGTCCCTAGTTTTGAGTGTTAGAAATTGTGTCATCTGTTAGCAACTCATACAACCTTTGGAGGTTAATTCAAGAAAAAAAAAGTTTTTATTAGATTCTTTGCCACTGTTATTATCACAGTACTGTTAGTTTGTAGATACATTTAGCCCATTTTAGATAATGCAGGCTGTTGCTGAATTCAGTCTGAGAGCTGTCTTTTGCTTATTATGGAATTAAAATTATGATTATCCAAAAGATTTTGTGGTGTTTAACAGGATTTCTGGTTGATATTTGACTTCTAAATTTGTATTATCTGTTTCTAAACTCATTTATTAATTAGCTTAGTATTTATAAATTTAACGTAATATTGGATAGTCAAATGAATAAATATCAGCAGATAGTTACAGTCGTCCCTTTCAGTGAGAAGAGAAAGTTTATGACACATTTTGGAGAGCTGAATTTTCTATTTGCATTTAAGTTGTTTACCAGGAAACCGAGCAATACTTGTGCTTTTGTTGGACTGACTGTTGCCCCACGTTGCTGTGTCGGCTGGGGGAAGTCTCTTCTGGACCAATGGCTCATCCAGTGCACCAAGAGGAGGGCTCTGCGAGGTTTGCCCAAAGCTTACAGCTACATGAGTCTCTATTGTTAGAACAGCAATGAAATCTAAAGCCCAAGTGAAGCCCACGGCACTTAGAACCCAGCTTCCCAAATTTAAGTCATTTGAGTATCATCCTCTGACTTTTGCCATGGCCTTTGTTATTTACGGAATTTTTTTTCCTGTAAATCAATTCAATTTTATTAAATAAGTAATTTTAAAAGGAAATTTTATATTTATGCCACAAATTAGAAGAATCAGTATCTTTTCCTAAGATAGATGGTAACCATAAAAGTAAATAGGATGAAAACAAAACAAAGTGTACAGTTCTAGCTGGATGCTGCGACCTGAAGGACGCTCAGTGCCAGGAAACGTCTGTCTCCTGTTTCTCTGATAATAGAGAAATGTTACAGATCGAGCAGCAAAATGGGATTTTTCATCTTGATATTACCAAACTGAAAGGGGAAAAACTTTCTCCCTATCTGATTTAGAGTTTTTAATGTAGCATTACTACCTAAAATAATGTCCTGGACCACCCGTAGAAGCATCCCACACTCTGGAAAATGCTGGATTAAAGAAACAAATAAAGGAAAAGGATCAGATAGCCTAATTCAGTCAGTCAGTTATTAATACATTCAGCTTAAAAACTGGATATGCAGTGTTGAACACAAAATCCGTGTGCCTTTGTGGATTTACCGCCAAGCACAGATCTTTCCTTTCCATCTGTTCTCTCGTGCATCCAGGCCTACTCCCTCTAGCTCTTCTAGTCCTACCTCTTCCTTCATTGCTGTCCTGGTCTAGTATAACTTATTTTGGGGACTTAGGGTCCTTGTTGTCCTCTGACTCAGTCTGGTCCCTTTGTGTATAAAGCTCAGCCTTGCATGGGGCCTCTAGACTCTATCTCTGCCCACAGGCAGAGCTTCTTCAGGTCTCTGGCCAATTTCTTATGCAGTTTATGAAGTGCCTGCATGGTTAGAGGGGCTGGGTGGTGGAGGGGAGAGCCAGGGAACACATCTTATATTAGGAGGTCCAGGGTCTCATTCTTTTCTCTATGCTATTTTTTGATAGTGAGTTAGGTGGTTTTAATCCCTGGATGTACTCTGGGGCCTCAGGTATGTAACAGGCCACATTAATCATGCAAACATTACCTAGGTAAAACCCCTTTACTGAGGGTAATTAATACAAAGCACATTTATTTTATTATTATCTGATAAACCAGTAGGTGCTTTTCTAGGTTTCCAAGTAACATCTTGCCTCCTGCGTTGTTACCAAGTCTCAGAACTTCTTCACATTCAGTACCTGTTAACTCTCCAGTTAACTCCCCACTGTCCCCATAGGGGAGCCCTGGTGGCACAGTGGTTAAGAGCTCAGGCTGCTAATGAAAAGATTGGCAGTTCGAATCCACCAGCCACTCTTTGGAAACCCTATGCGGCAGTTCTACTCTGGCCTTTAGGGTTGCTATGAGTCAGAATTGACTTGAAGCCACACAGAAACAACAACAACAGTCCCTGTAGGAATTAATCACAGTGCAGATTATTTGATGTCATGGGAGTGTAATAACTGAGATTATGGCCTCATGTTCGTTCCATCAGCCAAAGGGAGAGAAGTTGTGGCCAAAACCAACTGTGCTAATTGCAGCCCCCACCTCCCCAAATCTTTCCTGGAGCAAAAAAAGTGTTATCTGTAGTTGGAATGTGGAACCCCCAAATTCTATGTGTGTTCTGACTGAATTTCAGTGTAATTATGTAAAGAGCTTTGATAAGAGGGTGTACCTGTCCCATTACCCTTCTAAATTTAGATATAACAAATTTTGATATTTGTTAGGGGAAGAAACACCTTGAAAATTCTGATGAAAGCAAACCCATGAACAAGTTTAAAAAGAAGTGCTAATGATAAATTCCAGGAAAGAAAAGCTATTTACAGTAGATGCTAGGAATATTTGAAAACAATTCTAGGAAATATGAATATGATAGAATACATGAGTAATGAGTATTTTTTTAAAGTTTGTAAGTAACTTCAGTAATCACACATCTGTGGTCCTATTTGAGAGTGAATCCATCTTGTTGCTTTTTAAAATCTTTACTCTGACTGTCATCAGTTGTGAATTCCACTAAGGCCATATATAAGCTTATGCATCTGGTAGAGTTATGTACCCCTTGGGTAATACATGAAAGTCCTGACTTATAAGAGTTGACATCTTCTTGTTTTATTTGGTTTTTTTGTTTCAGTGATAGCTTTGAGAAAGATGATGCTGGTTGCAGTCTTACTAATGATAGTAATGAAGACGAAGTCTTTGAGAAGCTTGGCATGCAAGTCAGGAGGGGATGGTTGCATAGCTTATATTGAAAAGACAATAAGTATATGTTTGTTTCCTGCCAGATTATCCATCTACTTAATGCAACTCTGCTGTTTCTCACTTCGATATGACAGAGTATTTATTAACAAGAATTTGTAATTCTGCCATCTCACTTCCCGGTGAGCTTGACCTTACGTCTGTTGTACATGCCTGATTCTGAGAATGTTGTGATGATGGAGGGAACTTTGATATCTGGTGGAATTTCCTCCGAGCTCCTTAGGAAAAAGTCCTGTAGACATTTCTGTCAGACCATCCCAGCAAGTACCCGTCAGGCTTGGGAGCCTCAATTTCCTCTGAGCTGGAGGAATGCCAAGAGAACACGGTATCAGAGGAATAATACCAAGAGAATATTCTTGCTAAGGGTAGCCATGAGAAAAGGATAACCTAGAGAATAATTTCTCAGTAATTCTCTGGAAAGGCAGGGAATGACTTCCCAGCTCAAATTCGTTGGAGCAAAGCCCAGGCTTCCTATGAGTATCTCATAGCAAGAATTCCTGGCAACATAACAGTGTCTCCAATTATGCCAGCATACACTTAGAGGGTCATCTGTGAATAGGAAAGACATTGGCAAGGGCATTTACAAAGTGACAACTATTTTTCAAATAATATCTAGTATATATTTTTCTTTATTGGAAAGGGAAAACCTAGTTATAATAGAAACTAGAAAAATTCCATAGGCTCCCTCAGACTACCATGAAAAGATGGTTTACAAAAGATGGCAAACAAAGATCCAGGAGGTAATTTGTTTGTAATTTGTTTGCGATGTGCTTCAATTTAAATCAAAGAAGGTAAACTCTTGGTCTATCAAATCAAGAAGAATATTATTTCGTGTTCATAGGTATCGACCAAATATTGAACTGTTTCAAAGATATTATCCCTTCAGTTAGTATTAAGGTGTTTGTGTATTTTTTTTTTTTGTATTTTTTTTTAATTTTAATTTTTTAGGTATGAAAAGTATATGTAGACTAATGTTAGCCAAAATGTTAAGGAATTCACAGTTTGGTGTATAATATCTTCTTGATTTAAAAATAAATGCCCTGAGTATGTAAGAATTTAAATTTGGGTTTTGAAAGTGATAGTTGTTGATTGAATAGAGTTCAGGCTAACAAGCACCTGAAAGTGCTTCTGGGTCAGACTTTAGGAGAGGCCTTGGCTGCAAATTGACAATGGATTATTTTTATCACTTGCCTTAAACATTTTTCAAAGAATCTTTCAAAAATCATCCCTTGTGAAGGGATTGGCTGAAGGATGAACGAGATAAATAATAGCCTAGGCAGTTTTGTGCTTTTTATCAACCAAAGACTATGTTCTGTTGCGTTGGACTCTTAGCCTTGCTTTCTGTTTTCTTTTGACTATCTGGTATTCCTGGAAAAGGAAACAGCTTATGAGCTATGACTTGAATTCCAAGGTAGAAGCCCCATTTAAGAGCAAGTCTGAGGTGAAGATGGTAGAAAAGCTAATTAGCATCTGAGTTGCCCTTTCTCAACTCTCTAATAAAATAACTCTGAAAATTTAAAAACAAACAAAAACATTTAAAATAGCTCCACTAACTTAGGAGAAGATCTAGGTAGTCTGTATTGACTTAGGCTTGCTCTGTTCCAACAGGGATATAAATAAGTTGTTGTTGTCGTTAGGTGCTGTCAAGTCAGTTCTGACTCATAGCGACCTTATGCACCACGGAACGAAACACTGCACGGTCCTGCGCCATACTCACAATCGTTGTTATGCTTGAGCCCATTGTTGCAGCCACTGTGTCAGTCCATTTCGTTGAGGGTCTTCCTCTTTTTCGCTGACCCTGTACTTACCAAGCATGATGACCTTCTCCAGGGACTGATCCCTCCTGACAACATGTCCAAAGTATGTAAGACGTAGTCTTGCCATCCGTCCTTCTAAGGAGCATTCTGGTTGTACTTCTTCCAAGACAGATTTGTTTGTTCTTCCGGTAGTCGATGGTATATTCAAGATTCTGTATAAATACGATATAATACGAGGAGTCTTGAATCAGTTAGAATTGTGTTCTTGAAGTAACAGAAATTAAAAAAAAACACCACTAGATTAAATATTTTATGACTTATTTTTCTCACCTAACTAGAAGTTTGGAAGTAGGTAGTTGCTGGCTCAAGGGTTTCAGAATCCAGATCCTACAAATAACTTGGCCTTTCCTACAAGATAGCTAGCTTCTCTATCTCCAACATCATGTCCATATTCCAGGAAGAAAAAAGAGAGGGCAAAAGGTAAAAGGGCTTATTCTAGCTGAGTTTGCTCCCTTTTTGAGGAACTACTTAATCCACCCATATCATTGCTGATGTCAGATGGATCTTGGTTGAAAGCAGAGACTACCAGAAAGATATTTACTTGTGTTTTATTGACTATGCAAAGGCATTTGACTGTGTGGGTCATACCAAATTATGATTAACATTGCAAAGAATGGGAATTCCAGAACACTTAATTGTACTCATGTAGAACCTGTACATAGACCAAGACGCAGTCGTTCGAACAGAACAAGGGGATATTGCATGATTTAAAATCAAGATAGGTGTGCATCAGGGTTGTATCCTTTCACCATACTTATTCAATCTATATGCTGAGCAAATAATCTGAGAAGGTGGACTATATGAAGAAGAATGTGGCATCAGGATTGGTGGAAGACTCATTAACAACCTGCAATATGCAAATGACACAACTTTGCTTGCTGAAAGTGAAGAGGACTTGAAGCACTTACTGATGAAGATCAAAGACTACAGCCTTCAGTATAGATTGTACCTCAACATAAAGAAAAAAAAAATCCTCACAACTGGACCAATAAGCAACATCATGATGAATGGAGAAAAGTTTGCCGTTATAAAGGATTTTATTTTACTTGGATCCACAATCAACATCCATGGAAGCAACAGTCAGGAAATCAAATGACGCATTGCATTGGGCAAATCTGCTGCAAAAGACCTCTTTAAAAGTGTTAAAAAGCAAAGATGTCACTTTGAGGCCTGAGGTGTGCCTGACCCAAACCATGATATTTTCAATTGCCTCATATACATGTGAAAGCTGGACATGAATAACTAAGATTGAAGAAGAATTGGTGCCTTTAAATTATGGTGTTGGCAAAGAATATTGAATATACCATGGACTGCCAGAAGAATGAACAAGTTTGTCTTGGAAGAAATACAGCCAGAGTGCTCCTTGGAAGTGAAGATGGCAAGACTTTGTCCCATGTACTTTGGACACGTTATCAGGAGAGACCAGTTCCTGGAGAAGGACATTATGCTTGGTAAAGTAGACGGTCAGTGAAAAAGAGGAAGACCCTTGACAAGATGGATTGACAGAGCAGCTGCAACAATGGGCTCAAGCATAACAACAATTGTGAAGATGGCACAGGACTGGGCAGTGTTTCATTTTGTTGTACATAGGGTCACTATGAGTTGGAACGGACTCAGCAGCACTTAACAACAACAACAACCCAATCCACTCACTTTTGATTGGCCAGAATTGTATTGAATGGCTGCTCCTCTCTGTCAGAGAGGCTGGTAATTATTTTCTAATTGAGAACATTTCTATACCTCATGCCCAAATTGGCTAGCATTCTTTCAGGAGGTTAGAAGGGAAGAGTAGACATATGGTATGTCACAAAACTCCATCTTAAATGTTACCTCTTAAACAATTCTCAGATCCATTTATTTTTTCTGTATTTTCATTTATCTCATATTTAACAAGTGAGAAACAGGGAGAAATCAGCCAATTGGTTTGATTAGGGAAAGTTTCATGGAGGAGGAGAGACTTGAAGATGGGTTTTGAGATTTGGCTATAATTTGGAGAAGAAAGTAGGGTAGGAATCCCATTTCAGACAGGAGGAAAGAAAGGACTATAATCTTACATTTCTTTTAAAATGTAGAATAGGTGAGTGAAGAAGTATGTCAGATGCTCAGACTTGATTGTTACATAACATATGGAGAAACATGAAGCAATCCAGATACAGTCTAAGGAAAGCACTAGTCCTTAAGTTCTGAAAAAGGAAAGGAAACTCATCTTTAATGTAGCCTCCACTGATGGCAGTTTAATACTTATTTCCCATTTCTATAGCCCATCTCATTTGGGGCTATCTTCAAATTTTCTATGTTTTTAGGTAATTTATGTTTCGCTGTCTGCCTAAAACGTAGGAAGTACTTAGGTATTTGCAGAACTGAGTTAAATTGAGCTATCTCCCACTCACCACTGCTCTTGGGAATGGCCCCACCTTATATCTCCCTCTGAAGGATCAGGCTTAAGCTGCCACATTGGTTCCTATAGACATGACTTTTTTTCCCCAGACCATCTGAGTCAGAGAAGCTCATTCATAGGCAGATCATCTGAGCCAAATATATTTTCTCTTGAGAATTTAAGCTAAGGGTTTCTGAAAGTATTAATAATTTAGTTGCCAGGAACAAAACTGTCAAGTCATGTGTCTTAGTCATCTAGTGCTGCTATAACAGAAATACCACAAGTGGATGGCTTTAACGAAGAGAAATTTATTTTCTCACAGTCTAGTAGGCTAGAAGTCCAAATTCAAGGCATCAGCTCCAGGGGAAGGCTTTCTCTGTTGGCTCTGGAGGACAGTTCTTGTTACCAGATTTCCCCTGGACTAGGAGCTTCTCCGCACAGGAACCCCAGGATGAAAGTACGCGCTCTGTTCCTGGCACTGCTTTTTTGGTGGTATGAGGTCCCCACTCTCTGCTTGCTTCCCTTTCCTTTTATCTCTTGTAAGATAAAAGGTGGTGTAGGCCACACTCCAGGGAAACTCCCTTTACATTGGATCAGGGATGTGACCTTAGTAAGGGTGTTACAATGGCCCATCTTATTTGAGGCTATCCTCGAATTTTGTACATTTTTAGGTAATTTATGTTTCACTGCCTGCCTAAAACATAGGAAGTACTTGTGTATTTGCAGAATTGAATTAAATTGAATCTCCCACTCACCACCACTCTTGGGAATGGCCCCACCCCATAGCTCCCTCCAAAGGGTCAGGCTTAAGCTGCCACATTGGTTCCTATAGACATGACTTTTTTTCCTCAGACCACCTGAGTTGGAGGAAGCTCATTCATAGGCAGATCATCTGAGCCAAATATATTTTCTCTTGAGAATTTAACCTAAGGGTTTCTGAGAGTCTTAATAATTTAGCTGCCAGGAGCAAAACTCTCAAGTCATGTGAAAATGGGGCCACTGACAGTTAAAGCTCCAAAGTATACCAGGAATAAGCAGAGGAAGCTGTTTTACATGGAGAAAAAGCTCAGAAAAAAACAGAAATGGGAGGGCATCTCCTCAAAGATAGCAACTTTTAGATGAGTTTCCAGTTTTCAGAGGTTTGACTTGATTTCAGCTTTCTTCCATGAAAATTCACAGTATCCCTTCAGTATTACCACTTAAACTGGCTTGAATGAATTTTTTCTGGTTATCAATTATTCCTAACAAAGACAGAAATATATTTGCATAATATTCATATTTTCTATGGGAGGAATGAGATTTACATTGAAAAGGAGTCACTATTGATATATCTTTTAAGATGACAACATAAAATCAGTGTACCCATATTCCAACCCTCTTATTCTTGCATGGTGAGCAGCATTACTCATGTTTGAAAATACAACTGTAGGATTGATAATGAAGTCTGTTTAAAAATGAAACTCTATCATCTCTGAAGTTAGTGCTAATTGTGCCTGGATCTACCTCTATTTACTCATTAGTCCAATTAATGTTAGCAATTCATCTAAACGTGGAAGCTCTAATAACACAGGAAAGGATGGATTTAGGTGGATTTTCCACACTTCTACCAGGAAAACCAGCAGTTTTTGTGGGGACCAATCAAGAGTATATTTGGTAAAAAGGACACAAAACCATGGTTATGTAGCACCTTCCCTATTTTGGGGAAACTTTTGGACTTGTCACAGATACCACAACAATCATCTCGACCTGTTTGATGGGAATTATCTAATGAGCCAAATTTCACCTTAGATGGTTGATCAGAGTGGGTCTAGGGAGGCTGCAGAGCGAGCACTGGTTACACTGCTCAGTTTAAACAGCTGCCCGAGATGAAGGGTAAAGGTGGGGAGACCTCAGCAAGTATCAAAAGCAATGCTATCATCAGGGTCATATGATTTTGTTTTGTTTAGTTTTGTCTTTGTAAATCCTCTCTGTAATAGGAATAAAGATGCTTAAAAGGCAAGGACTTGTTTTGAATCTCAAAAGAAGGTCCTGGTGATCTACTTCCAAAAACTCAGCCATTGAAAACCCTGTGGAGCACAGTATTACTCTGACCCACATGGGATTGCCATGAGTTGGAGTCAACTCAACGATAACTCGTTTTGTTTTCTTTTGTTTTGAATCCAGGCTAATTTAGGTTATCCTCCACTGGTGGGTTTGAATAGTCTCTGTGCCAACCCATACCTTGTGTCTGAGTCAGAGACCCTTGGAAAGGTGAGGTGTAGGGCAGGTGAGTGCAAACCTCCAGTACTTTACTCCCTAACAGATTAGTGTAACTTTATTTTGTAGGAGAAGGGGGCATGAGGCAGGATGAAGAAATTACCTAGTTCTATCCTTGGGTTAGGGAAAGAGCATCTGGAAGCCACAGCTCTGGGAGATGGGGAAGATGTTGAGGGCACTAGATGTATCGAGGAGATGGGAATTCAAGGGAAAGGAAGAAATCCTCTTTCTCACAAAGCTCTTTTATTCTCCCTTCTTCCTATTGTCTTCTGCTTGTTTTCCTAAAGAGAGATGAAGAATTATCTTGTTTTGAGCATCTGCTAGAACCTAGGCTCTGCTCTAGGCACTTCCATGTCTAATTTCTGACCAATCCTCCCAACTGTCCTGGGAGAATTAGATGAGTCTTTGTTCTGTGGCCATCTGATTGATGTGAACTCCCAACACATCAGAGAAAAGTAACCAGTTGGTTGTGGAATCAGAAAAGGAATGTCCATTAGGAGGACTTAGAAATCAAATGTAAAGAAGTTGTAATTTCCTGTAGCTGGGCACAGTTTATTTTTGGTAGTTTATACTGGATTTATTATTTCTTTTCCAAGTATTTGTTTTAAAAAGGAGACACAGAGAGAATGAATTTCTGAAAACCTGATTATTTGAAGAATCATTCACTAGTGAACACTGTTGTTGCTGTTGTGTGCCCTTGAGTCAATTCCGACTCATAGCGAACCTATGGGACAGAGTAGAACTGCCCCATAAGATTTCCAAGCAGTGGCTGGTGGATTCAAACTGCTGACCATTTGGTTAGCAGCCTGAGCTCTTAACCACTTCACCACCAGGGCTCCAGTGAACACTAGTAAACATCAAATTTTGGAGTTTTACAGGAGTCATCAATTAATTAAATAAGTGGTTCTTGGGGTGTAGTTCTACCATGTTCTACATGAATCCAATCTGTTTTCTATATCCCAGGGTGCTGAACTGTTGGTAATTTGTTTTATGCTATAGAGATTCTAACTTTGTACCAAAAGGTATGTTCCCTTGCACATAGTACAAATGTTGCCTGTAGTACAAGTGAGTTATTTAATGATAGAAGTTAGTGGTTCAGTCTGTCTAGTTTGAGATGGGAGAACAGGTATCTTCTCTTGCAAGGGGTCAGATTTGACCTCTAGTATACGCTGTTATAAATCTTTTAGAAATATTCTGGTGTATCACAGTACCCATTTTGTATCATAGTGCACTTTTAGAATGTGAAGGAACTTTATTGGAGAGTTTCAGATTTCAATAAAAATAAAATTTTGTAGTAATTTACTAGGCATAAATCATTATCATGTGATAGTTATCTCTTTTGGAGCCCTGGTGGTGCAGTGGTTAAGAGGTATGGCTACTAATCAAAGGGTCAGCAGTTTGAATCCACCAGCGGCTGCTTGGAAACCTTGTGTGGCAGTTCTACTCTGGCCTCTAGGGTTGCTTGTTGGAATTGACTCAATGGCAATGGGTTTGGTTTTTGGTCTTTTAGTTATCTTTTAGAGTAATATATGAAATGAAATATTACCAGTCTTAGCTCGTTATTTGCACTCGGTTTTATGATTTTATTTTCTTTAGTTTCACTTAGAGTCCTAAAATGATCCTTAAAAGAAACGAATGTGCTTTGTTGAGAGAGTTAATTAAGCACCTAAAAAATCTGTTGTCATACTGTTATTGTTAAGTGTTGGCTAATAGTGACCCCGTGTGATGAGCTGCTGGATGGGTTTGAACTGCTAACCTTTTGGTTAACAGCACTTAACTGCCAGGGCTTCTTGTTCTCATACTAGAGAACAGAAATTCTAGTCATCTAGTTAGCGCTGAGAAAAGTTATGAATGATAAGGTTACCTATGTTTGGAGTTTTTTTTTTTGAATAAGAAAATGAGATTAGTTTTCTATATTAAACCTTAAAAATTATTATATATGTCTTGGTCATCTAGTGCTGCTATAACAAAAATACCACAAGCTGATGGCTTTAACAAAGAGAAGTTTATTCTCTCACAGTCCAGTAGGCTAGAAGTCCAAATTCAAGGCATCAGTTTACGGGCAAGGCTTTCTCTGTAAGCTCTGAAGGAAGGTCCTTGTCATCAGTCTTCCCTTGGTCTGGGAGCATCTCAGCACAGGAACTCAGGTCCAAAGGATGCGCTCTGCTCCTGGCACTGCTTTCTTGGTGGTATGAGGTCCCCAACTCTCTGCTTGCTTCCCTTTCCTTTTATCTCTTGTAAGATAAAAGGTGGTGGAGGCCACATCCCAGGGAAACTCCCTTTACATTGGATCAGGGATGTGACCTTAGTAAGGGTGTTACAATCCCACCCTTATCCTCTTTAACATAAAATTACGATCAAAAAATGGAGGACAACCATACAATACTGAGAATCATAGCCCAGACAAATTGATACACACATTTTTGGGGGACATAATTCAATCCATGACAATACACAAAGAAAATTATTGTGTAACGATGTGGTTTGTTATATTCTGGATCATATGTTATTTGGGAAAGTGGATGAATCAATTGAAAAACATATTATTTCTCTGACAAAAAAGCTAAATATGAAGGTAACTTCAAACTCATGCACTCCGTGTAAGTCAAAGAAAAATCTACTGTGAAATTTCTAATAGATAATCTAACGCAAATTATTTCACTAGGCGAGCTGGTTTTTCTCTCCCTCTAGTTGTGAGTTTTTAGCAGAGATATTCAAATGGTCATTGATTTAAAGGAACTTTATAGGATTTATGTTTGGAAATTAATAAATTTACATTTCTTCATAAGAAGATTTACACACTTGAAGAGAATTTTTCACCTTTTATGTGGTAATACTTTATAACATCGTATGATATAGCGGAAGGTTTTGATTCTCCAAATGGCCTTAAACTAACAGCAATTAGGTTTTACGTCCTCCAGATTGGCATAAACTAAGTTTATTCACATTACAGGATGAGATATTTAGATTTAATAATTTGTGTTCTCTCCTTCTCATCTACTGTTAAGATATTTTCTTGTGTTCTTTTGGCAAAGGGAGAAATTAGCAAAACCATTTTGATGACCTTATTTTATTCTTTTAAAAAATGCTTAGTTTTTTGCAGTATTCCATTGGCATGAATAGAAGGATTTATTTTATTTCTTTTTTATATTTTATTGTATTTCAGGTGAAGGCTTACAGAAAAAATAGTTTCTCATGAAACAGTAGTACACATGTTGTTTTATGACATTGGTTAACAACCCCACAACATGTCAACCCTCTAAATAATCAACCTTTTTTTTTTTTTTTGGTGAAAATACACATAGCCAAAGATACACCGTTTCAAAAATTTCTACATACACAGTTCAGTGACATTGACTACGCTCTTCCAATTGTGCTGTTATTCTCACTTA